>NW_027526422.1:37094455-37578375 GCF_048455015.1 Haemaphysalis longicornis | reverse complement strand
TACCAGCTACATGCCTCCCGTAGTTAACGAGTGCTTATCATACATAATGTGGGTGTGACACGTGTTTTTGGTTTATTCTTTACTCCAACGAGCCCTATGGTATACGCTGTATGCGGGATTCTAAATGCGAGGTGCGTGCTGTAAAACCTTGTTCCCCAGTTCGGCGCTCTCTTTATTCTTCACTCGAACGTTCGAACTTTTGGCGCTCGCGCATCATGAATTTTTTCTCCACGGACACGAAAGATCCAGGGATCCGAGTCATAAGCAGCCACGCTCTAAAAGACTGGTACAACGTAGATACCTTAGCTGCATTAGTGAAATGACACACTTTTTCACCCCAATATGTTAAAAAGCCGTTGCCACAATCAAACAATCAATTAGGCATTAATCAATACAATCAATCAATCAATCCATCAATCAAAACACTGTTGCTCTCAATCAATGTAGATATCTTGGAAGTAATCGTTCTACAATAGGCTGCTCAGATTAAAGGTTTTCGCTCTATATATTGCTCCGCCAAGTTTAATTTGCTGGTCATAATTAGCTTTTCACCCAGGTATAAGCGATTCAGAATTGCCGCCATGGGCTTCTCCGGGACGAATGAGGTTACGGAAAACTGTTTTAATTCATGCTTTATTAAAAAATTTCTAACCAAGTTAAACGACGTTGGATTACTCAACCGACTGCATAACCATGATATATTTTATCTTAGCACGTACCGTGGATAACTTTCAATCACATTTAATAAAATTAGCATGGAGCCGCCACTGCTAAGCCATTCCAGTAGCATCATAGTTCTTGAGATTCATTCAAATCCCGAAATTAATCTGCGAAAGCAAAAGGGTACTTCTCTCTCGAGTTCAAGACACGTTAGTAGGAGCGTCTCGGTTACACAGCACATTGACATAGCAATATTGATGACAAGCGAACAAGCAGGGACACGCGCAATATGAAAGCATGCACATGGGCATGTGGATTTTGTATGCGCTGACATTAGCATGTCTCTTCCAGTCGCTCGAGCGTGCATCAAGCTGTAAAGGTTGTTTCGCATTAAGTCGAGTTTCAGTGTAAAATTGGCTTGCCCGCGAAAGATGTTCTAGGGTCATTCCATGCCAAAACGTCCCAGCAGCAAAATCAATCATCACGGATTTGCTCTGTAAAAATTGTGGGTCATCCTCGCGTGGCCCACAATGCTCTCTGAAAATGTTTTTGTCCAAAAAGAATTGTTCTTTTTCTAGCGGCCTTTTACCTCCAGGGTTTATATCAAACTTAGGTCTGTGAAAAAAATTCATGAAAAGGTAACTTCTCTTACAATGGCAACCATTGTTTGTGAACATCATGTTCAGGCCCTGGGCTGCTCTATGCCGCATTTTTTAAATATTTTTTTCCTTTTCTTTGCTGTGATTATGCCATTCATAAAATACACAATGTCGAGCATTTTCAAACATTTTTAGCAAATACGAACACATTCTTTCAGCCAATGAAGCATGTGTACCTGTATCTCAGCATTGTGGAAAATTGGTAAAAACTATATTTACACTGAAAAAAGGTGAAATGTGCGAGAAAACGTTTGTCAAACTTTGAAAAATCTCCTTTCTGGCCCATATTCACCTTGAAATTGCGAATTGTTGTGCTCGTAGTAAAAGTATCAAATACAAGCCATTCACTAGTACAAATGATCGCAGTTTATTTCAGGAAGTTTAATCAAAACAGTTTTTGTTTTAGCAGAGAAAAAAATTAGTAGTGGCTTAGCTCTGCTATGCCGGATATACGTAGCGTGAGCTAAGGTTCAGCAATCCAGTCCAATCCAGTCCAGTCGTGTTCATTCCTGTCCAGTCATTGCTCCTCGCGCATGCTCAGCACGGCTCTTCACGAGCCACGCGAAATGGCTATCAAGCGTCTCCGGTGCAGCGTCAGAGGCTACTGTGCAATTGAGGCGCACACCTGGGCACGCGCCGGCCCCAGTGTATCTGCCGCTGCTATGACGCAACACAATCCAACACAATCCACTTTAATCCAATCCAATCCAAATGCAGTCCAATCCAATCCAAGCCTATCCAATCCAATCCAAAGTACCTCGCGCTTGCGCAGAACGGCCCTTTACGGCACACGCGAAACTGCTCAACCTCGGCCAGTGTAGCTTACGCCATAAAATTTTAGGGGCGAAGCTCCTTAAGTCATGGGTCTGTCCATCCCTTGTGTCTCGTGGTACGTGACCGCCGCATGCTTTCGGAGATGTCGCAAAGTGGGCCGCGTTGCACGCGCAAGAACCGGCTGCAACCGGCAACGCAAACTCGGCACCGGGAGCGCGAGCTTGTCTGTGTTCGCCAACGGAGGCGCGAGCGCACGTGCACTGCGAGGGGGAGATCACGCAAGAGATCACGCCACGAACGCAGGCAGTCGTTCTCGGAGATCGAACGAGACGCAAGGACCTTTGCTCGTTTCCTCTCATCTTGTTCGGGCACAAGTTCGCCCTAAATAAAAGTTCTTTCTTTACTGTTGTGTCCGATCCTACGTGACAAATTGTGGTGGAGGTGCGGGGTTGTCCTCGATGGCGCGGGGTCTTTCACCAGGTCTGGGCCTGGGAGCATTGACTCGAAAATAAAAGTTGATTTGTACAATGTACGCACACTGTCTTACGTCTTTCTTAATGATGTAATGGGCGAACTTTCACGGGAGAGTTACGGTTACCGATGATCTCCCCCTCTCGAGCTTCGCCCCACTTATCATCATTCATTCCGTGGATATGGCGTGATTTTTTCTTGTTACATGCGATTTAAAACCGGGTTTGCGGTTACTGATGATGATGCTGGAAATTCGCCACCTTAGCATTGTGCGCCACCTGGGGGCATGAACAGAATTACATCACACAACACAACAGTTTGCTTTCCAACCACCTTCACAGCGTGGATTGGAGCCAATTATTTTTAATTTTGTACAGCGACACTACTTCACCCCGTTGTTCCACAGAGCGTCTTCTCTGCACGGCATGCACCTTGCTGCATAAAAGAGGCGCGAGCCAGCGGGTTTGCGCTACAAGAACACCTTTCACCGCAATGGTATTTGTAGCGTCAGTACAAGAAAAAGGAATAATTCGCGTGTTAGTGGGAAAAGTACAACGTGGAGCTAGCGGTGGTGCGCCCATTCCATGAGTACGGGTAACTCAACGGCTGGCTGGACATGGACGTGCGTTTAAATACGTGGTATCTTTTAAGTATGCCGAAAATTACGAAATAAACAGCGGTGGAGTCAACGAGTTCAACGGATTTATTTGTCTGCGTTAACGGGAATTGCATAACCCGATGCTTTAAATGCACGTCCATGTCCAGCCAGCTGTTGAGTTACCCGTACTCATGGAATGGGCACACCACCGCTAGCTCAACGTTGTACTTTTCCCACTAACACTTTTCCAACTAACAGAGCACCGAAGTGAACCAAAAAATCAGGCTCCTCAGTCTAATGACCACGATGGTTGACACGCGAAGCTTACTTGCATGCGAAAGTCAGATGGCGAAGCTACAAAGTCGAAGCTGTTGCAATCAAGGTCAAAACGTCAACGATTAAAGCGCAAACTGTTGCGAGATTTAAAGTCCAAGTCAGACGACAGCGAATGAATCCCTCACGTAAAAAATTGGCAGCATCTCCACTCCGTGGATGATGGCGAGTGTGCGGAGTACGGGGACTCGAGATGACATCCAAGTTGCGCCCCGAGTGACATACGATTTGCGCCCCGACAGTCATTCGATTTGAGCCGTGAGTTGCACCTTGATTATTCCCTAAATGAAACTGCAACTCACGGCTCAAATCGAATGACGGTTGGGGTGCAAATCGGGTGGTGTGCGCACGGATGGACGCGGACGGGCATTGGGAGCTCCTAAGGTACTACACACTGTTACAGGTGAGGAAGTAAGCCGTTTGACTCTCGGGTTCTAACTCACGGTCGTAGCCCAGTGGGTAAGACGACTGACACTAACTCTGTCTGGTCTACCAGACACAGGCTCGAATCCTGCCGGTGCCTGTGATTTTTTGCGATTGTAAATGTTATGCGCACGGACGCGGACGGACATTGTGAGGTCCTAAGGTGCTCCGCACCTAAAAGCTGAGCCCCCCCCCCTCCTCCCCCATACCATCATCGGATTTGAAAAGGGATTTGACGCCCACGCAACGTGAGTCAAAGTCAAAGTTCAAAATATAAAGTGCTTCGACCGTGTCGGAATGGCATAATCGGATAGACGAAGGCTTCATAACATAACACGAATGACCCAGTTTCAGTAACGATCACTGGAAGCGTTTTAGGGGCGAAGCCCCTTAGGGGCTGGGCAGTCGGCGTCTCCTGTCGTCGTCGTAGTAATCTTCGTCGTTCGTCTCTTGTTGTAACGGTACTAAAACACCGGGAAAGTCTTATACGTATCGCGCTAGATCGTGACGCGTACTAAAAAAAAAAAAAAAACCGCCGGGACACTCGTTTACGCCTCCCGCTAGAGAGCTTCGTGCCTCAAAGACAAGAGCCTTTACAGCAAAGGTGTATACCTCTACCCCCAACGGCTTCATCTCCGTTGGCAAAAACGCCAAGGCACCAAGAGTACACTTATACACTGCATGCTTCGCCCCTCCCTGGGCTTCACGTTAGTGGAGATGGCCCGGGATTTGTCCCCTTATTCCTCCACCATCACCGTCACCATTATTATTATCATCATCATAACCATCATCATCACCACATCACCATCGTTGTCATCATGTGCCCTCCCCTTGTGTGAAGTTGGCTTTCCTGCAGCGCGTTTTGTTTGCGACACCGCCATCAGTGAGACCAAAAAATTTCTTCGCCTTAACAATCGTCATATTCACGACGAAGCAAAAGTGATGGGCTGAGTACAATTATAATCGAGACAGAATGTAAGCAATATTAAACGCGCGCATTTTTCTCTGTCCTGAAACAATACACGAAACGAACAAGGTTGAATAAACAGACATAAACAGAACTTCGCGTAGCTGAGTTTCTACCTGAGGGCAACACTATGTGCATCTAACGAGAGCCAAATATTGAACGATTTTCGCTACTAGTTCTGAGAGAAAATTCTACAAAGCCGTCCAACATCTTCACCACACCGAAGATCTCCCGTGCTGAAGAATGCCCTCTTCAAATAGAAGAGTGATGAAAAGCAAACCTCTCGTAGACAACTGACGCGTTGCTTTCGGCATAGTACCTGGGAGCCCGGTATAGCAGACTCGTCACGGGTCGAACAAAGCAGCGTTCCACCGACTGCAGGTGTGGAAGGTAGACTTATTGAGAAGCGGAGTGCGTTAATTGTTTTATAACTTTTCCTTCGTCAAGTTTTGGAAACATCTCGATATGGTCTGGCCTTTGCTGCACATGCGCAATTTGACCGCCCTGTCTTCTGGGCCAATTCGGTCAACGCAACGATAGAATTACTGCTCGCAGAAGCTGCGAAAGTCTATATCGTCTGCATTATGTTTTTGGAGAGTTATCTATGCGCAGCCGCCTCGTTTTGTGCGGGTAGACGGACAACCCCTTCACCCCGACCCTGCGGCAGCCGCTGCTGCCTGACATATAGCGTTCAGCTGGCTTCTCCCAGTAAAAGTGAGGAAGGCACGCAAATATTTCCGGCCCTTGGGATTACTTTTTCGGCGAGAGCCTGAGCCACGCAAATCGTTCTTTGTTTTTTTTTTCTTTCCAACATTGCAGTATATGACATGCTGGGAATTTTTAGGGGTGGAACGGGCAGTGCTGTGGCATCGGGATTTACGCACTTGTGGAGGCCTGTAACACCAGGTATCGCCTTTCCGATCCGAGAAAGAAACCTGTAAATCAACTCACTACAAAAATCTTTCGGGGCTCAGGAAGAAGACGAGCTGTCTTCCACTTGCCCCCAACACCTCTACCCTGCCTCTCCAGCTGGTACACGTGAGGAGGAAAGTTCATCCGCCTCGCCACTACATCACGATTCATAACCTCGTCGTGTCTCTAAATCTCAGTAGTGGTATATATATATTGCCACATCTGTCAGTTTTGATCGCTGCAACGTTGCCTACACCGCCAGTGATGCAATGATCAATCCCCGATCGTCATCAACCCAGGTGGTAGAACAAGAAAATGCTGACGGCGTGTGTTCGGCGAGCTCGGCAACTTAAGGCCAATTGCTGTGACCTATAACATGGTCAAATTAATAGAGCGAGTAGTTTTTAAACGGCGAGCTTCTTTTATGCAGGATAGGCAAGTACTTAGTCCAGCTCAGATTGGTTTTAGGCGGGGATGTTCTATTTGGAATGCTCAGATGGACTTAGAGGCAAGGATTCGCCTAGCACATAAAGAAAAAATGGGTTCGGCATTAGTGACCTTAGATGCAGCTAAAGCTTACGACAGTGTCGAGAATAGTGTCTTGCTAGACAAAATATCCCGCATAAACCTCCCCGCATTCCTTTTTGCTTGGATTAGGGAGTTTTTGGCCGATCGGAAATTCTTTTGTACAAACGGAAGGCTATTTTCAAGAAGATTTCTACAATCTAGAGGCGTGCCTCAAGGATCTGTTTTATCGCCTTTACTTTTCAACATCCTTATGAGTGACATTCCTCTACTTCCAGAAGTAACAGCCTACGCTTATGCGGATGATGTAGTGTTCTTTGTGGCCGATGTCGACATTCACACGCTATAAACATTTGCAGTCCTATTTATCTCTGTTGGAGACATGACTTGACAGCATTCATTTAACGCTAATGTGTCGAAAAGTGCTCTACTCGTCTTCCGGGTTGCAGGGCCAGTTTCATTTCTCTAGCTTACAGAAATCAAGTTGTTCCGCAGGTGCATTGCTCTTGATTAGCATACGCATATTAACGCATTAGTCACTAAAGTGGAGAGAGCATTTGGTCGCATGAAAAAGCCATGTGGGAAACTCACACGAATGCGACGGGACACACTTTTGCTGTTGTACCGATCCTACGTCCGGCCAGTCATGGAGCTTGGGTGCGCCTTGTTCTGCAAAAGCCCTATTTACAAAGTACGACCGTTATACCTGATGGAGATGCGCATCCTTCGATTTTGCCCTGGGCTCCCCCAGGTTCGTCTCGAACCGGGTTTTGTACTTACAGGCACGCATTCCAGAACTCAGGGTACGATTTCTTTTTCTGACCGTTCAATCTTATATCCGTATGTACGAAGACCCCCTGGAGCTGCCAAGCCCGCATTTATTTGTGCTCCGAGTTTATTTTTGACATCTCCGTGGTCGAAACGAATTTCCCCCAAGTATAATTTGTTCAAACATGCCTTTATTGTATTTCTGTTAAGCTATGAAGTTATTCCACTATCCACCATTGAGCGAGAAACTTAGTTTTTCTTTCAAAACCCCTTCCCATCGGCTGCAAAACTTTGGGCCCGCTCTCAATCGACCACTATTTTAAATGCGTATCCTACTTCTTTTAAATGAGTATCCCAAGTATCCTACTTCTTCTGTGATTTATACAGATGCATCTCAAAATGGCGAGAAAGCTAGAATTGGTATTTTTTCACAATCTCTAGATTGCAGTTATTTGTTAGGAATCAGGAACCACACACCCATTTTTATGGCAGAACATTTAGCAATAGCTCTCGCTCTGTGTAAACTACCGCAACATGTATCACAAACCATCATATTATCCGATTCGATGTCAGTTATATCGGCATTAACATACTCTTCCGGCTCCCCCTTGTACCGCACAATATTGTTTTATGTTCCCAAGCACGTGAAGGAGGCACGTTTGCCTTGGGTACCTGGCCATGCGGACATCAGGGGAAACGAACCAGCGAAACATTTGTCACAGCTCTTGTGCAATCAGGCATACCTAATCTGGCTCTTTTTGCATCTTCAAGATTGAGACGATATTGGCATTTAGACGCTGCACGTTCCGATGCACTCCCATCCTTTGAAAGTTATCAACATTTAAATTTCGGTTGGAGTGTTCACTTTTGTGGTTCTCAGCAATGCGAAGCGGCCTTCTCCGAGCTGCGCTCCAAGGCTAAATTTCTATGTGTATAGAACAGGGCTTTCACCTACGGAACTATGTGTGCGGTGCCAGGTCCCTGAAACAACCGAACATTTATTTCCCTCCTGTCGCCGCTTCTCGGCCGCTAGACAACTGCTTTTGAAGGACCCTATTGAGGGTTTGGGGTTGGCTCTATCTGTTCCACTAATATTATCTATGCAAAAAGGGATATATAAATATATATAATTTCATTCAAGCTTTTCTTTCTGCTTCAGGCCGATTGAATTGCTGAATCACTAGGAAGTTCAGTAGGCGAAATCCCATGAAAATGCAGCAGCCAAAGGTGAGTAAAACTGCATGTGGAGCCGGAACATCTCGTTGCAGCCTCGCAGTGAGTTTATCGCAGAGCACTTCGCGCCGGTGCGTCGCCCATGAAGCTGTACTGAAAGGAGAAGCATCCTATGCTGTGCCCCTTAACAGCATGGCGCCGGTTAAACAGAATCACCTTGCGGCGTCTCTGAATCAATTGGGGTTTTAATCATGAAGAACTTTCAATCTACGGCCTCTGTCTTTCCAGATATAAACTAGTCTTTTGAGGGCCTCATGAATTACAGTAAGTTATTTAGCCCTGGTCAATTCCCCCTTCTGGGTACGCGTTAAAAACTTTGAGGGCATCATCATCACCATCATCATCATAATCCTGCCTTCCTTTGCTCCAGTGGTTGGCGGTGGTTAAACACCATGGTTTTAACCTCCAAACCTCCCTTCTGTCAAGGTCCCAGTGTCATCCGCGACAATATGTAGTTGGAAGGCCAAAATAATCGCTCACCCTGTGTTACGATGCGCGTTATAGTGATTTAATAGGAGTGATTTGGTAGGGATCCTTACCCTTTGAGGTCTCGAGGGGCATTATATCGGTACATCTAAAATTTGAATCCGTATGAATTGAAGTTTGTGTGCCTGTGTGTTTGCGCGTAGAGGGGAACTTTCATGACGCGTCGTGGCGGGCAGGCAGAAGCAGTCCTCTTCCGCGAGGGTTGCTGCAGCAATATTGTTGGCACAAAATATCCGGAGGCAGGTAAACCGGGGAGCAGTGTTTCTGTGAAGTACTTATTTACTGTTATTTTTACATTGCAGGCATGATATTTTTACTACATTCTGTGTATAAACATCTGTCAGTGGCTTTTTTTTTAGGCCAATGCTTCTCTATTAGTCACGGTAAGTGAAATGTGAAGTAGTACCAGGATCAGATTGAAAAACGAAACTTTTGTAACTCCTTGCGTTATCATCACCAAAATTTTCCGGAGATGCGGTTATATGTTTTCAGTTTCTCTTTAACTGTTTCCCAAGGTAAAAACAACTCAAAAGGTATTTTCTAACTTCCAACTTTTGATCATTTCAACGGAAACGTAGTTTCTAGGAGAACAAGCCTTCTTAAGCGCCTTGCGCGCTTTGTCAATGACAATGACAAGTCGCAGTAATACGTAGATGCGATGCTGGAATCGATAGGTTTGTCGCCAAGCACCAGATGGTAACCGAGCTCCTTTTTTTCACCATGCCTGCCTTCGCCGCAATGTGACACACTTCCTTCCGGATGCGATGTTCCCGTGTACGTCCAACTCATTCGGGACCCATGCCTCATCCCCACCCTTCCTGCAAAAAAAAAAAAAAAAAAAAAAAGAAAAAAAAGAAAGAAAGAAAAAATAAACAGGCCGCGTTTCAGCTCCGCTTCACGATCTGCATCCAACTCGGGTCTTCCAGGACACAGTTTTTGCGCCCCTCAAGCTGCAGGTCGAAGGCGCGGTTGCCGTATAGAAAAAGGTACAGAGTCACCCGTGCGCAACGGACGCACGTCTTAGGGGCCGGCGCTCGCACCACCGCGGTGGTTGTTGGCGGCTTTCGCTATGCGGGAATGTGTCCGCCGCACAATGGACGGCTGCATTAATGCGCGCCACAGCCTCCACCACCGGCGCGTTGTTTGAGCGAAAGAGGGGTCAATCGGCGGTATAGCTGCTCCCACTACAACAACAACACGACCGCCGCGAGTCCGGTCCGCTCGATTCGTATCGCCCTGTAATTACAGCGTAAGCGGCTCGTTGTGGCCCTCGCATCCTTCTCGGGCCGCTCCGCAGTGCGTACGGTGCATACGGACCGCGCTCTCCTTTCGTCCCCTCGCCGAGGATATATACTATACAGGGGAGGGGGCGTTCGCCGATCGTCGCCGTCGAATCACGCCGTTCGGGCTCTCCCAAGACTTGATTTCTTGGTCGTCCGCCGTAGCTGCCGCGGCTGCACGCCCCTTTTGACGAAGTTGTGCCACTCCAATGGACGCCCACCGAGAGAGGGGGATCCGCATCAGCAATCGCTGGCAAAATTTGCTTATCACCGATCACCCGGGGTCGTCTTTTTGTTGTTTTTTGTATGTTTGTATGTCGTTAAACCTTGTCTGGAGCGAAAGTGGCAATGTGGGCCCACTGGGGCCGAGTCTTAACTGCTTGTTGTTCCAACAATCTTGGCCTGTCTAACCGCAGTGTCGGACTTATTCACTTAACTTCCGGCTTTTATATGCCATGCCCATGAAACATGTATTAAGGCCAGTGTATTCCTCTCGGCCGCCACCCCCCTGCATTCGAATTGTTCCGACACCAGTGTCGATTGTGCAGTGATGGTCTAGGTGCTGTCCGATTGGAGTGGTTGATTTCGAATACATGGGCTCTTCCTGTATGTCAGTGGACGGCAAGCTAACTCGCTATGCCACTGTTTCGTTTAGGGTCGAAGCCCCTTAAAGGCTGAGGCTAATACCTGTTGGCGTATCCTCTCGTCATCGTCATAATCGTCGTCTCATGTACTGATGCCACTAAAACCGGAAAACTCATTTGCGCCTCGTGCTAGAATGTAACGCGTACAAAAAAAAAAAAAAAACACCGGGGCACTCGCCTACGCCTCGCGCTGGCGCGCTTCATGCTCTAGAGAGCTTCGTGCTTCAAAGACAAGAGACTTTTACAAGAAAGCTGTATACTTCTACCCTAAACGGTTTCATCTCCGTTGGCGAAAATGCCAAGGCGCCAAGAATACAAGAATACGAAGAAGCCCCTTAAAGGCTGGGGGTGTAATACCTGTTGGCGTATCATGTCGTCATCGTCATAATCATCGTTTCATGTAGTCACGGTACTAAAACACTGGGAAACGCCTCGCCCTAGAATGTAACGCGTGCTAAAATAACACAGGGACACTCGCTTACGCCTCGCGCTGGAGCGCTTCGTAACGCGTACTAAAAAAAACACCGGTACACTCGTCTACGCCTCGCGCTAGAGAGCTTCGTGCTTCAAAGACACGAGACTTTTACAGCAAAGCTATATACGTCTACCAAAACGGTTTCATCTCCGTTGGCAAAAACGCCAAGACGCCAAGAATACACTTATACACTGCATGCTTAGCTCCTCCCCAGGTTTCACGTTAGTGGAGATGGCCCGCGATTTTTAAGTGCGAATGCACTTCTTAAGCGACCCTGAACCTGCGTCCACCGGTGATGTCCGCATAGCATACCCACGTGGGGGATTGGCCAGGAATCTCCTCGTCTTCCTTGGCAACGGGGGGACATGGGAGCGCGCTGCCTGGCCGCTGACATGGCACATACCGACGTGGGGGATTGGCCAGGAATCGGGCGTGAGAAGGGCTAATGCACCCGCTTAAAGGAGTACTGACGCGAAATTTCGAAGCTGAGATCCGCTCTAGCAATCAAGTACAACGACAACACAAATAGGTGTCTGTGAATAAATGCATCTTTCTTTCTTTGTAGTTGTGTGTGTGTGTGTGTGTGTGTGTGTGTGTGATCTCTCTTTCGCGAACATTACCGAACCGCGCAAATTCAACTCGTTCATTCGCACTTTCACATTCTTCCCCTCGGGGAAATGCGGGGAATTTTTTCTTGTGACTTGCTCTGGTTTCGTCAAGAAACTCGCAGACCTTCTCAGCATCCTCAGTGCTGACTCCTGTGGTTGGGACATCCCACACGACCACATCTACCCCGGCGGTGCAACTATTTCGGCTCACAAAGGACAAAAAGATTGCGCCTGAAGACATTGACCCCAAAAGGACACCCCGCGGCCCTATATCAACTTCCTCGATCCGTGGAAATATTCATCAATAAACTATTAGCCCTCACAACTTTACGCAAATTAATCCAACCAAGCCTCCCTCCACGTTGTCCGTATTGTAACACGTATACACCTGTACACCTGCCACATTCCAGCATCTTACCTGAACTTGTTCTACTTTCGCCTCTTATAGCCTCTTATCGCCTCTTATTACCCCATCCTCTATCGACCATGAAAACCACTCCCACATAGACCGCCACCAACTGGACCCAGACACACTTCATAAAATGGCCATTATTCTAATAAAAACGCTCTATCACGAGTACTGTGAATGCTGGTTCTCTGTCCTTCGCTACGACTCCAAAGAGCGAACCATCAGTAAAAAAAGACAAATTCGTGGTGCCCGTAGAGAACTATCTCGGTGGCAGCTTATATTCGTATTCTCTGTATTAATCCTCACCCCCCTTTTTTAATAACCCATTCCCCTACTTGGACCATGGGTCCTCCTGTTCCATATAAAAAGTGCTTCTATACTAATATACTCACGGCATAAGGCAGCCTAATCGACGTACGGCTTCTAACAAACACGGTAACGACTTTGAAAGAACTATTACTGCGCGATAAAACGAGGACAGAGACACTAAAATTCGAGGCGCAGAACTTCTAGTCTTATTGTTTCTTGGAAGGATTAGAGTATCAAATCGCGTGTTCGAAGAATAGGGGTGGAAGTTATGTGCCTGTCCGTTTACCTTCCTGCCTTTTTCTTCGTCGGTTAGCGCAATATAATGGTTCAACTAGCCGCCCTCTTGAGCTAACGTCGCGCCATAGAACACAGAAATGCAAATCAGTAAAAAGCTCACGGACAACTGCACGTTGTGCTGCATTCCTGTGACCACCAATCGGCGCATGTTTTTGAAAAAAAGTATTAGTCTAACCGATTTATTGCGAATGCGAAATTCTATGTTCCAGGACGATACCTCATTCATAAAATTTACAGAACAAATCTCTCCCCTCCAATGTGTGTTTAACCTTCGCTGATCGAGTGCGTCCAGTCGATCGTTTACCCTTCAAAGACCCAAGTTGGACACGATGAACGAACCCATGCGACGATTTTTCGCGCACTAAGTAAACGCATCGAACTACCTAAATGCATAGCGATATGTGGTTTATGAGATAAAGATATGCTATTGTACTCCTTCATGATCGGTGAATGTATTGTCTTGTCTAGAATCGTTTCTTTCTTGCGATTTTTAAGCAACCGTTCGACACAATGGAAGCCCGCTTTCACGCATGCGCCGTGTGCACCAAACAGGCTATGGGGAAATTCACTAGTTTGTTTGACAGAACGCCATCGGTCCTAATCGGTAATCGGCTCACCGCGCGAAGACACCTCTAGATATGTCTAAATAAGTGCTCATGCGAATACAAGGTGCGAGTAAAAAAAGCTGGGGGGCAGGGAGAGAAAGGGCGAGATGAATATGCCTATCCTTGCCCCCTTCCGTTGCTGCACCCATGAATGCGGGGACCGCATTTGTGGCGCGAAATTACGATACGACGCTGCCTTTGAAATGGCGGTCGGGTGTGGCGCCTGGACGTGCGAATACCCTCATGCGGCTCGCAAGCCGTGGATTGGCCACGCTCCCGTATACATTATTCGCATACGTCGGCTCAGCTGCCGAGTAATCACCGGAGGCGCTACGTAAACACTCGCTTCCTCAAACCGACCACATTGAAAGGGCTGGGCTTCGTGCATGTAAGGCTTTTAAATCATCGAGTGCACGCCGCCATTGGTGCATTGTAATATGGGCTTGCGCGAGAGCGCCCTGCGAGACGAGAAAGTTACTCGCTTGACGGAGTGCGTTCACGGAGACGAATTTCCCACCGTTCGAAATGACAGTATGAGAGCGCCGTACGAAACAAGAAATTATTCGCTTGACGGAGTGCGTTCACGTGGACCGATTTCCCACCGTTCGAAATGACAGTTTCGTTGGACGTTGCTCTCGTAACGCGTGCGCGTGCGAAAAAGCGTATTTTTTTTTATTTCAAAAGTTTGCTCTGCAGCATCGAACGCTGGGGACTAGCGAGGCTAAATGAACTTAAACAGGTCATTCTCGTTGAGAAGGTGTAAAAGGCTGCGATAATTCGGGCCAAAATGCCAGCGTCTGTAGTCGTGCGGCCGCTCTGGGAGTCCTAAAAAATACTCGCTGTCGGCAAAGCTGGAGACCACGACAAGTCCACAGAAGATGGTGAATGGTGTGATCGAGTACAGCATGGTACTCGAGTACCTCCTTGCACGGCATGCAATGAGGAGGAGGGAATTACGGGAGAAGGGAGGAGAGTAGAGTGAAAGCGGTAAATTCTAGCGCTTTCAGTCCTCATAAAAACTGTATGCTCTTAATAGACGGAGGTATACGAACTTTAGGCTACGTTATCAGGTAGTTGCCTCTGCGCTCCGCACAACTTGATATTAACAGAGTGGTACTCGACCATAAGTGGGCGGGGGCCCTACTCGGGGTTGCAAAAGTGTGAGACTTCGCGGTGATTTTGTTGATCCGTGACAAGCAATTTGCACTTGCAGCTAATGTCACCCGCATACTTACTCAATGCCAGCATTTCATGTCTGACTTGCGCTGAAGCGTATCATGCAGTCCAACAATTTTCTCTTGCTTACCCAAACCCAAATTTACCCAAAGTTACCCAAAGTTACTCAACCTAACCCAAAGTTACCCAAAAACCTATATACCGCCTTTCGTGTGTCTTGCATTTTGCATAGATGGCATGCTGTGCGAAAGGCCAACGTTAAAGCTTGCGCCACGCGGAAAAAGAAATAAACCTACATGTCTAGCAGCACCTTATTGCAATGCCAACAGTGCCTGGGAGAAACGAGGAAAGATTGGGGGGAAGGGGGAGGGTGTCTGGGGGGTTTCTCGGTACCCTAAAATGCCCTCGCTGACCTCCTGGAGTCCGTCGAGCACCATTTGAAAGCCACTGTGTTCACAGATTGCATAGTAGCAGATTCCATACTGCAACTTCATATTAGCTCGTGTCAAACAGGATAAAAAAAAGGTATTTTGTTTAGACGTAAACCCCATTTCTCACCATCCACACACACGCAAACACACACACACACACAAAGTGTGCCGGTCCTTACATCTCCGACCACGTCCGCGGCCGGGAAAAGAAGTCGAGCGTAAGCACGTGATTACCGGGAGGATGTATACTCGCAGGCGTGCCAAGGCATTATGTCTTTAACTTCGTGACCGCCGCTTAGAGTCGGCAGCGCCTCGCACCTTCCGCGGGCGGCCATCGGCCCCAGGGGGGGAAGACCACGAACAGGTGATGATGTCGCCCCGTGCCAGTATATCGAGTGAGCGCTCGGGTGCCGCTCGTGACGCGCCATCGGGCGAGTATCGATAGGGACCGCGGGCACGTCGTGTAAAGACCACGGCGACGGCGACTCCTCGCGGTCCCGAGAGCGTGCGCGGGCGATGATCCACGCAAACAGAATTAATCGCGCCCCCATGAATGCGCTCAATAGGGAGAACGAGTTTGGGCCGCATCGAGCAGCGCCGAGGGGTCGCGCCGTATCGGGCCGCCACATCTTCGGTCTCCATTTATCAGCGCAACACAAGAGCGAGAAACAAGAAGCGTGGAATTAGCCGCATCGCGCGCGCCTATAACACGATCATCATAGAGCGCGCCGAACGTGCGGCAGCGGCGGCGGCGGCGGGCAGCCCATCCGGGTCGTCTCCGAGGCCGCGCTGCTCCTCGGAGGAGGAGGAAGAAGAAGGGAGTCGCGCGCGCGTCCCTCGGCGGCCATTTGTTTGACTCGGCCACGGGACGTTTATCCCTGCGCTGTTCCACGCAGGCTGTAATTAAGAGAGGGCAGCCGAGGCGGCCGCTTGCGGCCGATAGAAATCACGGATCTTCTTCCGTCGGCAGGAGACGTTGGCCAAGAAGCGACCGGGGCTCGTTGGACGACCGGAGCGTGGTGCGGTTGCTCCGAGGAGGGAAGCGGACGCTGGTGAGGTGATGTGAGGGAAAGCCGACCTCGCTGTCAGCGAGGCAGACACCCACCGAGGACGAAGAGCGCGGTTACTGCATCTTAGACAAAGAAACAAAAAAATGCACAAGGGAAAAACGGGCGCGCATGAATTTAGCAAGCCAGAGGAGGAGCTTCCGTGACAGCACTGTTGCCATGACAAATAACTTGTTTCTTCCTCCTACCGACACCCGTTACGTCCTTAGCACGAACATCGCGTTGAAGTTGCCACAACGAAATGGCCCGTACCCTTAACCGTGCAGGTCGGACCCGCCGTGCAAATAAGATCCGGGAAGCGCCAACTTTGTATACGGATTGGGACTCTTTTGTTATAGGCAAAAGGCGTGTTGATAATTGGCTGATGATGACTAAACGATCTTGTTCGCACATGGTTTCACATTACCCAATATAACATCATAGAGACTGCAACACGGAAAAGCTCAAAAGCTCTTTTGTTTAAAGTCTTCAAAACTTCTGTCTGTACCCATCCGATATCTGGATGCAGAAAAATTAGCAGTGGCTTATCTCGGCTATGCCAGGAAATACGCAGCGTGAGCTAAGGTTCAGCGGGTTATTCTTAGGTTGCCTGGTTATCTAGGATTAGCTGATCATCATTCTTACTGCTGCTAAAACGATTTCTAATCATGTCCAGTCCGATCCAATCCAATCCAATACAATCCAATCTAATTCAGTCCAATCGCGGCGGCGGCGGCCCGGCGCGCCAGCTATGCGCCGTGAGACGTCACTGCTCCTCGCGCATGCGCAGCACGGCTCTCCAGGAGCCACGCGAAATTGCGCAACCTCGGCCAGTGTAGCTCACGCTACAAAAACCAACCACAAAAATAAAACACCGCAACAGACTGCAAACCTACCTAATTAGAACTTCGCTACAGAAGCCTCCATTATCGCATTCCTTTAATGAAGAGGAGCATTGATGCTGTAGAGATTCGCACTCCGTAAGGTATATGAAGCCCGTTTTGCGGAGTCAGCAGGCCCTCGGGCCCCCTCACAGTGCGTGTCATCGCCACACTGAAGAATAACTTTTTTTTTCACCGCGCTCATTGTGTTTCCTTCATTCTATGGCTGACCAGTCAGTATACGCAACGGGAAGGCCAAATCCGCATCGCCTTAGTCACCAGCGCCAAGACTTGATACCGAGAAAAAAAAAAGAGAAAATAACGGCAGAACGTTGGCTGCACAGAAGCGGCCGCGGGCTTACCTCCGTCGCGGCATGAAAAAGTGGTGATGATTGGCGCTTGGAGGCTGATCACGAGCGACCACTCCGTGACCGGGCCGGGCAACGTCGGCCGAGCGACGCGCTTAGCGAGTCCCGGTGCGCGCGCATACACGTGCGCAAGGCCGTGTGGACCATGCTTCTCGCATCCTGTCCGGGGATAATTGTTTCGCACCGCCTCCCGAAGGACGTCTTTCCGATTGATCCGAATAATGCCTTCGCCGCTAATCGACACCCAATTGATGCATGCATGCCTGCGCCGCAGCGAGCGACGGCGGCGGGACCTATACCACCACCCGTTGTTATTATGCGGCGAGAAAGAGGAAAACGGTCGGTCGACGGGGCTTCCACCACGACGGGTTCCCGCGACGGGGCAATAATAACGGTTTAACGCCGTCTCCGCGTGTCCTTCGAGATGGGCCGCGTCGAGCGCCGAGTCGACTTGATTAAGCGCCCAGATTGGCCGACCCTGTAAGCAGAGACAGTGCCGGCTTGATTAAGAACCCAGATAGGTGAGGCGAGCCGGGCTGCGGCGCAGCGCTGGTGGCCTCTGGCTGAACCGGGATATACTACATGCGTCGGCAGCAACCCTTTTGCTTGTGCGGGTGCTGTCTTTCGCCCACTCTGTGTGGAAGCGTGTTGCGTCGCCGAACGGGCCCTGAATACAAACGCTGCAACTACTGACTCCCTTTGTCATGGACGCCGCGTGATGCTGGAGGGGGCCAAACATGGTGCTGTCTGCGAGCTCGAAGGACGAGGCGGACGAAATGAGCGCACGGGGCAGTCGCCGGAAATCAACGTTGAGTCCCCTCTTTTCGATACACGGAGATATACGCAAGTGCTGCAAATGATGGTTTGGCTTCCTGTGTCATAGATGTGGTACCAACCTAGTTCCCGGCGACAATCTCGCTGAAACTGTGGCAAGTACTAAGGTGGGTATAAAGGAGCCGACAGATTGAAAGAGAGCACATAAGAATGGGCTGAACATTATTTCCTAACTCTTTTCTTAAAGCGCTGGCATCATGGTTAAAGCTTTCTTGATACAACTAATATAAAAATTGGCCACAATCCACGCTGTGAAGGTGGTTGGAAAACAAAGCTGTAAACGACACCCGCAACAATTGCCCATGCGACGTCACTTGAATTCGCACACGTGGCTCTACAAAGAGTGAAACCAGATGTTCTGCCTGCAGGGGCGGCGTTTCTGCCTGCAGGCTGGGCTAGAGCGGCGGACGCCGCCGCTCCAGCCCAGCCATGCGCAGGCGGAAAGAAAACGGAGGGGAGCGTCTTTCGAAGGGTGAGACAGCGGAACCTAGCCATCCTGATGTGCTAGCTCGGAGCTACATCACTGGGCGAAACAAGCGCGGACACTGAAATGATTCGGCATGTGAGCTTAGTGATTCCCATTTATACCGATTTAAACTAGTTAGTTTAGTAAGTTTGAGAATTGTGAGAAAGCTGAGGGAACTCTTATAATCGCTATTTATCAAAACCAGTTGCTCCATTTGCCTTTTGTAATACCTGTTAAAACAACCGAATTGGTATTCACCAATTTAGAAAACGGAATCCCATTCGTGGCAAGCAGTGCACAAAAGGTAATGTTTGTTTAGCGACCAGATGTCTGTTTATGGTCTCTACATTTTGTTTTCCTGCCCTGCAACCCAATCTTTAAAATATCTTTGCCATACGGCCACTTAATTCCGTCGGGTGCGGGTTACTTTGGAGGTGCTGTCGAACAATTTAATCAAGCCGTGCGAAGGAAGCGCGCAATGGACGCGAATCTGCGCCTAAACAGGCCCGAAACATCCCTCGATAAAGCAGACGACAAAGCCGGGTCACGCCGATGCGCCCACTGGCGTGAGCGCGCGGACAACGCTGGGTAAATTCTCCGCGCCATCTACACTGTGCTCCGTGAGTGAAAACCACCCTTTCCTTCGCAGCCGCGTAGCGAGTTTCTTGTCCCGCACGCCACGAAAGAACCGTTGGCTGGTAGAGGTAGAAAGCTTTGCTTTAAAAAGCGGCTATACTTTCCCGCCAACCTAGAGTAGTTCAAAAGTACAAGCGGCAGCATAGACATCCACTGGGGAGTTTTGGGACAGCTAGTTATACGGGAATAGCAACGAAGGGAGTGAAAAGAAACGAGAGGGAGGAGTTGGAACGATGACAGCCACAAGCAGGGGAAAAAACAAGTGCAAACATAGCATTTTGTCTTATTTTTCATTCCCAAGGTAGCAGTTCGGAGGTATATGTTTATGAATATTAGCTGATAATTAGTGTCCATGCCTAAAGCGGTGCAACCCGATATCCCAACGACAATGATAACGTCGAAGCGTTTGTTCTGCGTTCTGCTTTTCTGTTTTACTCGGTTACGCTCCACTAGTTTTGCCTTTTCCCACAATGATAACCTTGGTAGATTCCAAAAAGACTGTTACAAAAAACAAATTGTCAGAGTAAACATTAAATGACATTAAAGCCGCCAGCCGGTTTAGAGAAGTGTCGAGAAAGGGGAAGGGCATACCAGACGTACTTCGCCATACCAAATTCGTTGATTTTGGCTTTTAGTAAACCCCACGTCCGTTACCACCAGTAGTAACGTCACGAGTCAACAAGTTGCGGGTAATGTTGCCAGTCGATCGGCATTCGTCCTCCGTCCGTCTCCTGCAGTCGCATTACGTGCCCCCAAGATATTCATTACTTTAAATTGGCGCTGCCTCCGAGTCCTGTGGAAGCCTGCACAAACTTCGGTCAGCTCACCCACTGAATCACCTATCGGAAACCCTACGAGGCTCTTCGGATTCCGCTCAGGCCCGCCACCAACGAATGCCTGCCGAGAGCCGAATCGCGGCTTGAAAGCGAACGTAATTGTCTTAGTCCAATGGACCACCGCCCTGCGCCGCTCGCTGCAAATTGATTAGAGTGGCCGTCACTTCGTTGAAGAAGCGGTCACGCACCGGGCAAGCTTGCTCTTTCTCGACTCCACGAACAGGTATCCTACTCCAAGAAACCGCACAGCTTGGCTTTCATTAGAGTCGCTGGCAGACCGTAAATGTGAAGCTGGCTTCTTCTTCAGCTCCTTCCCAATTCCTCCGCGAGAGGTGCACAGCGGTGCGAACCAAACTTTGTCTTTCCTGCATCCGCGCGACCGTTCCTTTTCGTCTACGGTATCTGCCCTTGGTTATTATGCTGTTTGCTTTGCGCCCCAGTTCTTTAGGGTGGAAGAGAAAACCGCGGGGCTCGGGGGGCTCATCAAAGCTTCGATGCCGGTGCTTTAATCCGGGATTAGTTGAAATGAGCCGCTATTGGACGGTGCGCGGTTACGCCTCCTGAATTCTCGCTCGGTCTCGTAACTGTCGGCGCCAACTTCGTTAGGCACCCCCAAGCCACGGGGAAAGGACGCGGTGAAGAGAAAGTAGGCTTAGTACTTGCCCGCACAGAGGCGCCTCGGGTTTCCCCCTACAGGCAGTGTCTTAGTTGCTATGGTACAGTAAACTTATTTTGGTTCGGTTGCATAGTCAACTTGGTGGATGGAGACAGGCTATAATGAATGCTGCGTGTGATAGAGCTTGTACCGTATACGCTTATATTGAGCCGAGACAAATGAGATCGTTTTATGCAATCTGTCACATAACAAGGCGATGTGCCAAGGCACAAACGGTGGTACCACAAACCTGCCTCCCCGGAGCCCTTCCATTATATATTAGGTTATTAGCTCTAGATACTGCATTTAAAACTACTGCACATTTCATTGTCACCGCTTTTCAGCAGAATTTTCAAGCAGAACTTATTGCGCATAGCGCTAGCTATACAACTGAAAGGGCTGTATTTGCATGACGTTGCGTGACTCCATATATACTCCAAGGTTGCATACACAACTTAGATGGTAAATAACGTCCTAGTATAAAATACGATTGCCGTCCTTCCGTGTGCCCTTGTGCAAATGACAACCCGACCTCACGCTTCATAATTTATTTCAAGCTGTACAATATTTCCTAGATTACAAAAACAATTTAATGTCAATTCTCCCTCCCCCCTTTCCGGCCATTCCTTTAGCCTTGTTCTGTGCGCGCTATTGCTTCGTCCACTACAAACCGCCCTTGCTTCTTCGGAGACAGCGGTCGGTCTTTGCAATCGGGTGCTTAACTCAAAACACTACAAGGCTTTTCTGTATGGACAGCGACGTGAAGCAGGCGAATGAGGTGGCTAGGAACGGGGCTCGTCTTCACTGCGGCCGCTGGTGACACCCCCCCGAAAGCCGCCACCACTGTCAGTGCAGCCGCTGCAGAGTGTTCAGGGGCGGAGTTGGAAAAATAGATGTGCGACACAATATCCGGCATTAGTGAGCTAGGCAACGATACCATTGTTCCGGCGGCAAGTTGCCACTCAATTGAGTATTACTAGCACAGCTCACACACCTGGGGTGAAGCTTATGGCTCTCAGAAACAAGCAACCAGAAAAAAATCCCGGGCCATCTCCACAAACGTGAAACCTGGGAAGAGGCGAAGCATGCACTGTATAAGTGTATTCATGGCGCCTTGGCGTTTTTGCCCCCGGAGATAAAACCATTGGGGGATAGAGGTATACAGCTTTGCTGTAAATGTCTCGTGTCTTTGAAGCACGAAGCATCCTAGCGCGAGGCGTTGGAAAACGAGTGTCCCGGTGTGTTCCTTTAAATGCAGAGCATTTCAGTAACTCACGATGTCACCCGCGTTGACGTCCGTAGGCGTCCGTAGTCGTAGTCCGCACCCCTCCCCCTACACTATATAAAAAATACTATCCGGCGCCTGGTTTCGATCCCTCGACCCTGCGGGCGGAACGCAATGTACATGGTGCTCAACCCACTGCGCCACAAAGCCGACACAGAATGGGAGGCTACGAACGCGCCTTATATCCTTGACTCATTCAAATTACTGCTGACGAGCGCTCTCTCGTCAGCAGTTGCCACAAGTGCAACAACATTAACGTAACGCAAACTACTTAACGTCGTGCGCCCCCGGAAAGGCTCTGCATTTGATCGTGCCCCTCGCGAGGGGGATGTTTCACTGCGTCGCCATGCGAACAGTTTGCCATTATAGTTTCCGCCCGCTCCGGTCGGTGTCGCCACGGTTCAAACCACGGCAGGGGAGCTGCGCGGGCGTTCGTTGATCGGCGTGCGTTCCGGCGTGGTGTTTAGTACGCGTTACGTTCTAGCGCGAGGCGTAAACGAATGTCCCGGTGTTTTAGTACCGTCACTACATCGACGATGAACGAGACGACGACATGAGACGACGACAACCCCAGCCCCTACAAGGCTTTGGCCCTAAAAAAAGGAGAAGAAGAAATGTCCCGTTATATTCAGGGTGCAGTGCCAAACACAACCCGAAGTTGATTCCAACGTGGAAAACATAGAAGAAAGTGGCGTTGAATTCGTTCCAATAGGGCATGATCGGTTGTTTGCAAGTAAAAGTAAAACAGATGCGAAGTAAAAGGAATAACAAATGTGATAATATTTGACATTCACGCTACCCTCAGAATAAACGTAACAATAAGAGGACCTTCACGTTATATATGCGTGCACACCAGGCACTCAGGGAACGTTGACTTTAGCGCTATAATCGTCCGACCTGTCTCTTGGCGGAAGCTGGATTTCTATACCTGATTAACTTCGAACTACAAATAACAGATAAACGTGAAGCGGCCCGCGGTAAATATATTCACGAGCAGCTTGAAATTAGCGGTGGTCGAGAAGGGGCGAAAAGTTCACGCTCATAAGTACTTTTTCCCCTTATTTGGGCGCGAATTAATCAACCCTCTGGCAAACTTGAACCTAACTCACTCATACATCTTAATTTAAAATACGCGCCGCGCTCGTTATTCAGTTCTCCGCTGGTTCTATACTACGCGCTGCGGAGTATTGTTCTCGCTCTGAGCTTTGTTTTTTATCAGTTACCGCGATGAACTTCGGGAAATGTGATTATTCACAGCGCCGAAACGCGCGCGCTTTTTGCGGGCGCCGAGAGCGCTGCGCGGAGCTTAGGCAGGGCAGATCGTGGGAGTTTTTTTTTTCTTTTGCTTTGCTGTTGTCTTTGCCCTGGTGGGGGCATTAATCAGTGGTGCGACGTGGCGCCTTGAAGTTCTGGCCGCGGGCGTAATTAAGGAAGACAAACCTGGGCCGCAAATACGTACGATCCGCGACGGCTCGCAGCAAGAACGAATGGCCAGCATCACGTGAGTGACTGGGAAGCGTGCGCGCAGGGAAGAATCGGGAGAGCGAAGAGGGGGAAGGGGGCAGGGGCGTCAAAGCCATCCGGTGCTCAGTGATCGACGTCCGCTAGAGGCCGGTGTGACCATCTAAAAAAAAATCTAATTCTGCAGAATTAAGAACATTTAGCGCTGGAGTTCAATCTACATTGATACATTGCTCTTCGTATATTTTCAAACGAATTTGAGTGAAAGCTTCCAGAGGAAGGTACTGAATACGAATCTTAACACGCTCCTGCGTATTTTTTTTTTTTTAGAATGCTTAAGCCTTTCTACGTGGACTCAACGAAGAAACCCGTCGGGTCATCTGCAAAGCTTAATGTGCCACCCTTTGTCTGCACACGGAAATGCCAATAATAAAAGGCCCTAAGGCCTACGTACTTTGATATAACAATGCTTATACCGAACCACAAAAATGTCTTCCCAAAAGTGGATTGGTTTATTGTGAAAGCAAGTTTAAAGGGGCTCGGTGTATGCACTTTATAGCGATGCCCGAGGTCTTAGGGCGGTATTTAATAAAAGGCTCTCGGGCCATCATACTTTGATGCCAGACTTACCCCATTTCATTTAATAATGTCTTCCTAGTGATGCGCTGGCGTATACTAAAAAAAAGCCGGCTCTAAGTATAGCTTGTGCGAATAAGGAAAATTTGACATCCACCTCAATGCAGCCTTGCGACTAGTAAGTATAGATAAGTATAGCTTGGTGTATTGCATTCTGTAGGGGAACGCGGGGTTTTACAGATATTAAGAACAGACCTGTTTTAAGGCTGGGCTTATAAGGCTGGGCTTCACGACAGTCTGTCCTGGCATCGTATCACGCTCCCTTCGGAGTAGGTTTTCCGTCGTGAAAGAAAAAAAAAAAGACCGGTTCCCAGTATAGAAAAAAATCACAAAAAATAAAGAAGCGTCCTAGAACAAAGAAAGAACGAAACGTCCTAGTTATAAATAAATAAATAAATACAAGCCGTCTTATATTTTCATATAATACTGCTTATATTTCCCCCAAAAAATTTCTTCTGAGTAATGCATTTGTGTTTAGTGGTGAAGCCGACTTCAAAAAATCGGTAGAAGCTTGGTTTTTGTAAGCTGGCTTTCTCACATTTCCTGTTTCACAGCGAAGCATAGCCATCTACGGAGGGAGCATGATTACAGAAATTGGCTCTAACTCTTTTGTTATCGAACGTATTCCGAAAGAAATCGTATAACAATTAGCCGCTAAGACATTTCTAACATTGCGTACTACGGCTTCGCTAGTCATTTTTTTTTTTTTTAGTATAAGACCTCTGATAATTCTCATATAAAATGTCTTGTCAGCAAAGTATTTCTGCAAAGCAGTGAGTCCAACTTGAGAGGGGCTCTGCATATAGTGTTTTAAAGGGATACATAATGTCTTATGGAAGAGGCACGTAAAAAAAGGCAACAAGGCCGTCCCACTTTGGTATTTGGCTGCCTATATAGGGCGTAAGAATGTCTTCCCAAGAATGTATCTGTGTGTAGAAGTAAATTTGACTCTAAATACGCTTGCTGTACAGTTGCTTCAATTTCTTGTTCAAATTTCTGCATGGTCCTATACCAGCGAGTGTGGCAAGTCTCACCACAGAATGATTTGAGAAGCCGGAAATAGCTTAAATTTTAACCCGGTCTGGTTACCTAGTTATACTTTTTATTTCGAAGAGAAGATTATCGGCGTGGCTTAGTGGCAGCCGCCCTGGGATTTAGTAATTCTGTACTGTTGCAGCCTTGAAGAGCGACTGTAGAACATTTTTTAGGGGCGAAGCTCCTTAAGGGCTGGGGCTGTTGGCGTCTCCTGTCGTCGTCGTCGTCGTCGTCGTCGTCGTCGTCGTAATCGTCGTAATCGTCGTCTCACGTAGTCACGGTACTAAACCACCGGGAAACTCTTTACGCCTCGCGCTGGAACGTAACGCGTACTAAAAAACCCCGGGACACTCGTTTGCACTTTGCACTGGAGGGCTTCGTAAAGCGTAGTAGAATAACACCGGGACACTCGTGTACGCCTCGCGCTAGAAAGCTTGGTGCTTCAAAGACAAGACTTTTACAGCAAAGCTGTATACCTCTACCCCCAACGGTTTCATCTTCGTTGGCAAAAACGCCAAGGCGCCAAGAATACACTTGCACACTGCATGCTTCGCCCCTCCCCAGGCTTCCCGTTAGTGGAGATGGCCCGGGATATTTCTACCAAACCCACAGACCAATTTGTATGTTTTCACATTACTTGTAGCAGCAGAATGGCTGTATGTGTCACTTAGGGATTCAGGCCTAGCAATGTTGCTTAGCGTTAGCCTGGCTAACATCGCCAGACTTCATTAAAGATTGTTCTCTCTCTCTCTCTCTCTCTCTCTCTCTCTCTCTCTCTCTCTCTCTCTCTCTCTCTCTCTCTCTCTCTCTCTCTCTCTCTCTTAAGAGGCTGCGTCAACTAGACAACCGAAGACTCAAAATTTTAACGATGAAACACTCTGAAACTCGCTTTTGCTTCCTATCCAGCACGTTCGTAATCCCCGATCGACAACGCGTCCGTTACCACTCTGAAGAAGTAATCACAAAAAAATTTCTCTCGCAACGGAGTACCGTGATTGAACATTTTCTTCCTCAAAACATTCCAATATAGCTTTTCTCAGCCTCTGAGCTTAATCGGTTTTCTGCAAGGTGCAGGGCACACGCAAGAAATACGATGAGTTTTCAAGACGTGCCGCCAGTTCTTGTTGAGTTGAAATACCACCCGTCCACGGGAACGTAGACACATCTCCGTTCCATTCCGCAGGCGCCAGTCTCCTCCGGCAACCGAGCCCACGCACTTGTTAGAGAAATAATGCCGGGCAGGTCGCAGGCCCGCCGTTGCCGATGCCCGCACCGGGCCCGGCATGCAGATGAGCTCTTTGTCGCGCTCGCGACATGCGCCCGCGACCAGGCGAGGCCCCTGCAAGACGTACGGCTCAATTTGCCCGGAGCTCATTAGGCCGCGGCCGTAGGGAGCTGTAGGAAAGGAAGAGGAGTAGAAGGACGGGGGCACGCTCTGGCCTTTTCTGGTAGCCGAGAAAGTTCTCTTCAGCTATGTGTCACGCCACTGGGGGGCATCCATCGCGCGGACGGCTCATTGAACTGCTGTTGCCGATGCCAGTGTCTGTACGCTGCTCGTTTTAGTTGCCGAGGAAACGTCCCCCCATTCTCGTGGCGTTATCTATCGCTTTCACGAGCGGAAGCCCTTCATTTGCATGAAACGGTCGCAGTTACGTAACCTCTTATTTGGGGATAAGCTTGTTTTCGAAGCCGATGACTTAACGCGCATTTCGCCGAAGAAAATCAGAGGTACTGCCGGACGGCTGAAGGATACAGTTTTAACGAGCTCGAATGAAAGAAATGTAGGCGTGACGAAAACTGAGGTGTTGGTAAAGGTGCGACACGGCTCTGTTAATGCATAAGCTAGCATGATAGCGTATGAATTACGACCCTACCCCGAAGGAAAAAAACTGTTACCTCTCGAGTAAGCTGGGTGAGAATGGTAATGAGCAAAGTGATCTGCATGAAATTATTTCCCTCGCGGCCCTACACCCTATTCTTTACAGTATCTGCTGAAAAAGAGGTAGCCAGCATGTCTGATGGCTCTCCAGGGAGTGCAACGATGACACCGGCTCACCATGCGCCTTCTGTCAACGGTAATGAAGCTTTTCAGTTATAGAATTCAATTTTTATCTTCCCTTTATTTTATGATTGGATTGCCGGGGTGAAAGCTACATTACGAGCTTGGAGAGGCCTGCAAACCGATATATGGCAACAACGTCAACGCGTCATGCGTGTCCTGAGGTAGCAGTAAACCGAAAGGGCAGATATCCAGGAAGCAAATTATTTATAACATACAGACGATATCGGTGTTCCTATGTTTTTGAATGCGATAGCAACATATTCCTACCAAGGCGATTGTTTTTAAACAATCGTAGCATTCGACAGTTTAATGTGGGATGATTGTGCAAGACAGCCAAATTTCACAAGATTACACAAGGAAATAAATAAGAAGAGCTAGCACGAACTCTTGTTATCTACAAGATAAATATTTGTTTAGCTTCCGAGCAACTTAGGACAAAACCTTTTATAAGACTACACACTTTCCAGAAATTAAAGTTAAGCGTGCTTATCGAGACTAAGGAAATAGCGTAAATCATGTTGCAATATCTGGAACTTAAAATTAGTGCGTAAAAAGTGAATGAACCAACGATCACAACTGCGGGTACACAAAGCTTTTGTTGCGCTGTAACGGAGCTTTTCGGGAAAAAAAGGTGTATTTGTAAAGGGCAAAAGAAAAGGAACAGGCGCTAAAAAGGCTATATTGTCAAACAGAAGCAGGAACTCAAAAGGCTAATGTTCGCTTGTTTTGGAGAGAAGCACTCAGAGCGAAAATGTGCTCTAGTCGTGGCGGAATCTTTCTAAAAATTCGATTAACATGAGCGTTTAAACTACTACGAACGAAATAAAAAATGACTCCAAGATTTTTACCTTGGTGCAGCTTGTAAATTTTATGACCTGCGTACCAGATTGAGTCCTGCAATTTGATCTTCTTATTTGTTGATCTTAAAATTATTGCTTTCGTTCTTGCTGTACTGGCCGAAGTTCCGCACAAATAGACTTCAAGCGATGCTGGTCTAGCAGTGTTGGCGCTGCTCACCGAAAATTTGCTCGTGTAGAAAAAACTCCATTTGTTGAAGTGATAGACCAAGATCCGGAGGATTATGCCTTGCCCAATTTCTATCGCCCCGAGAATTTGGCTTGCCTACGTACTAAGCTTTCTTTTCAAAAGAGTAACGTATTCATGTATGCCATATCGTTTGCTTTTCTTGAAGTATTACGAATGAACCAAATTTATTTCAATGACATTATTGTACAATATGCCCTCCTCATTTTCTTTTTATTTCTTTTCGTTGTTTTTACCCTATTTGTTGGCTGCCTTTTTGACCTTGTGGTCATTAGTGCAGTTAGGCTTCTCTTGGTGGCAATATTTTTCCTCAAGCCTTCGCACTTCGTACCACTCGCTTTTGTAAATAGACGCATTATTAATATTACAATTATTTATTATGAAAGGTTTCCTTTTGGCTGCTGTGCCGCTGTGCTTGGATGGTTGGCTACCGACTCGCTCGAAAAGTACACAATAATGGGTGATACTGTAGGCTGCGTACATCCTCTGCAAATATTCGTGTGTGACACCCATGCAAGTCCTTCGAATCAAAGTCATCGCTTGCCACCCATCAGTTATATTGTAGACAACCGCAGATGAACGGTAACTGCATCCCTTCAAAAGGCTGAAAAGGTGCGTTGATCTCTTTATTGAGCAATTCCTGAGGGAAATTTTTTTCTTACCTATCCCGCTTTTTCTCTCCCAGGCATGAGACACTTCAACCCCTCTTTGCATCCCCCTGGCACTCTAACTCAATAGTTAGCCGGGTGCGTGCCAATTGATGTAAAATAGCTGAAACGTGATTACAGGCATGAAAAATTAACAAATAACTGATTGGGGATTTGTGGTAATGAATGGTAAGGTGTGATTAAGGTTGATTAAGGTAAATTCAAAGGAATTGAGATGAATAATGTCAAATTGTGTTATTGTGTTATTTAAGATTAATTAATGATTGATTAGCGATGGAGAACACTGATTAGTAATGTGAGGATCATGATGGATTAAGGTAAATAAGGATAAACTTTGGTTGACTAAATAAGATTAAGGTGTACTAGGACAAACGTTAGGGTGAAATAAAATGAATTAAGATGATTGGTCTCTATGAACATAAAATTAGGGTAGATTTATGCGGGGTTAAGGTTGGTTAAAGCCGATTAAAATAATTAACTGCGGTAAAATAGCGTGGGTGCTGTTTCGCCGGGTGAAAGTGTACATAACAGACCCGTTACATTACAATGCCAGGCTTTCACCTTCTCAGCATGTGAACATACTGAAGTGTCCCGAGAACGTTTTTTTATTATTATCCTTCCAGTCGTCGGCCATTTTGTGTACCGTACGTTTGTGTGCCAGCGGTGCCGGATTCTCGACCTTCCGAGTTAACGAACGCTTTCGCATTAAAACATGAACTTCCAGGCTCCGACTGCAGAGCAACCAAGCAACCCCTGTGTTGGAGCCTCAGTTCACGACAGGCGGGCGCATTTATAAAGGGAAAGCCTCCTTCGCTCGCGTCGCCAGGCGCACGCGCCGACCGCGTCTCCTCAAGATCCTCTAAGAAGAGGTCGCTGAAATATTGCTCACCCGTGGAATGCACGCGTGCCGATACGACGCAGCAAATATTCCATTTCGCCAGTACGCCATAAACGCGGCGCGGCGCGCGTTTCTCAACGCGTACGGCCAATCGCTGTTCCACTTGACCCCGGCGCTTTTTTTCCCCGTTTTACTCTTTTTTGGACGTGGCGTCTTCGCCGCTCTTGCAGACCGAAGCGTCCGCAGCTTCTCAGCCGATTTGAATAGGAACCGCGCTGATGGATGGCTCCAGCCGACCGTTCGCCTGCGGCCGGCATTGTTTTCATTCACAGGCGACCGGCTTCGTCGTCAGGAGTCCGCCATTTTGTTCTTTTTTCGCCGATTCCTCGCTTTCCGCGCTGTCATGAAGTATGCACGCGCCTGCGAGAACCTCGCGCACCCTATTCGTTCATCGGCACTATCTTTCTCTCGCCGCCTAAGCTGCTCCATCCTTTCTAATGTTTCACGAAGGCTGTCTGTAAAGAGCCGAGTGGCCTATAGTGGCCCTCTCTATATGTATACGCGAAATACGGATCGATATTGCCATCACTCGTCCGCTTCGACGGTATGGAGACTGTCATAAGCAGCTCCCGCGAAAAGGGACACTTGGACTGCAGAAAGCCGGGTTCTCTTGGATTCGAGGTTTTCTTTGAGAATCGGGAACAGCGTATTCGTGAGGTTTATTACTAGCGGCTAGCGAAATAACGAGACCAGCCAGAAATTATAGCTGTAGTTCATCAGAGCTGGTCGGTACAGTATCAAAGTAAACTATAACTTTATGGTCTTGCACAAACGGAGGCTTCTGTAGTATCAGTAAGGAAGCAGGAGCGACGTATAATTTATGTTATCGGAACTTCTGATTGCAACGTAAAGAAATGAAAGTGTTATGAGGACCCGCCGGGGGAGGGGGGAGGGGGGACAGTGACTCTTCATAGTTCAATGAACGATCCTGACCAATAGGGCAATTTTTTGATAAGCTGAATTTGAAGGTTCTATTACAAAAAGGTATAAATGCACATTACGAAACATTACGTGCTGTACCCTAAACGTAAAGCTTGAACTCTTCATCACGCCGTTGCTTTTTTTTTTTTTTTTGGGGGGGGGGGGGGGGGGGATAGTTCACCGTGGGCCGCCGACGCATTCTCTAAAAGCCATTATGGATAATTGGAGACATGGCTACGAGTGTGCCAATCCTTCCCGAGACCATTTGCAGATCCCGCCACCGCTGCCTCGACTCGATGACGAAGAGCTGGTGGAAGGCAACAATGTTGAGGATGACCTCACATTTACCACTTGCCACGAAGAAGACGACGGCCTCTTCGATGCATATGACGACGATTACTAGCATCGCAACTATGCAAATAAGCAATGATACTGAAACTCAACTATGTGCCCGGCAAGGCTCACCTGCAACAGCTTCGCCATTCAAGTCTTGCGGATGTGTGCAAGCTTCCCTAAATTGTTTTTCTTAAAACGTAAGCACTGCTACTCTACCCGCCTTGACTTTGTTGATCTAGGAAGCCTTAGCGACAGCCTCACCGTGGCTAAAGAGCCAAGGGAACAGCTGGCTGCACTGCGGGATAGCGGTGGGACGCGGGTATGTGCAGACTTGATGTTAGGTGTCTTCCCGCTCCTATCTCTTCTCTTTTCCCGCCCTTTCTTCCATCCCCTGAAGCCCACTTCCCCAGTGCATGGTAGCAAACCAGCCTCTACACCTTGTTAACCTCCCGGTCTTTCCGTTTTTTTCTCTACTCCTAGACGCCTAACATCGTCAAACAGTACCTGGGGCGGTGTTCTCGTGTTTAGCCCGTTTTGTGTGCGTTTCAAAAGTGTCCGCTTTGAGCAAGCCCTCATTGATCAAAAGCGAACACCCGGATGTGACGCCATGCAAGCACGACGGAGCTATGAGCCATCGCTTCTCGGAGCAGACGATTTGAAGCAGACGATCTTTCGTCGCCTTGTTGTTGGGTCGCTGGCGGAACAATAAACACATAAAGTATAGTTTAAAATAGGTTTAGTCGTTTAAAATACAAGAACAGCTGCGCACAATTCAACCCAAAGCCCGCCTACAACTGGAAGTACGTCACAATAGAATGGACGCCAAGCGGACGTTTTCAGAGCGGACAAACTCGGGAATACCGCCTCTGGAGCTTGACGTACAACGAGCTTGGCGTTACTGGGCAGGCCGCTAAGCATAACGTTTGGGAATGAGTCAAACGCAAGCCTAAACATAGGCCCAACGGGGACAATTGCGCAAAGCTCTTAGTCTTTGAAACGGAGATAAGTTCTTTATTACCCTCATAGCTACTATTTTCAGGTGGGGGCCTGAGGAAAGTGGGCCGTATTATTCTTTGAAATATTCCCTTAGCTAACACGAACGACACATAATGTGTTACCGCCGGGTTCCCAAACTTATGAAGGTAAGGGCCGCTATTTCTTATTTATTGCAACCTCACCAGCTCCCGTTCATCGTCGCGGTTTTTACTTTACGTCATCTATTTTTATGCCATAAACTAAAGGGTTCTAGATTTTTTATAAATGTATAGGAAATGTAAGAAACCCGCCAAGCAAATAAGTTAAGCGCTACAAGAACGGAATGCTCTAACATATGACGTTAGCTTGATCACTCCATCACCTTGCGATAAGCTTGCTCTCTCTTCAAAGACGTTACAAAAAAAAATGTGTCGTAATGGGCTGATGTAAAAAAAAAATTGAAAAGCCATTTATTCTTGATTTATCGCTAGAGCTTATCACGCGGGCGAAGGTCTGGTTTCCTCTTAAGCGGGGTAACCGTACCTGTCGGGTGCATCGCGATAAGAAAGGTGAGCGAGGATCTGCCGCTTGCGCAATTGCCAGCAATCTACGTGATCTCGACGACCGGGAGATTGAAAAGTTTGAGTAATACTTATCGGCAGTTTCCACCAACGGTGCCAGTAATAAACTTACGTAACAAGCATGAAGAACAAGAGCGAACGATGGGGACATGATAAGTTGGCTGAATTATGCTGCCGAGCTCTTTTCTCTCTCGGGCTTCGTTAATTGCATGCTGCTTCTTAGCGTGTTAGTCACGCAACGTAAACTATGCGCTCAGTGTGTATACATTGAGTGTAAGTAAATTTTGCTTCATAGTTCAAGTGTAGACGGCATAGCTAGTCTCGCGCTCTTTTTTTTTTTCTCCTCTTCACGGGTTTCAGCAGTACCAGGGTATAGGATCGAAGGACCAAGTGTTTTTTGTTACTTTTGCAACTGCGGGACGGCATGGTTTCACGTACTTCATCTGTGAGCGGCTTTGGTTCCCGCTCCGTGGGGCCCTTTCACTTGCACGTCCTGCATGTGCAGATAGTAAATAAGCTACTCTTTCTATACGTTAACACAGAAAATTTGAGAAGCTTACATTTCCGCGAATTTCATCTCATACAACTCAAATCATCTATTTCTTTTTTCCGTATCTGTACAGCTATACCACTGGTCGCACATACGAGAAAGACAAGGTGGTTCGCTTCTTCAGGTATATGCAAGTCTGCTGCTGATTGTATTTATCTTTTCTCTGGCAATAATAACTGGCAGTGATAGTACAGCGAACACTCCTGTCATCATAAACTGACTTCTGTTTTGCTATTATCGCATGCACATGACCACGTCAATACGTTAAGATTAATTTGTTAGATTTTCTGATAAACCGAACAAGAATATCATGCTAAAGTGATTTCACGATGTTTTGTAACATTTTCGCTGTCTATTCCATCGCCTGAAGTAAGGTATGCCTTAGTTGAAAATGGCATTTTCCGCCGTCATTCAATACCAGATCAATGGCCAAGCGGTTAGGAAAGATGCGGAATGTGAACACATAAAATAGACCAGTCCCCGTAGGCACGCACGCACGCACGCACACACACTCACACATATTCTCTCGCACACAGGTAAGAAACAGTCTCACATAAAAACTAAAAACCGATGTTTTACATTATCCACTGCACATTCGACACCAACGTGCAAATTTTCAACAGCTTTGTCCTTTAAACCAGCTTTGTACTTTAAACTGTAAGGTCATGTGCATGCTTCTACAATTCAAGTTTATACCTCCGATTTAATTTGATTAAAATCTACACTACGCTCTCATAAGATTCAGGAGTTATACGACCAATTTATTGCCTTGGTAACAAATACATGCCGAACATCAAACAATTTAATAGCTTCCTCTATATCTGCCTGAGCCATATAATGTCTAATTTCCGTTGGAAAGTTCGCCTAATGGTAACATTAACCCGCCTTCATTTGAAACAAATGTGGTGCTCCTTGTCAAGTCGATGTTTCATTGGCGGTCTGTTTGACTACAGGAAATCGCCTGCCGTGTTCCGGTCACCATCTCCATCAGGTTTTCCGGCGCTAAAACTCAGGGCCGTGCTTGGTCGACGATTCCCCGAGTTGGTTAGTACCAAATAATTTGAACGGTGGCCAATTGAAGTGCTAGCGAGTTAACGTTTGTTTGTCTGCCAGTCATGTTTTGCCCACCTAGAAGAGTCTCGTCCCGGCCTAATCTCTCGAGATATTTTTAACCGTACCAGGCAGCTCTCTGAACTTATAAAAACTTCCCCGCAAGCCTTCTCTCCAACTTAGAATTACTTGATTTGGAGTCAAATGTACACTGATGACGACGATTACCGCAACTATGAAAACAATAATACTGAAACTCAACTATGTGCCCGGCAATGCTCACCTACAACAGATCAAGAAGTTTGCGGGGATAAGTTGGTCGCAGGTAGCACAGAACCGGGATATAATGGGAGAGGCCTTTTACTGCAGTGGGCTATATGATGATGATGATGATGATGATGATGATGATGATGTGCACTGATGGCAAAATGGGGACATTGATATGCTGATGCCTGAGCATCCCCATCCTGATAAGCATCGTATTGCTGGTCTCTCAAACCCAAGTAGACCGAGACAAAAAGTGGCTTTGTGACGTCAAGATACTTTTTTGTTTATCCAAGCTGGATGGACAGTCGGTTAGCTCGCTATGCAAAAGCGAAAGCGCGCGTACTGCTGGGTTGAGTTGGGAGGGGGAAGAAAGAAGTAAAGCCACCTTAAAACACTGCTGCTGTTTCGGGAAGCGCGCGAGCACGGCGACAGGCAAGGAGTTTTTTACAACAAGGTGTACAGCAAAACAAGCCCCCCAGGACAAGCTGATGGTGAGAGTGGGAGAGCGAGCACACGGGCATCCGTAGAGAGAGAGAGAGAACGAGTAATCGAATTTAGCTTCAGGCGCCATCGGCCAAGCCTTGCCCTGCTAAGTGAATTAGGGCAGCGCGCACCTCCCTTTCTAAGCGCGGTGTCCAGAATGCGCGCCGGACTGCTATGCGGTTCGGCCGCACCTGCAGGCGTGCTCGGTGAGTGACCGGAAACTGCATTGACGCGGGCGCCACGCACCGATAGGCTGACTTCCAGGGAGGAATGTCTGCCGCCTAGCTTTCGTCTCTGGAAGAGTTTCATTCATTCATTCATTCATTCATTCATTCATTCATTCATTCATTCATTCATTCATTCATTTTGTTGTGCAAGTGAGCCATTTCAAAAGCTCATCAATGATGGCATTTACCGATCGCATGGTCTTAAAGAACCAAGTACCTTGCTGAATTGTGAGGGATCCGCTATTCTTCGTCCTCGTTAAGAGTTGGTAGATGTCAAAGGCAACAGCTGCGTAGTTTGTGGACCACGCCCAAGGGTAATTTTTTCTCATCGCAGATCGAGATGTAGGAGTATGGCCGCTTTCAGCGAAAACATGTACATATGCACGTACGAACGTGCGCTTGCCAAGGACGTGTATCGCCTCTAAATGTGGCTTAACCACTCATTTAGCGAGTATCTCCACAAAGCTTGAATAACCACAAGTCTAAAAGTCGGCTTCACTTTTCAACAGGGGTTGGGAGTTGCCTTCACGAAAGTACTACTTCCTAATCGGGATGACCAACAGCGTCCGTTGAGACACCTGCCGGACTGGAGAGACATTTGACCATCTCCTTTGTCGTTTCCCCCAATACTCCCGAGAAAGAAGCGAGCGTGCCACCGAGGTCAGCCGATTGGACGATCTGCTGTTCACGGCAGAGACAGTCTGTGGACATTTGTCCTTAGCACCAAGTTCGCAAAATGCGACAAGGGCCATTTTCCGGTTTTTTAAGGCTATGCGCTTACACGAACGTCTAGTGCCCGAGAATCAATGAGTGCGCGCGTTTCTATGCCTATATCGGCTGACCTCTCTTTTATCCTCTGTAGCCCACTCCCCCAGTGTAGGGTGACACTTGCTTAACCAGCAAGCCGTTCCGTGCGTTTTTTTAACACAAAAGTGTTTTATTACCGGATGCACAAAGATTTCAATGGCGTCATATCCGCCAAGGAAGTGACGCCAGTTCAACGAAGCAAGCGGCCTCTGAAGGGTGCACCCCTGCAGACAGGGTCTTCTTGCGGGGAAGCAATATTTAGTACCGAAGAGTACGTTATACTTAGGGTTGTTTGTTTTCTGGTTTTATATTTTAACACGAACGTGTTTTATGCCGGGACACACCAAGGTTTCCCTGACGTCATATCCGTCACGGAAATGACGCCAGTACACCCTTGCCGAAGCGACGCGCCAGCTGGGCGTCGCTCACCAAGCACACCCACAATACAGCCGCCGACCCGCAAATCATGTTCAGTCGCAGGTTTCGCTGCACATTTCACTTTAGTGTTTTGCCGATTCCTATGACAGAGGAATCAACCACAGTTTTTCTCTTCCCCCTTTACAATGCAGAACACCCTTAACATACCCCCATATGGTACTCTCAAAATTTAAACTCACTGTATGATTTCGTTTTCCTAGAGCACCTAAACAACACGACTATCACTTTCCAGCACTTCGAGCCATTAACAGCTTTGCTGTAGTACACCTATTCCAGATATTTCAAGACTCCAGGCTGCGTGCGCAGAAATAATCGCATCAGCCCGAACACAGGTCAAGTGATCTTGTTAGGGGCCATTGATTTCGTGGCAAACTCTTGGTCGTGAAAGACATGATCATGATCTCCGTAATCATAGTCGTCGTCATGATCGTCATGGACGAGTGGCTGTCCACCGCACGATGAAGGCTTCTCCTACGGACTTCCAGTCATTTCGTTGCGGTTGGATGCGCGTCTATGCATTCAAATTACAGCGCGCAATTAAAACTGCCACAGCGTCCCTGTAAATAGCGTCACGGTTGCAGATGGCGGCGCGCGGCGCAATGGGTTCGGAAACAGATCGCGTCGCGCACCTGCTGTGGGCGCCCAGTGAATGCTCGCGCAGTTTGAACGCGGCGACGGCGGCAGCGCCGAAGAAATATGGTCCAATTACGGGCTCCCTTTGTTTTCGCGCAGCGCCGAGATCCCTTTGCGGGAGGAGAGCCACGGGGAACGGGATGAGAAGGGCAAAAAGAAGGAAAGAAGGGAGCCTGCCGCCGCACGCCCTGAAAAATGCGACCGGCGGCGGCAAGGGACGAACGAGGCTGCGGCGTCGCAGCACCGCATTGCGGGTCCGCGCGTTTCCCGTTGCGGCCCGCCGAAAATCCATCGAAATTACCCGAGGCTGCTGTACTGTTGAGCCTTGAAATTTAAAAAGAAAATGTGTTTGGGGAAGGAAACATTCGTTATTCTCTCAGTCCGAAAAGCATTACTGAACGTTTCCAAAGGGGAAGCTCTAAGCTTAACTCGTGGCACAGCATGGTGCAAGCAGCACTGGCAAGCAAGTGTTAACAGTGACTAGGCATTGTCGTCGTAGCTTTGCCAGTATGCGTTTTGGTTAAAATTTTCATCCTGCATCATACGGGAAACTCTATGCTTAACTTGTTGATTGATTGATTGATTGATTGTAGGGTTTAACACGCCGACGCAGCGCAGGCGATGAGGCGCGCCGTAGTGGAGGCTCCGGATTAATTTTGACCACCCGGGGATCTTTAACGTGCGCCGAAATCTCGTACACACGGGCGTTCTTGCTTTTCGCCTCCATCAGCAAAGCGGCCGCCGCGGCCGGGAATCGAACCCGCGACCTCGTGCTCAGCAGCGGAACGCCTTAGCCGCCCACTGATGCTTAACTTGTGGCGTGGCATGATGTCACAGGCACTAGCAACGAATGACGAAAGCTGCTGAGGCGTTGAAGTCGAAATTTTTTTGCGTCTGCGTTTTCCTATGTTCTGAAAGGTAATTGACTGGAAGTTGCAACTGCACCTCAAATAAGGACGCTGGAATTCGGCTTTTGCCACGATTGACCCATAAACGCTAAATCTTCTTTTTTTATCCGAAAAAATTAACCACACTGTGAACTCCTTTGACTACGCTGCCGGTACTGTTGTTTAGGTTCATCATAATCATCCCACTATCCCACTATTCATCATAATCATCTCACTATCATCGGTGCTAGCTCCGATGGCCCCGAGATCATCACCACCTGCGCATCACCACTTGGGGCTCCTTCGCCCGAGTGCTCGAATAAACGGCCACTCCAAACGTCGTCTCTCTCAGTACTTATAATTTCTGTCGGTATCTGTTCAAGGACGCAACTGTTCAATAGTTTCGATTCTGAAATTTCACTCATTCTTCAGTTCAGAAAAGATTCAAGGGGGCTCGTAACGAAGCTTTGGACATGCCGTCTTGAGGCACATCGTCGTTGCCTCGATTTCGTGATTCCTGGGTCATCTTTAAATGTTTTTACCTTCAAGAAACTACGGCAGTTCTATCGTAAAATGCATATATAGAGTGCCTCATCGTCCTATTAGTGTACAGGGATCAATCGTTCTCTGCAGTCGGTCATTGCCGGTGAGAAAAACCAGAAAGTTCTCATGGCCGTGGTTAGCTAACTAAGCGTATTGTTTGTGAATGCTCGGAGCTTATCTACGTGGGCCATTCGAGGGCGGTGTTCTTGCTGAATGACAGTGCAAATAAATTTCATAAGGTGCATGATGCCAGCCGTGTCAGTCGCTTTAGGAGGTAAGTGTGCGCTTCACGCTAGTACTGCGGCCCCGAAGCTGCTTGCGCATCAAAGGGAGGTGGTAAAGAGTCGATTCCGGAGTTGCTGTAGTGGTCGACTAGTCGCCGTGTTTAGGTGACTAGGCACGGTACGAAGTCCACGTCAGGGGGCTGTGAGTTTATTCGTGACCTGCTCATTCTACTCGCGGAGTTGGCAGAGCTCAATTCGGAGGCTGTCAGTTTGAATGAGTATGGTTTGGTTAATTTGATCGCTTGTTGGGGAATTCGCAGGTACAACTACAACTGCAGTTGGTGGTGGCGCCATGTCAGTGGCACTGGCGCTCGGGGTGCCATGACTGCGAACACCATCCTTTAAAATTACCTTGCAACACTTCCAGTAAACGCTTTCACTCTTTCCTTCGCGTCTGGAAGCACTACGAGAGCTATATGTATGGCCAGCACGGAGCGGCACTGCGAGATTTGCTTGTCGCAGCAGATACGCCTTCAATTTCTGCTTTGCTTTTGTGGATTTCTTTTTAAAGTGGCTATCGATTGCGGTCATTACTGCAACCGAAGAAAAGCCGGCCAATAGGCCCTATATCTCTGTAATGACTTCATTGGAGCAGTAGAGAAACGCCAAGACCGGAAAACAGAGAAAAAACTTCTCAGCAAGCTTCTAAGGTATCTGATAGACATACAGTCGTGAATATTTGCTGAGGTACTTTGTGACCCCCTTATCTAACTACTGGATGTGTTGGTTGACTACGTTCTGCAAGCATTGTAGATTTCGAGAAAAGTTAAAACAACTATTGCATGGCCCTTTTAAGGATACGTCATCTTGAACTTCGGTATCAGCGCTACGAGAGGACGCAGCGCACACCTAACACAGGCAAAACCAGCTCACCCGATAAGTCATAGGTGCTTACACAAGCAGGGTTTTAATAGGATGGATCTTAAGTTGCCACAAGATATACGCCAATGGCCAATGGTCCAAGTACCGTGAGGTTGTTATTGTGCAGGCACACCTCACGAAGAAAAAATACTGTTCGTGGAATCCGCATATTACCGCCAGTCACGGCTGTACCCTTACTTCTTATTGATTAAAGGCGCGCTAGGTTCTTGGACTTGTACATGGCCTATTTATTTTATTAGGATATCATACAAAAAGGAGCAGAGTTTATAACATGTGTGATATTTCAGTAGCAGCGTCGAGACATTTTGCGCCATGAGAAGTCAAGGGAGGCAGTTGTAGTTGGAGTTTCCACAATATGAACTCTTAAAAAGGTGTGCGAAATGAAAGAAAAGGGGCGCCACCTTTTATTTAAGTCGTTGCCCACTTCCCCATCCAATCATCCCATGATTTAGATAAACTAGCTTTTGGCTATTGAGTCCAACACTGTTTTTGCGTATGTTGTTCTACAAAAATCAATCAATCAATCAATCAATCAATCAATCAATCAATCAATCAATCAATCAATCAATCAATCAATCAATCGATCAATCAATCAATCAATCAATCAATCAATCAATCAATCAATCAATCAATCAATCAAAGCTTTATAAAGGCGCCTTTAAGCGTACATAAACGTTGAAACCGACGTTGAAACGTTGAAAGCGAAAAACCGACTTAAACACAATAATAAGGTTCAGAGGAAAGACATAAGTCCGAGACGAGGACACAAACCGTTCGGGATCCCATATTGTACGAGTTACACACGAAGACCATTGCTGTTCGGAGTGAGAATGGCGATGATATGGGGAACAGGCTGCTGTCCTGTTGCGGGTCACTAATGGCCTGTGACCATTGACGCAGTGATGATTGCTGATTAGTGTTGTTAATGTGAATAGCTAAGCTACTACTCTAAACACGACAAAGACGATGGCGATTATGATGATTATGACGCCGACGAATATGAATATTTATTTATTTATTTATTTATTTATTTATTTATTTATTTATTTATTTATTTATTTATTTATTTATTTATTTATTTATTACAAGTACCTACATCGCCCATTGGTCATCGTTGTAGGGGTTACAGTAGAAAATATAATACAAACAGCAAATTATAACCAAACTAAAATCATGCCTGACGCTAAGCACTTACAGCACAGCATTGTAACAATAGTAAAAAAAAGTAAAAGAAACACAGTAGTACAACGAAAGCAGTAATTATACATATCCAAAATAAACAACCAAATGAAGTACAAAGCAAACCTTAAATACAAGGGTTATTTCATCAACTCAAAACCTTGTTTCAATGGCTGATAGGAAATTAGAATCGGAGAATATTGGTATTTTTAGCGCGTTCCAGTCACTAATAGAGGTTGGAAAGAAAGAGTATTTAAACACATTCAATCGACAGGTATATTCTCTAATTTTATATGCGTGATCTTTCCGTTCGGACCTGTAACTAGACGTCTTTAAATACCGTTCTTTATTTATTCCAGTATTACCATGGTATATATTATAAATAAATTTAGGTCTTTGAACTTTCCGTCGTCCCCATAGGGGTTTCCATCCCAAGGCCTGAAGAATTTCAGAACTCCTTATTCTAAAATCATAATTACCTGTTACAAACCTGGCAGCTCTTGCACCCTCTCCAACTTTTCTTTAAGTACATTAGTGAAAGGTCCCAAGAAACACAACTGTACTCTAGAATTAGGCCCACATTTGTAGTATACAGAGTTTCCTTGAGTGCTTGCGGCACGTCGTTGAAATTTCTTTGGAAAAAGTTAATTAAGCGCGAAGCCTTGACTGTGATTAAGTTTACGTGACTGGACAAATTTAGTGTTGCCGTGAATGTTACCCCAAGATACTTAACTTGATCTACTTTTTGTACTGCGCAGGAATTTAAGTAATAAGACCTGGATACTACCTTTTTTTTAGTAATTGCACATGAAAACATTTCGTTAGGTTTAAACTCGTTTGCCACTGAGCCCACCAAGACACAATCTTATCGGGGTCAGACTGCAGTACTGTGGTGTCATCAACACACCTGACTGGGCAAGGCAAAACACAATCATTTGCATAAAGTATCACTGTGTATTTCAAACCAAGTGGAAAATCATTGATAAAAATAAACACAGAAGCGGCCCCAGAACCGACCCCTGTGGCACCCCGGGCAGTACATTAGCTGGTGATGAAGACACCCCATTTATCACAACACATTGTTTACGGCCGCTTAGATAATCCTTAATCCAGTCTATGAGGGTTGTAGGAATACCAAGAAATGACAACTTATGCAGCAAAAGACTGTGGGAAACGACATCAAAGGCTTTTTTAAAGTCCAAAAATACAGCGTGTAATTGAATGCCTTGTACGAATGATAAGGCGATGTCATCTACGAATTCGGTTAGCTGTGCAACACAAGATATGGTGTTGTGACGATGATAATGATGATGACTCTGGGGGGGGAGGGGGGGGGGTTCAAGGGGGCCGATGGAGGTAAAAAGAGGCGACAGTTCTTGCTTCTGATGAATGGTACAGCTGTTATATCAGGACTGATTGTTCTGGTTCAAGGAAAAAGATATTCGCCTTGCGCGTGGTTGAGGATGACTATAGTGAGGCCGACGTTGTTCCAGGGATGCGAAATATTTTCTCACCCGCCGCGGTGGCTCAGTGGCTAAGGCGTTGCGCTGCTGAGCACGAGGTCGCGGGTTCGATTCCCGGCCGCGGCTGCCGCTTTTCTGATGGAGGCGAAAAGCAAAAACGCCCGTGTGTACGAGATTTCGGCGCACGATAAAGATCCCAAAGTGGTCAAATTTAATCCGGAGCTCTCCACTACGGCGCGCCTCATCGCCTGCGTTGCGTCGGCGCTTTAAACCCTACAATCAATCAAATCGAAATATTTTCTCCTTTCGAGGAATGCACTTTTATTTTGTACTGTGAACTTTCAAAGCACTATAATCTCGACAAGTCAACCTCCAATTGAAGTACTGACGATGTTCTAAAAAAACGTATACGCCGCATCGCTTAGGCGATGTCATTCGCATTGCTAAAAACACGCACTGGTTCTACCAGTTTATTTCCCTCGAAAAAAAAATCATCAGTGACACAGCCATCGTCAAGTAAGAGACATTTATCGAAAAATAAAAGGCACAAGCAGAGTCAACAAATGAGCCTACTCCGGTCGGCTTCCGTGTCTCTTGTTCCAGGAAGAAATTTACGCCGGGCTGTCAACAAGGGCGCTACTGCGAGAAAAACACCGCACTGTATACGCTCGTAACTGAATGTCCTAATGTCACCACATGTCGTTAGGGGGCTTCGATAATTACGAAAAATAGGCTTGCTTCCTTACGTTCGTCTCTGATACATGCCTCATCAAGACAGGCTAAATCAACGCTGTTTGAATTTATCGAAAAGAGAAACAAAAGCATTTGCGGGTATTAGCAACTAGCCCAAGCTTCCGCTCTTGCAGGAAAGAAAAGCGTCCGGAAAAAGCTTCTCCAAGAGTAGCAGCAACAGCTTTTTAACGAAGGCGAAAACAAAAGAGCAATCCCAATAAAATCGAGAGGGCATAAAGCGCGGCTCAAACCCCAACGGAGCTTTCATCGTCATTCCGAACGAGCATAATACCAAAATAAAACCTGTCTTTCGTCGCAAGTGAAAGACTATAGACCGCGGTCAACGGACCCCCGCCGAAGCGACGCTGCCGAGGCGTCCCCGTTCGTTGCTCGTTCTTTGTTTTCTCGTCGACCGGTCAGAGTGACCAGTGCGCCGCGTCGGCGGGTCCTGGCCGGGCGGCTTGACCGCAAGCGCGTGACGTGGCGCGGACCGCCACCGCCGTGTCCGGTGGCCCCGTGGGACTTGTCCAGTGCTGCAGTGCGGGGGTAGTGGAGCCGACGAGGACTCGGACAACGCGGCCGCAAATGAACTTGACAGGGCCAATCAGCGCCCATCGAGGGGCGCTGAGCACCTCTTTGGGGACACGTCCGTCCTCCTCCTCGAACGACATGCAGCACGGGGGCTCTGCAGCGTTGACCCATCGATCGTCACCCTACCCCCACCCTTCTTCCTGTACAAACACAGCAAAGCTAGGATGACCCTACGTGCCTCGATCGTCTCGCGTCACCGTGGCCCTCGACGTTTACGAGACCGCTGGGACGGGAAGGGAGGCCGGTCGTCGAAGGCGCCAACGACACTGTGGTCACGAGCGTTTCCTGGCCGTACGGGTTGGGTGTCGAGGTAGTCTGTAAACAGGGGAATAATTGAGTATGGGCCGCCTGCGAGACGACGAAGGAAGAGCCGGAAGATGGAGGTTGGTCTACATCAAAGACTCCGAAGTCTTACTCATGAACTTAGCAACAACTGAACACACTTTACACGCAGCTGCTATGTTCAGACTACCGACGTAACAGCCATGTCGTGCGCTATGGATGTAAAAAAAAAAACGGAGTTTCACGCAGTTCGGTTGGCTGAGACGTCAAATGACGTCATTATTTAAAGATATTACGACAGTTGCGACAACCGTCTGAACCCGGCCTTATACACGATACAATTTCACGAATGTACCCGTTAGTAAACGCGTATCTTCGAAAGAAGGACAAGAGTACATAAATTTCTGAACGGTGTGCATAAATCTCTGAAGGGGCTAGGTTTTGTAGTATGGGCTATACGTAAGCAGCAGCGATCGTGCGGGTTGCGCCAGTGCATATGGTAGTTTCCCCCTTTCCTTCTTTTTTGCTCAGTTAAATTTAACGGTGAATATGTGGAGTTGACCATATATGTGTAGTTTCAACCGGCCGAATGCAGTTGCTGGCACCTCTCGAGCCGACAGCGCCAGATAGCGTATTTTTGTTTACGTTTGTGTTGTTGTAATTGGCGCACAACGCTGGGCGGAGTAATTTTCTTCCTCTTTCGTTTTTGTTAAACTTTCATCTCACCTCTCGGCGACACCGTTTGGTAACCCGGGTTTCTAAAAATTATTTTTGCAAAAACTAATCCAGAGGGATTTTTAAATTATACGACCGCCGTAATGTTAATTTACCTAATTATATTCTTACATAAATATGGCCAAGATTTCCTTTTAGATGAACAATGTTTACGTGTACGAGCCCTGCCACCATGGACTATCAGTTTGGGAAGGTCTTGCTCATACACTTAGCTTGTACACGCAGCTCGTTAGAGCACAAATGTTTTCGCAACGAAAGCGGCAAGCGGCTTCAAAGAAAGAGGGCGACACTGGAAAGTCAACAAAAAATATCGATTGGTGTTCGTCAAGGTATTCTTCGCATGAAAAAAATTTAAGATGAGAAGATTAGTGTTATGGGTGTATTTCAGCCAAAGTTACACATTCACCAACAAACCTATTTTTCAGCGTATTCCGGCCGTAGGTTGTGATAATTTGTTATTCTAGCCTAGAGATCCACAGCGCTGATTTTACTTTACTACCTTGTTTGTTGCGCATTATGCGAAAAGTACCGCGTAACTAAATTAAAGTAACAAGCACGCGTTCAAAAAGGCTTTATGTTCCGCTTTCTCCCTGGAGATGTATTACATCAACTAACGATTCATGAGAAGTTTTGCACCGGGAACCATTGGTTCACGAAACCACATGAAACTGCAGGGCGAAGGAGTCATAACAGCCCGCAATCCTGCAAAGTGTTGGTATTTCGCGCTCCCAATTGGAGACACAAGGGCCTAGCCAGAAGCCGCCGAATACATGCACATCCGAGGCCAGGCGTGTCTTCTGCGAACGTGAAACTGAACCACTTCCCGACAATGGGTCGGCCATCCTGGAACGTGGGAGACGAGGAGCAGTGTTTCGTACCCGCTTGCCACTTCATCTTCCTCTTCTCCCGGCACGTGAATGTTGCCGCACGCGTTTCAGGTCCGGTCGGCGCGGTAATGAGCTCCTAGCGGCACCTGCGAATCGCACCGCGCCACCACCTTGCACTCGGGAACTGGCACTCGTCGCGCTGGCGCCAGGCGCCCAATATCGCTAAAAGCCGCCAGCGTCGCGCTATCCCAACACCGCCTAGGCAACGAGAAAGCCTCCGCCTGTTGCTATCACGCATAACGAGACCGGCAGCTGGCTTATCTTTGAGGCTATCAAAGCACCGCCTAAGTAGGGCCTCTAAACGTAGTCAATTACTTGACGAGAAAGCCTCAAGTGTAGGAACAACAGGGCTCGGGCCTTGTAAACGCCTGAAGGGTGTTGGCGTACCGCGCTGATACTAAGGCGCCCCTGGCATCGCACACGCGGCAGCGGGTCCAGGCAGATGAGGACCATGTAGCTGAGGGACCACCGCGGGGATGGGGCTGGCTTCTGTCAGGCGCTCGCATAATTGGCTGGCACGGCCAGACGCATATCCATGGTGTTGTCATACACGTGCCTTCATAGGTCTAGGGCGTCATGGGCTACTTTGGCAATCTACTCGACGGGGACGTCCGATCAGGTGTCTAAAAAAGCAAGCGCGACACATTTCGCGGCCGTGTTCCCTTTGTCGTGTTACTGGAAGCCTTGCGTGTCACCATTTTGCGGTACGTCGCTTACGGTGGGTAACCGGTAAAAAGCGCCAATGCTCACGGGTACGTCGTCTGCTCCCGCCACTTCCGGTTCGAGATATCTCCTGTCCTCCCGTACGCCGACGGCTTTCAGGCGCGTGTGTGCGTGTTGTTTATTTGTCACGGGGTGCTTACCTGTCAGATAAACAACTAAACACCTAGTAGGGTCAATCGTTGTTGTTTAATGAATTACCGATGTATGAGCGTTTATTGTTTTCCTGGTGGAAACAGATAAACAACAAGCACACACCCGCGTGAAAGCCGGCGGCGTACGGGAGATCAGGAGAGCTCCCGAACCGGAAGTGGCGGCGCTCAGCGGGGGAAAACAATGTACCCATGAGCCTTTGCGCTTTTTGCCGGTCACCTATCGCCGCTGTAGTCGTAAAATGGCGCATTATTATAACTGACCGGTAAAGAACACATCCTGGTCCGCCAGTAGCCGAGCCGCATCCAGCTCCAAACCTCTTTCGGCAGACAAGACAGTCATACGAGCCTTGTCTTAAAAAAGAATAAACAGCGCGAAAACGACAAAACACAAAAAAGAATAGTTTTTGCACTGTTTGTTTCTTTTAGCATGTACCAACACGCCCAGTCTTCCATTTTAGCCTTGTGTTTGTCGCATATATATACATGAGCAAAATAGAAGGTTTGCTTTTAGCTCAAAAAGCCAAAAATACAAAGTTTAGAAGTGAGTAAATCTAACGGCAACTGTTAGGGCAAAAGAGAAGAAGGGAAAAATGGTATCTGCCTAATTACACTTGCAGCATGTTCAAAAGTTCAGAGGGTCGAAGCGTATAGGCAGAACAGCGCTCGTTACAACCTGGCTAACTTTTAAGAGGCCCTTGCCTGATCTCGCCGAAACACGCGAGCAGAGCAAATTAATTATCGCGAATCTGAACCGCCAAGACGTTTCTATTTTGCTTTCGTTAAAGGAGATTGATTTAAGGCATCGAAAGACGAGCGCAATTTTCGAAGCCCCCTCAAAGGGAAAAGGAAGCGATGGAAAGGGTGGCCCGCTTCCAATCAGGCGTGAAGCCTGCTTCCACTATAGAAGGCCGCACAAAGTTGCTGCCTCTGTTAACTTCGCTTCGGGTATACAGCGAAATCGCTAATGGTCTTACGGACGTCCCCTGCTTCCCTGCAACGGTGGAAGAAAGATTAGTGGGCTCGTATGTGCGTTACGGTTCATGTTCACGCAATCGTATGACCGCTCCTGGAACAATGAGGAATCTGTCAACAGCTAGCGCGCATTTACGTGTTGCAGCAGAGGCACACGTTGATTACTCAAAAGGTAACCGCCTGATAGTGTCTGCCCGATCATCTATTCGAGCTCATGCGATCTGTGGCATCTACACTGACGAGTGCCTGTCGTACCCTCATGCAAGAGCCGCCAGTGAATGAGCCGATAAGCGAGAACGGCTGTTTGTCGAGATTTCGGCGCACGTTAAAGATCCTCAGGTGGTCAAAATTAATCCGGAGTCCTTCACAGGCTATGGCACGCCTCGTGGAACAGGTGTTGCTTCGGTGCGTTAAACCTTCCCAGCTTTTGCCAATTTTCAAATCTCGAATGAGACTATAGTCATTTGGCCGCTGTCCCCAGACAAATCAATTAAATAGGCCGCAACACCCATTTGCTCATCAGAAAAATATTCAATCAAATTTTTATATTAAACGACGCAGGCGCGTGCGTGCGTGCGTGCGTGCGTGCGCGCGAGTGAGTGAGTGAGTGAGTGAGTGAGTGAGTGAGTGAGTGAGTGAGTGAGTGAGTGAGTGAGTGAGTGAGTGAGTGAGTGAGTGAGTGAGTGAGTGTGGGTGTGTGCGTGTGTTAGTGTGGGTGTGTGCGTGTGTTAGTGTGCGTGTGTGTGCGTGTCTGTGTGTGTATGTGTGTGCGTGCGTGTGTATGTGCGTGCATGTGCGCGTGCGTGTGTGCGTGCGTGCGTGTGCGTATGTGTGTGTGTGTGTGTGTGTGTGTGTGTGTGTGTGTGTGTGTACTCACAACAGCGCTGCATTTGTTTTCCATAAAGTGTACAAAATGTAAAAATCGTCCACTTAAGATTTCTTTGTTTCTGGTGCGGCTAGTTAATAACTACATGTTAAGCACTGCTCGCGCTGTAGCAGACGTCTCTGAACAGAATAGAGAGAGAGAGGCGCGGGCAGGCGCATCGAGGAGCAGTGAATCCTTCCCAGTAATCACGCTTCTTTTTCTTGTAATCCTCGACGCCACTTGCACTCTCATCCCATTTCTCACAGTCTTACGTCCAAAATACCTGGACTGCAATTTTGCCAAAAACAATTTAACTTGGTTGTCGACCACAGCGTTTTTAATGAGTAGCATTGTTTGGCTAGTAACCCGGAGCTTTCGAGGAATATAATTTTCATCCGCGCTTTTCTGCTGCTCTTTTTTTTTTCCTGCAGCAAAAAAGCCATAGCCCCACTTATGTGCTTTCCATAACAGCGAGCGTCAAGATGAAGTGCATATCCATACATGCGAATATTGCTCAGCTTAGCCCACAAGTAGCCTCGGCATGATTCAGGGCGAAACACAAGCACGCAAACGGAGATCGGACTTTTTTTTTTCAGTTAACGTTCTCATTGGATGAGAGTTTGGGAAAAAAATAAACCCTCGTTAAGAAAACAACGTTGAATAAAGGTGATATAAAACAGAAGAAGAGGGGGAGTAAACGTTTATTCGCTGACATTCAGAGCAGATGGGTGGCCGCCTCAGCCCGGGTGGCTGCGTGCTTTCGCTGCTTGGTTGCCCGCTGAATCAGGTTTTGCTGGTCCTGCAGGTCCGAGCTGGTCAGCGCGCATTCCCACTGCTCGGGAGCAGGCGAGGGGAGTGGGGAGGGGCGGTGTGGGCAGAAGAATACGAGGTGGGGAGTTGTGGCAGAAGTGTGGCCATCAGGGTAGTCGTAGGTGAAGCAGCTGGGGGAGATGTGAGACAGGATTGCGCGGTTGTTGAATGTATTTGTTTGGAGACGTCTCCAGATGCGAGATTCTTCGTTGGTGAGTGTAAGGTGTGGAGAAGGGTAATGTCGGCGGGTGCGTCGGGAGGGCGATAGGATACCGGAGTAGGTGGCTGGTAATGGGTGTAGCGTGTTTGTCGTGCTGGCCAAGTCGTCTGGCCTTGTCGGGAGAGCCCGGGCCGCAGCGTGGGCTGCTTCATTCCCGGGGAAGGAGGCGGGACCTGGGCCCGTTTGCCCGAACGTGAAAAGTTGGAGAATAAGTTCTCAACTACGACTTATGCGCTTAAGTCGTTTGCCGGAAACCGAAACAAGCGCGCCAATAAGGTGGCCGACTTATCCCCCACCTTATACTGGTAGGAAGGTCCCGGCCAGCCTACGCAGCGAAGTCGCAAGTTTATGCGCTCCCTTTGCCCGTCCTTTGCCCGGGCAAAGGACGGGCAAATACGTCCTTTGCCCGGAACCGGAACAAGCGCCCGGATAAGCCTTGTTTACATAGGAAGGACCCGGCCAGCGTACGCGGATAAGTTGCGAACTTATAATTAAAGGATGGCTGCCGTTGCTGCCGCTCGCCCACATCGGCTACGAGCTCTGCTGCTGGGGCTGTCCTTGCGCAGACAGCGCGTTTCGCGACCGAATACTCTCGTTCGAGGTCTACGACGACGAAGGCTTGCACCGGCGGTTACGGTTAAGCTAGGGCTTGTCGAAGCTTGCGGGCAGGTAGGGGAATTCTTAGAAGGTACCTTCGACAGGCTTGCTGTGAGTCGGTGATAAAAAATAACGACTCTGCCTCGCGCTGACGCGAGCCTCGCCAAACGCAACAAAACAATACATAAACAAAGACAAGCTCTCTGGCATTGCCGGAACGCGAGCGTATTAACAACAGGGTTTGGCTGGAGTTCAAATCGCACAGATCCAGTCAAATCCGGACGGTCACGTTCAGCTAGAGAGAAGCAACGCGAGAGAAAAGAACAACATAAAAACTTTGCGAGCAAGGCGATTCAGCTATGAATACTACGCAATATATGGCAATTCCTTGTTGGGGAGTTTCGGTCCCAATTGTTCGTTCGCCTAAAGAGTTCAGTCTCGGCCGATGTAATAGAAACTGTTGCTCTCCGATGTGACAGTGTTAGGGAGCTCACGGAGCGGAAAATACGGCGTCTGAAGTGCTGAGACGCAAAAAATCATAAGTTCTGACTGATCGGTGCGGTAATTATGAATGGGGGCCATCACGTCGGGTCTTTCATGAGCGCCACGAGTAAGGGTTACCCAAATGCGGGACCACCTGTGTCGGGGAGGGAGAGGGAAGAGTAGAAACAGGCGCCGCGGAAGGCCGCCGAGTGTGCCGCCTAGTGGTGACGCAATACCTAAGGCTCGTATGCCTGGACGAGCAGAAAGTTTCCACCCGTCTCCCATCCAAAATTTTTCACCCAACTTCTTATGTCACCCCGTGTTGACTCGGTCAGAAAAATCCTGGGCCATCTTCACTAACGTGAAACCTGGGGAGGGGCGAAGCATGCAGTGTACAAGAGTATTCTTAGCGCCTTGACGTTTTCGCCAATGGAGATGAAACTGTTGGGAGTAGACGTGTACAGCTTTGCTGTAAAAGTCTCTTGCCTTTGAAGCACGAAGCTCTCAAGCGCGAGGGGTAAACAAGTGTGCCAGTGGTTTTTTAGTACGCGTTACTGAGCGCTCCAGCGCGAGGCGTAAACGGGTGTCCCGGTGTTTTTTTTTTTTTTTTAGTGCGCGTAGGCTCTAGCGAGAGGCGTAAACGAGTTGCCTGGTGTTTTAATACCGTAACTAAATGAAACTACGATTACGACGACGACGACTACAGGAGATGCCAACAGCCCCAGCTCCAAAGGGGGTTCGCCCCTAATACGACACTTGGCTAACGGTGGTTGTGAACGCGGGATAGTGGGACGGTGGCTGTCACTACGATGGAGACGTCTCTTCCATATCATTGTCATACTATTTACGTGCGGTTCCGAGGTAGATGTCAGAGTAAGAAAAACAGAAGCCCGCCTACGTAAACGGTGCTGTGAAGAAAATTTACTTCACTGCGTCGCTGCATATTTTCTCAGACAGCACAGTGTACCGCCGCTCTACAGACACTGCATGCACGTGACGTTACTACAGGTACAACCACAGTGGTAGAATACTGTAATCCCTTACCAACCTGTCCCTATTTGTCATTTGTGTTTCATTGTTCGGGAAAATTTTAGCTACAACGTCGCAGCATTCTTGCAATGTCGCAAATGTAGCAGATATGTGTATTTTCGCGTTATTGGTTCGAATGGTTCGAACAAAAGTCTGCAAATCTTCCTTTTCTATCTTGGATTCCACTGCCATATGTGCCTCCTAGGGGTGACCAGTACATGTAAACTTGCTCACGGCTCCGAACGTATTACCGACTAACTGATTCGGGTCGAAAGACCGCAGCCTCTATACGCGCGCTATAGGCATGCCAGTAGTTCGAAAAAAGCAAATAAGGCATCCAAGACCGAGAGCGTATGTTGCAACACACGGCCTCATTTACTTACTCCCACCTCCTGTACTACGAGACGCCGCTACTGCAAAGAGAAACATCAGAAAGGACATCAAGCTGTCTGCGGGCGACAAATGGCCACGTCCGTTGCCTCCGCGCAGTCTCTGCTCCTTCGGTGCGCGTCTGAATTTCTCTTCGGCAAGAGTCGAGCGTCCTGGTCGGTGTCCAATTAGCATAAACTTGGCCGCTCTCGGCTTGTTTCGCGGGGCGCCTTCGGGGAGAAAGACCTGCGCGCAGGCTGCTCGACCGTCTTCTGGCGCCGTTCAATTAGCCCCGAATCGACCCCGGCTGTACTCGGAGCGGCGGGGCGTCCGTTGACAGCGCTTCCTGCGGCGGCGTCGGTGACTCCCACGAGGGCTGTACTACACGGAGCGGTGCGCGCGGGATGCGGCGAGGTGCAGCGCCAACGCCAGCTCTAATTACTCGGGCCGTCCTTGTCTCATTCTTTGGCGCCCCTGCCGCGCGGGAGAGCGGCGAGACGACCCCTGCGAGAGGCCATCCCCGCTGTCTGCTGGCGTGAAAGCTGAGCGGGCCAGGTCTTCTAGTCGGAGCACTCGTAGTTTGCCTTGGTGCAGAATAAATACTTGCCCGGGGGCACCTGTACTGTTAACGAATGTGTGTGAAAGTTTGGCACATTGTGAACCCGGGCACACAAAAACCGGCTTGATGATCGGTTTATTGGCTAATCAAATCGAATGACGCAAATGAGTGTGGTGTGCTCATGGAGGGAAGCAATTCGAACACTTGGGGAGCGGTCAGATGTTAGGAGTGCGTTGGAGTTGCTAAGAAGCTGGTGCTAAACAGCAATAAAAATATACTCGACCTTCTTTTCTAATGCTCAGTTAAAGCCACAACTGATTCTGTGGATCGGGTTCCTTTCCCTCTTCCCCTCTCACCCCTGTTTGTTGTGCTTGTAAAATGTTTGCTGAGGTTTAATATGGCTGCGAGAGTCAATGTCGCGTCCTGACGAGTGTCAGTGCGACCGTAACTGCAAGGCGCATGACGAGTGATGATTTCTATGACTCGTTTTTCCTTCCATATGCCCCTAATTTGTTTGCGACTTAATTCCGTTCGAATCTTCTGCTTTGTATTTGGCTGGGCAGCTAGCTATCTTGAAATATGTATTCCTAATTTCGAATCAGCAAGCGGAATTCGCGCGTCTTAGAGCAAGCAGCTTATATTAAAAGTATTACGTAAGAACGTATACATACTAAACGAATGTTTGCACATGTGAAATTTCCCAAAATTAAATGTTTGCTGAATCAAACCCCACCCGGCGTTCACATATACAAACGTAAAGGGAGGGTACAGAAAAGTTCTCCCGGTTGTAATTGCAGTTTCGTTAAATTAGGAATATTGGCTAAGGTGGAGCTTGCGCTAAACAGACAAAAAAAGTTTTAAAAATATTTTGGAATGCACATCGACCTACAGTTAGTGTGCCAATGCACTCATCGCGCAGTTACCCTTGAGCTCAGCTATACTTAAAAACAAAAATTGCGAAATTCGGGCCGAGTTGAAATGGAGGCTCTCGTCTTAGGTTACCTGGGTATGATTTTTATCCGGAAAACTTTTTTTTATAAAAGTGAAAAAACAAAAGTAAGATTGTATTCACAAAATTTTGAGTGCATTGTCCTGACACCGGGCAAATTATTAAAGCATGGCTTGAGATACGGCGTCAGAACCACCAGAAACATTTAGCTAAGTACAACTAAGCACGCAAAGCTACATAGCTTAGCGCGTTCTAGAGAAATTATTATCGCGAAGAGAACTAAAGGTGTGGATGTACCCGCAACGCTGGCGAGCGCACTGATGATTGTGCCCTCTAGATGATGCCATGATAATACTTTCCCAATCTCCCAATTTTATTTCCCCTTGTACGCATTGAAGCTTTTGCTTTTGTGCGCGATATTGATTATCTTGTACGCTTGTACAAGACAACCAATATTTTCATGCCCACCCCTATGAACTTGAAAAAAGCTCAAAGTATTAATACAATAAGCAATAATAGTAATCGTCCAGCAGTATGCCATTCCTGTTATACGAAGTATCCCGTCGGCAACCTGCCATTGCCACATCCATCGCTACTCGAAGGTAATTTATCGATCGCGTTTTTTGCCGTACATCGTGCTGCTTTTACTCACCGTGCCTCGGCAAACCAAAATGAAACGTGTCTTTGATGAAAAGCTCCCCAAATATTACGCCATTCCGTGTACAGTTTTTTTTAAAGTGACTAGGTGCACACGGGTGCTAGCTGGTTTTCAACGGCCAGCCATACTGTACGTAGAGCGCATCACCGTGTCCCATTCGTGCACGCGACGGCGTAGACCACGGCTACGTTCCTCAGCGCCTGTCCGGTCGATTCCATGATAAATCTCGTGATTAAACCCACCGTGGCCAAGTTCTCTTGGCCCTGCTCCTTTATCGACGCGTGCGGAGTTTTCTTTCCTTTAGTATATGTATGTCTGCTCCGTCCCAGGCCGTCGCAATGGGCCCACGCCACGGATCTCCCAGCGCTTCCCTTTTCTCCCTTTCCCTCACTCCTTCGCCATCACGGCCTCTCCCTCATCTTCCTCTTCCCGTCTGCCACGAGGCGCGCCATAAATGGGAAGTCTATTTAGGCCGCTCGCTCCGTTTCATTAGGCACGGCGGAAAGAAAGGGGAGCGGTGTGGGGGGAAAAAAGGAGCAAAAAAGGCGTCCCAAAGACAACGGCGGCCTTAATCAAGAGATTTGGCCGCCATGAAGAATGGCTCGGTCTCCGGGGAGCCCTCGAGAAGCAAAGCGGCCGCGCTCTCCATCATCGGCCGCAGTGGCGGCGGATAGCCGGGCGCATATGCGAGCTCGGGGCACGAAGCTTCAGGGGTCGCAGCAGCCGAGGGACAGACAGCCGGCTAGGCAGCCTCACGGACTCCATGAAAGTGTGGGCCCACGCTTGGTTTCAAGTTTTTCACAGCGGGGGCTTCGGAGGGCAGGCACGAGTGAGTGAGTGAGTGAGTGAGTGAGTGAGTGAGTGAGTGAGTGAGTGAGTGAGTGAGTGAGTGAGTGAGTGAGTGAGTGAGTGAGTGAGTGAGTGAGTGAGTGAGTGAGTGAGTGAGTGAGTGAGTGAGTGAGTGAGTGAGTGAGTGAGTGAGTGAGTGAGTGAGTGAGTGAGTGAGTGAGTGAGTGAGTGAGTGAGTGAGTGAGTGAGTGAGTGAGTGAGTGAGTGAGTGAGTGAGTGAGTGAGTGAGTGAGTGAGTGAGTGAGTAGATGAGTGAGTAAGTATGTGTGTGAATGAGTGGGTGGGTGGATGAGCGAGTGAGCAAGAGAGTGAGTGGGTGTGTGAGCGAAAAATGGAGGAAAGGAACAAGGGAAATGAGTGAGTGAATCAAAGCGTAAATGCATGAGTGGAGGAGTGAGCATACAAGCAAAAATTCAAGGAAGCTTGCACTCACGCGCAAGACGCACTGATCACTGACGGACACAAAGTTGAGTTTTAGTATCGTTGTGGTGTCGTTGTTGACATCGGCGTCATGACATTTCAATGTTCTTATGTTGAGCACTGCCAGAGTGAGCTCGTCGTTTCGGTCAACGTTTCCCTACGCCACTCTGCAAGCACGATTTATCGTCTCAAGCGGATGATTTGCACGCCGAGCCTCTCGAAGCAGAGCGGCCTCTTCCCCCCTCCGCCGTGCGAACTATATATCCGCGGCCGGGCGATGCGGAGTCGACGATCACCTACAGCAGCTGCGACAGTCAAGTCGCGGCTCTTCTACGGTACAGAGCGCATGCGCACAACGACAAGGAGACGAATGAATGAAAGGCGTACACTATGACGCGTCTTCTCGTTCTGAGCAAGTTTTGCCACGATACGGCGAGCGCTGGAGTGTTTTTGTGGCCAACGTTGACAAACCTCCCTCAGTAGGTATTATTGGCTTAAGGAACGTGCGCTCGAGGCACGCGGCAAATTCTGGAGTTTTTTTTTATTATTATTATTATTGCCAATATTTGCCAGTCACCCTAAGTGGATATTCATAGCTTGATGAACGTTCGCTCGAGGTACGCGTGCACGAGCGCTCGGCCTTTTCTCGGGGAGTTTTGGACGCGCACGAACTCCGAACTTACGGCCAGTAACAACAGCTCCGCTGTTAAAAGTAGACACGCAGCCCAGGCGCAGTCGAGTTATGCGCGCGCTTCCGCACAGCATAATAAAATAGCTGCAGTTTACAAATAGCTGGCTGAACCATGTCCTAACCTTGATAGCGCCAGGTCTAAATATCTAAATTGTTCTCTAAACCACCTGTATATTTATTCCTGGTAAGAATGTTCTTTTAGAGTTAATAAAATATCTCCATATGAATATTGAGAAATAATGTTTGTTGTCGTCTTTGCTCACAATTAGTCACATTGCTAACTGCCCGAAAAGAACGTTTCCGACTTTTTCCAACTTTTACAACTTACAATGACTTACCAGCAACTTTATTACTATATCACTTTACGATGCGTTGAGCGCGCGCATGCAGCATGAGCACGGTAGACATTTTAACAAGATTGAATGTTCAGTGTCGTAGCTCAGTGCAGAATTACTATCAATATTCGATTCGCCGACGCCGTCCCAACACCAGAAACATTGCACAAACGCTTCACACGCACCATCCCTCCACGTTGTCCGCATTGCAATACCTGCACGCGTGTCACACCACACTCCTCCATCTCACCCGGACTTGTTCTACTTACGACACTTAGGATTTTGCCGCACCCTCTATCGACCCCGGAAAATATTCCCAAATAGACCCCACGAACTTGATCCGGACACAGTTAAAATAGCATTCATTCCCTTAAAAGCGGCCTAGCACGGGAACAGTAAATGCTTGGTCTGCACTTTGTCCCTTACTACGTCCTCCAAGGCTGAACCATGATTCAGGCCTGCACCATGATCGAAAACTGAACCACGAGAGAAAACTCCCACCTCCCCTCGCGTGACCCCTGTGTAGATGCGACGCATAGGGGGTTCACGTTGCAGCGTTGGACAGCGGAGGAACGGCGCTGGAACGATGGAGCGGAGCGGCGCAGGCACCGCGTTTTATAGCGGGCATAACGGTGAGGGGACGCGCCGGCGCCAGTGCGTCTGCCACGGCTATGACGCAACACAATCCAACACAATCCACTTTAATCCAATCCAATCCAAATCCAATCCAGTCCAATCCAAGCCAAGCCAAGCCAAGCCAAGCTAAGCCAATCCAATGGAACCCAATCCAATGCCCCTCACGAGAGACTGTTCGCTATCGGAGAGGAGAGGGGGTGAGCGGTGGAGAGCGCAGCTCGCGCGGCGAGGGGAATGGGGGAGGGGCGGACGCCTACGACAACGCCGACGACGCCGGATGCAGGGACAAGGCGAGTGAATGAGATGCGGTCACATCTAAAAAAGGCTACTTCACAATGCCCAAGAACAACTCCCTCAGTAGCAGCTCATATTGCCGCGAACGATGCATTGGATTATTTATGTTTTGTTTTTACCGCCCGGCGGCGCCGGGCTGTGTTATCTGCGTCCCAAGCGCAGCGCGTATTCCATTCTTTCTTTCTTATTCCTCAGGAGTTACCTCATTTGATAGGGAGAATGTTTCGCCCTAACGTCACTAGCCTAGAATAGTCTTCTTTGATCTACAGTGTTCTCGCTGTAACTTGATGGTTCGAGAAACACCCTCGCCAAAAGATAAATGCCCGCAGAGCAGACGCCGCGGCTTACGAATCGCCGAAACTCGCCTGCGCACGTCACTTTGTTGACTGCTGCATCGCCACCTGTGTATTCTTTGAGTTGTTACGGGAGCACAAGTTCGCTCCAATAAACTTTGCTTTCATTCAAGAGAACTGCATCATCTTTGGCTTCGTGACAATATTATTTTGCTTGTACAGATGCTCATCCAAGTTCCTTATCTCCCAATAACCCACTTGTACCACGGGCTTTCCCCTTCATATCAAAATTGCTACAATACTGCTTTATTTCGTTTTTATTTTGTAGAAAGCAATGCACGCACTGTTTCTCCGATTCAGTATGTTGCAGCCCCATAAGAAGACACTGTGCGAGCTCTGTTAACACCTAGAAGGTGTTGGCTGTACACACCGAAAGCCGTAGTGGTTGTCAGACGTTATCGGTGGTTTTGCATCCTATCGTCCTCGAAGCAGAAGGAACACCTTTTAATTCCGTTCTGCCGATACCCCGACATTTCTTTTCTCTGTGCTCTGGTCTGCACATGCAGCACCTTTTCCTGGGTCGTTCCTCTTACGAGTAACTTGACTGCTCGCGTTCCTCGTGCATCTCCATTGCACGGATTGCATGCCACCTATCCTTTAGGGAATGATTTCCTACGTAACTGAGGTTATTATTGTTTTGTTCGAGGTGGGATTTCAGGAGTGACTTTACTTTTAGTTGCCCTATCAAGCAAGCTACCCCTGTGCCCTCAGTGGTGATGCAGGTATAATGAAGAATGCTTCTACATAGGAATTACTGCGCTTGCGTACTAAGCCGAAGGCGGCATCTCGTAGAGATCCTGGGGTGATTATTCTGATTGTTGGGGTAAGGTATGCGAGAGCAGTTAAATTATATTGTTTCGACAGATTTGTGCTGCCGAACTGAATATTTCTAAGAACACTTAGGGTACTTACGCGCTTCCAAGACGCAGGCGTGGCGCACTATTGTGACTCCTACCTTTATATACACGTTCACCCGTCGGCACAGTAGCCACGCTATTTTAGTGCCCCTAATTCATTGTAATCAATCTTCATGCACCTTAGTTCACATTATTCTACCTAATTACTGCTTTAATCCCACCTTATATACTGTACTCCACCCTAGCGCATCCTATTCCACCTTAAGCCATCTCAGTCTACCTCAGTATCTACCTTAATTCACCTTAATCCACGTTAAACGATCTTATTCTTCTTAATTCATCTTAATGCCACCTTACCTATCATTGCCATCAATCATGAATCAATTATGTCAACATTTTATTTTAATCTTAATCCACCTCAATCCATCTTAATTCACTTCGGTCTAAATCCCCTTACTCCCCATTAGTAATTATTACTATTAATCACTAATCAATCATTGTTTACTTTAGTAATCATTACTTATCTCTAGTGCACGGCTGGCCCGCTCCTCCAAAGCCCAGTTCCCGCCGCATAGGCCACGCAACTTTTGGAACCATTCGTGCTGACACCGACGACGACAATGGTCACTTTTTGAGTTTGGTGAGGCTTATTAGGCTTACCGAGTGTATCCCTAGAAAATGCAAGCGTAGCAGGGGGCGGCAGAAAGTTATATCGGCAGATGAGATCACGGAGTTTGCAGGGATAAATTGGTCGCAGTTAGCGCAGGACCGGGGTAGTTGGAGATTAATGGGAGAGGCCTTTGCCCTGCAGTGGCCGTAGATATGCCGGTGATGATGATAATGATGATACGGCTTTTTCAACGCGGAAGCGTTGCGAAAGCCCACGTCACACGTCTTTTTCCCCCAACCTACCCTTCCACACACCTTCACTGCAGCTTTCCAGCTTCGTCCTCCCTTCCGCAACACCCTCCAACCACATCTTCACATCCCTCATCCTCCTCACTATTCCGCCTAAGCTCAATAAGATTTTTTCATATTCTTTCACCATTCTGCCCGTAAACATGAAACGTTTTACCAGATACTACAGTGCTGCTTTCAAAAAGTGGGCTCACCCGCAGTGACAGCGCTTGAACGGTGAAGCACGCTTTACAGGCCATAGCAAGGAGAAAACGCACATATCAAAATTGGTGGTAGTTAATGCGTGCCAACATGATTTCACGCAAGGAAACCTTGCATAGTCGCACTATTGTTTTAAAGGGTCCATCAAGACAAAATACGACCCTTTAGGGGCGAAGCCCCTTTGGGGCTCGGGGTGTCGGCGTCTCCTGTCGTCGTCTCGGGTAGTCACAGTACTAAAACACCAGGACACTCGTTCTCCAACGCCTCGTGCTAGAACGCTTCGTGCTTCAAAGACATGGGACTTTTACAGCAAAGCTGTATGCCTCTGCCTGCATTCGTCATGATCTACGACTTGGAAGCGCAGGAGTCTCATCAACAGCAGGAGCGTTATGACGAGGGTGAAGAACCCAAGAAATACATTATGCATATTTACTGGGATTAGCTACGCGATTTCTGATTGTATATAATAATGTACATACTGTACAATCTCGATAAACTGAAATCGCTTAAACAGAATTGCCGCTTAAATGGAACAGTAGCCTGTAAGTTGGTTGGTTTTGGATTCAGATAACGTAAAAAAAAAAAAACTCTCGGTAATCGGAAGTAAAATTTCCGCGTCACCGTGTAAACGGAACCGAAAATGGGACTTCTTGTCATACCTATTGCCGTGAGCATCAGCTTTTGCGGTTCCGGCAGTTTTTTTAATTTTTTTATTTAGTCTCGTTGACCTCGTAAACCTCGTCACGTTAGTAGTCAGCCGTGTAAGAGCGACGAATGCAACATCGCAGTTCGTGTTCTCGTCGTTCGGTCTGGAATCAAGTCACCGAGGTCGCAGGGCTCAGCTCCTGCCTCCTCTTTCGTGCTATCATGGTGCTACTCGCCCTCCATTACCACGGTGCCTTCTTCTAAATTCGGTGGCTCGTAAGCATCCACGAAGTTGAGGCCTCTAGCCTGCGTTGTTTCAATGGCGGCACAGAAGCGTGCACACCATGCGCTTAGGTTAGAAAACCAGGTGGACGTCATTCTCGACTTCGAAAGCGGCTCTTACATGAAGACGGCGCATGCGACGAAGCACGGTGTCCCGAAAAGCAGCTTAACGAGGAATCCGCACGGCAAGGGCAAGCTACGGGAGGCCTTCGAAACTTTGCAGATCGGGCTTCAAAGGAAGCGTCTGCGATGAAGAGGTGGACGAGGACGATTAGCCGGAAGACTAATCTGAAAAGATAACGTAGAACATACCTCACTTCAAGGAGTGCAGTTAGCTGTGCAGTGTCTAAGAGAATTTTTTCAGAAGGAACGAGGATCTGAAACGTAGTCCGAAGCTTAAGTGCCATGGAAAAACGATCCTGAAGATGCAGTTGCAAGGACTCAAACAAACAAACAAAATGGCGCATTTTTTTAGTGCACATTGACTCATTGTTGCCGAATAAAATTTGAGAATGCTGCGCATAAACCTCCTGTAGCTTTTTGCTTTCTGAGAAACTATCTGCTTCGTTCACCTTCTAGTGCCCTGAGCTCCATTAAATGGTACTAAGAGTGTGTACGCACATAACTTTGCACTTTTGCCCATCTCTCTTAATAAACAGAACTCCTGTTAAATGGAACTAATTTTTTCGGTCCCTTGAAGTTCCGTTTATCGAGAGTCTACTGTATTTGAAACAAAATCGTCTTCTGTCTCTCATTGCCCATTAGCAGCGATTTTGCTGTGGTAAACACCGGTGCACATTGCATGCTTCGCCCCTCCCCAGGTTTCACGTTAGTGGAGATGGCCCGGCATTCTTTTCGTTTAACTCTTTGGTAACTCGCTCAACCCCAATACGGCCCAGAAATACATTGTGGTCACTGACAGGTGAGAAATACAGAAGGTGAGAAATACAGAACTTCAAAAATCCATGCTACTCGACGGCAGCCGTGGCATAAGTGAGGAAATATTGACTAAGAGTTATCAGTGTGTCCACTCCCTATTAGCAGTAAAGTGGTAAAATCAAGCAAAACTAGAGGCGTTGCTGCATTCACATAGTCATGCTTCCAGCGGTGTCTTTAATCGGCGACCGCCAGTGTGAGCGAATGAATGAGCGAGTGTATAAAGACGTAAGTAATCAGGTGAGTGAATAAACGAGCGAGTGAGTATGGATTACGGAGTGAACAAGTGAGTGTGTATTGGTGAGCTTGGTAATAAATTATAGTTTAAAGAGCGGGAGTGAACGAGTGAGCGAGCGAGTGAGTGGCGGTTTCAGAAGCGCCGAACAACTCGCCCTTCATCGCGTGCTCGTCGACAAAGTTTGCTGCCACACGCAGCGTTCTTTTCCCATCGGGGAGCAATTTCTGCGTCCCTCATCCCCAGCGTCGCATCCCACGCGTCCCTGGATGCTGTCAGCTGCCGTGCAGCGCTCCGGCGGACGACGCCTGCTTGTTTTGCGTGCTCGCTCTGCTGATCACGGCGCGCTGTCAAGGAGAGGATGATGCAGCATCAGCAGCAGCAGCGTCAGGAGCACGCTCGTTCGGCCAGCGACCTAGTGTGTGGCGCTCACCGCGTCAGCCATGAGCGCCGGCGGCGGCCGCAGGGCCCATCATTTGCGGCCGCCGCCGCGGCGGACGCGAGCAGATGCGCGCTTTCGCACGCGCGGCCGCCGCAGCGCGTCCTGCAGCCGCCAGCGTCTCGTCTCCCCCCGGACGTGAAATATGCGCCGTCCCGCGCCGGTTATACGTCAGTGGCGCCTGCCCAGCGCGTCTCCGATCACCGGCGCTTCCTTATTGATTGGCCGCTGCAGTCGAACCGCGCCGCTGGCGTAATTTGTCGAACCTGCGCTTCTTGGTCCTGGCCCTGGAAAGAAACAATGTTCCCCCGAGCGCCCATCAGACTCGGCCGCCGCCGTGGTGCTTTAGCCTCGTTTTCTGCTGTACACGCGTGCGGAGCTTGTGGTCCCGTATTCTGTATGCGCGCCTCGCTTTGTGCGTGTTTGCGCGTCTGCGTGCGAGTTCATTACGGCAACGCAGAAAAAAAAAGTCAGCAAATTGTTTTCTTTTATCTTAACCCAGTTTTGAGAATATGCAGCATTAAACATGATCCATACAGTGTACAGCAATGGGCAGACATTTGAGAAGCCCATATTTCTGGCATTTTATGCGCGGCGCTTAGTTAGCTTACTTGGAGGACCGACAATTTGGGAGCTTGTGGTGACGCAAGAGAGGAGAACAAAAAATTACACCATCTTCCCATAGGGGAACCCTGAGTAGTATGCGAAGCAGCCATGGGGTCGACTGAAGTTCCCATTAATTTTCAGTTCGTCGTTTCCGTTGACGCTCAGCTTCGCGTGCCTTCGTTGTATCAGTAGCTTATCGACGTAGTTTGAATGAGTGAAGGACATAAGGCGCGTTCGTAGCACATGCTCCCGTCTCAGTTTGTAGCGCAGTGGGAAGAGCGCCACGTACAGTCTTTGTCAAAATTTTGTGGGCCACGGCGACCGTGGCCGGAGCAGGCGCGCGGCCGAGCAGGGCGCTGCGCTTGCCGCTTTCGGCTGGTTGCGCGGCTAAAGAGAGCGAGGGGAACTTTTGCTCTTGCTTTTGCAGTGTGTCTGGTGCGACAAGAGCAGCGCCAAGTGCCTGCGCTAAAGCGAAGTGCGCCTGCTCTGAGAAACCGGCCTCGCTGCACTTATCGCGCTACGAAAGGAAGCGAGAAAGTTCCCCTCACTCTCTTTAGCCGCGTAACCAGCCGGCAGTGGCAAGCGCAGCGCCCCTACTCGGCTGCGCGCCTGCTCCGGCCACGGTCGCCGTGGCCCACAAAATTTTGACAAAGACTTACCTCCCATTGCGGCCAGAGAGTCGTGGGATCGAAAACGGGCGCCGCCGAACTATTCCGTTTTATAGTGGACTGCGCTAACGTCAGCCCAAGCGCTGACGGGGCTGAAGAGAGGCGCATGCTCAGTAGAGTGTGGACGGCGGACAACGACAACGAGGGAGGGAGGGACACAGCCCCGAGCATGAGATTCTTCACATCTAAAAGAAATTGATGGGCAATAATTTCGGCTCGCGCGGTGGCATCTGCGCTAGCAGTGTGATTCCGGTTGTGTGACACCTTTTGTGTTGACGAACTGAATTCTCTTCGTCCGCTCTTCCCTTTCCAGTCCCTCCGCCCTTCTCACCACTCTCTACTCCTGGGCACCTTCACCGCGGCTTCAAACACCTAGCAACAATGGACAACGTACAACGACGCCAGGATTTCGCGAAAGGGCTGTACGAATGCTGGAGCAATGAAAAATGCCCCACGAAACTTGTGCTGGGCCTAGTAGCCGCGTGAAACATACCGCTACTACCACACCATCGCTATCACTACCCCAACTGCCGCCAAGATTACCAGAGCATAGTGAAACAACCTCACCTCCCCTGAACTAGCAAATTAAGCGGTTGGCCTTGAAATCTGCACTAGAAGAAGAAAATGCCAAAAGGTCGTCACATGGACTGAATTCGATGGAAGGTGAGTGATTGAGCTTAAAGATGCGAGGGCGGGTGCAAAACATTGTCTTTGTTAAACAAAAGTTTTTGCTTAATGCCAGGAAAGGAAGTAATAAGCACATAGCGACAACATAGGAAGAGACTACAGTCGACTTTCGATAATTCGAAGTCGCTTAATTGGAATTTTCGGTTAACTGGAAGTGATGTGCTGGTCTCGACAATTTTATATGCAATGCAGTGAAAAATATTTGTCGATAATTTGAAGTCATACCCCATTACACCGGTTAATTGGAAGTTATTTCGAGTAAAAAGAATCGAGGTCACCGTCCTTTCTCGACAAAATTCAATATCACATCACTTTTAATTAGCCGAAAATTCCAATTAAACAACTTCAAATTATCGAGAGTCGACTGCAGTCTCTTCCCATTTTGTCACTATGTTACTTATTACCTCCGTACTGGCATTAGGCAAGATTTTCTTTTTGCTAAAGTCAAGCGGCAGAGCAGTTAAGACTCGCGCCAGCGTATGGACTTCTCTCCTGTGAGGTTCTCACCTTCTTTTTTTTTTTTTTGCACGCAGCGTCGTGTGAGCAGCTTGTGTGGTGGACGCTTCAGGCTTCGCTTTTAAGAAATAAGTCTCACCTATCATGGCAGCAAGTGTAGTACGCTCGACTTGGCGACAAAAGTCGAGATAGTGAACGGAATCAAGAAGGCAGACCTGTTGCGGACTGATAACAATGATGCTATTGTGCCTTTTGTTTAACTGGAGGTTCGGTTAATTAAAGTTTCTTGCGGTCCCCGTAGACTTTGTATTGATAGACGTGCACTGTACATGCATATCTGTCAGTGGCTTACGGTGCCGTGTCATATATAAAATATCGCTAACTTAAATCCGTGCAACACCAACTATTACGCGAAGAGGAAGAGCGTTGACTCTAAGAATGCAGTAAAGACAGCGTGGTGAAGACCTAAGCGTTGCAGACGCTGCGACGAAAAATAACGCGCATGGGAACAAGAAGCTGACAAGCTGGAAATTCTGAAAGAAAATACACGTGTCTGGCAAAAATTCAGCATTAAGGGGAAACGCGGCTCTTTGACGCCCTTTGACTTATAGCGTCCTCGAGCAGGCAAGGCCCAACACGAGCGTCGGTGCTGTCGGGACAGAGGAGAAAAACTTTTTTTTACTGCCCGCCTTACGCTGACAGATTATCCGAGCAGCGTCTACACCCACGCCTTGCTCGTCTAAGGGTAACTGATTGAAAAGCGGGGAACACTTTTTTCACGGGCGTTGATTTAAGCGCTTACTGATTTCTTCCTCGTATAAGCATAAACAAATGCGAGTCGCACCACCGTCTTCCAAGTGCGGGGACCTGGATATCCAAAGCGCGTCCCCTGCTCTCCATATTTTTTCCCACCCTGCAACGAAAACGAGAAAAAAAAAAAGCGGTACGGGGGTACCAAGCGGGTCTCCCGAACGCCTTGTTTGCACGCCGCATCGCGCAAGCGCGCCTCAGGCGCGAATACAATCCTTTCCCGGGGCCGAATTGATCAACAATAATCAATCAACAGGCCCTAATCCTCGGCTCGCGTTCACCCCCTCGAATGCGTGCCCCGTGGTATCGCTCGCTCCGCAGAAGCCATCTTCATTTTTAATGGGCCCGAATAGGGCCGCTTTTCCTGCAAATCTGGCCGAAACGCCCCCAAAAGCTTATCACCCCTCTCCTCCCCCCTTCCCCTCCGTTTGGAGCCAAATCCAGCGCTCATAAGGCTCCCGTAGTTCCCTCTGTGCAGCCCCGCGCTTTTCCCTTTTCAGGGAGATTTCACTGTGGAGGCATCGCGAATAGCCCGTCTCCTGTTTTCGCTGGGGCACTGACACCCTCTAGTGACTGCTTCCGTGCTCTGCGTGGGTCGGTGGGGAGGGACCCCCCAATCACTGCCACCGATAATGCCGTTAGCCGCCGACACCAATATGCTTGACCACGCAAACGTCAAACGACCTTCGTCTTTGATGGCCCTCGCGAACTCCTATTCGAAGCGGTGGCTGCATGGTTTGAGGAGAATCTATTTTGCCCCATCTCTCCGCACGCGTTGTTTCGGTTTCTGTTCTTCTGTCGCTCTTTGTCCCCAGTTCGACGGGGAAAAGTTTTGCCAAAATATCTCACGAGTCCTTCTTTTACAGCTGAATCTCCTAGCTATTGTTCACCGTGCTGCAGGTTTCGACGTCTGGGGTGCGCCGAATCTGCGAACCAAATGTTGGCCAGTGTCGTTGTGCTTTCCAAATATCTTCACTCCGGTGTCATGTGTGACGTTTGACGGCGGGGAGAGAAGTGGCCGGAAGTGTCAACGTTTTGCGTGCACGCCGGAAACATGCTTGAGCAAACCCATACTGCGCTTTTGATTGAAGCTTTTGACTTGCTAGGAGGCACTGGGCTTTCCACTCAGGATGCACTTCCGTTTGCAGCTCAGTAGGGGTCCGTATAGCGTTCATCTCGATATTTTCCCCGTGGGCCCAAGTTAGACTTCTAACAATGTGGTGTATTTTTTTTTTCTTGAAGAGGACAGTGGTTTAATGCATGTCACCCGGTGCATTTCTCGGGCATTGACATGTTGCGATACATTAACGTTTGTGCTAAAAATAATCATTACTGACAAATTTTGATACAGGAGCTGACAAGAGCCATCCATCAGCCTTGGTGCTCAGGTAGGCGTTCGTATTAAAAAAAAATGTATTGCAGAAAAACATGCTATGGTTCGCCAACCACTTCTCGAAATGTACAGGCGCGTCGTATGCCTGAAACAGAATAGTGGATTTCCACTGTTTAAACAAATAGATTTAATGCTTCAAATTCTTCTCAGAAAGTCGTGATAATTTGCGTTAAATTGATAAATTCATAGCACATTATCTAACGTAAAAATAAAATGTTAAAAATATACACACTTCCGTAGGAATCTGTGACGCATCACGTGCTCCTTTCTCTCTTACCAATCACTCTGGAGAGGGCTGACGTCGTAAAAAAAATTGAAGGAAGCTCACACTAACGCGTAACACTTGAAGTTAGCGAAAATGTACGCAGCCTTCACGACCGTCACGAAGGTTTAAGTCCACGATTGCTGCCGATTTGCTTAATTATTCTTCGCTTCCGAAACGACCTTCACCCCATAATTGTGGTTATAAGTGTGAGCTTCATTAATTTCGGGGGGGGGGGGGGGTGATCGTGATTGGACATCACATTGGAAGGGCGTACAATATGATGTGTCTTTCTCGTACTGAGCAAGGGTTGCCACGAATACGGCGAACGCTAGAGTTTTTTTTCTTTTGGGGGGGGAGAGAGCTTGGCTAAGCTTTTTAAGTGGGTATGCTTGGCTTGACAAACGTGCACCCGAAACACTGGGCAGTCGCCGCGAGGCACGAACACACGAGCGTTCAACATTTTCTTGTTTTTTTTTTTAAACTGCCGGGAGGTTTCCGCAATCTTGGACAAATGTTTAAGTGGGTATGCCTAGCTTGACAACCGTGCCTAGGCGACGCTGGGTGGTCGTCGCGAGGCACGCACACACAAGCGCTCGGCATTTGCTTGTTTTTTTTTTTAACTGCCGGGTGGTCGCCGCAAGCCGCGCTAAGGTGGCTAGAACCTATGCCGCGCGCACGGCAATTTGTTGGAATTTTTAACTGCGGACACGAAAAATTATGATTTGCTAAACAGCTTCGCTGTTAAAATACACATTTTTTCACCGCAAGTGGCCCGTTGCAAATCCAGCGTAACAAAGTTGAAAAATTTCACGCTTTCTGTCACTCTTTTTTTTTTCTTGGAATGAGTAGGACGCTGAGAGCAAAAATATTTTAGCTTTATTCTTTGTCGAAGCGAGATACCGTGTTCGCAGACACGCATCGAATAATACGGTTATTGACGCTGCTATTCATGCCGATTCCAATTCCCGTTCCTAAACCACCCAGCCAGTTTGGTTGTATAAAATAGGGGTTGGTTGTATAAAATAGTATGGTCTGTACCGTCAAAAATAAAAACCAGAAACTTGTACCAATACCTCGAGGTCAGCGTCCAAGGTTTTTGTGCTTTATGGTGCCTCCTCACCAGACGGATGCCGTCAGAACTCTCGATTTCATAACCTATAACGGCATAGTACAGGCACTTTAAACAAAAAAAGCGAAGTTCGTCGCTTGACCCCACAATAAATACACTCGTATAAGTAAATTGGGACGCCGTGACTAATACTACGCCCCCGAAGCAGCAACTTTGGCGCTTAATTCTAATGCAGCAACTGAACGATTCGTAAATGCTGCACACGTTCCAACAGCGCTTCTGTCGAAACGTACAACGCTACTAACGACGACGTCACGACGCCAGCGACGTCTGCACGTCGACGTTCAGCGTCGCCGGCGGTGCGTTATGAATCGGATTACACGGGTTAGCGATGGACACATTATGCCGCTCGTACAAGGGGGAATACAAAACGCGGCAGCAAGAAAAGGGGAACAGAAACGAGGTTTTCATCCTCCACTCGTTAAGCACGCTCGAAGAGCGGGGCGCGACGTTACGCATTAAAAAAACACCCAGCGCCGCTCGTCGAACGAACGGGCGCTAAGGTCGAACATTTATCGCGATTCGCCCACGCTTCGAGGGCATTTGAAGCACCTGTCGCGCTCTTCCAAGAGGAGGTTCAGGAGAAGAAAACAAAAGAACAAGCGGTGCTTCTCGTGCGCGGTTGTCTGCATGCTCACCGCGTGGAACGGCAACAGAGCGACTGCGCGACGGCTGGAAAAGCGACGCTTAAGGTTAGTGCCCAATGAAATCCTCTTGTGGCGGCCGCTTGTGTGTTCGCGAGAAAATCCGTGTTGGCGGACAGTATTGTGCTGGGATCCCCTATTAAACCGTAAAAACTGGCCTCCCCGGCGCATACAAATGATTCTTTAAACGAGCGAGAGGGCCGTTAACAGCGCTCAGCGGCTGGACATAAAAAAGCAGGGGAGGCAGCGTGGCAGTAGGAGGGAAGAGCCACTCGAGCGCCCGACACTTCTTCCGCCGTATCGCGGCTGTTGGCAGCAGTACAGGGAACAAACGGCGTCGGGGGTCGGCGTCGTGTCCAAGCGAGCGTCTCCGGGGGACGCCCTGTAGATAGGTTGAAAGCCTGCGCATCATGTCCTCCCACCCATCCTCGCCTTTTTTTTTTTCTTTTTTTTTGTAACTGAGTGAATTATCTCTGCCGTTCTTTGGAGTCGCCTTTTCACACAAGTGACCTAGAAAATGAGAACTGTCAGCTGCCGTAGTGTAACGAACTATGTGGAGGCTGTTTCATCAGGGCGGTGTTGATTATGTACCTCCGGTCGCACTACACACCAGGAACTGCGCTGCCATTTGACTTAAACATTGTCGTGGTTGGTTGACGATACCCATCAAAGCAACGCATTCACAAGACCACCCCACCTCGAAGACGTGGACAGCGCCCCCCCCCCCCTCCCCCTCCACCATAAATTCCCCCATTTCTGTCGCAAACCTGTACAATGCAGAAATAAAGACGTAAAAAAAACTATTTTGCTCACGGGAGCGACAGAAGCGGGTTGGGGATGTGCTTTGAGGAACAACATGGAGCTACTTGATTAGCTCTGTGGATTATAAATGTCTGCATTATTTTCCGGTTATCGTACTCCCACGATATTCCGACTGTCTTCTATTCAAGCGAAGCTTGTATTGGCCGACTCGTGCCGCCATCGGTGTTGTTGTCGGTGTCGAAAAGACCAGCTAGGACTTAGAAAATGGATAAACAAAAGTGGCAAACTATTAGAATAAAACAAACAATAACCGGCTAGCGGCGTCTCTCGCGATTTGGGACGGAGATAATAGACAGAGAAAATAACATATGCTTCAAAAATGGCCTCATTGACGAAAAAACAAATGGAAATTTGAAACATCCGCCGTCAGGCCACCATCGCATACCTCGCGACGGAGACCGCAGGTGGCGCCAATAGAACGAGCACATAGGCAGACACGTACCAAAGCCCTCTTCCTCGGCGCACCACCTGCAGAAAAAAGGGCTGAGTTGGGATAGGTCGATGGTTGGGTTGTGGTTGGTCAACGGTTGGGCATTTCTTTCGACGGGGATTTCTCAAGGAATCGGTTTGCGGTTTCACGAGGTTAGACAAGCTTAGCGTGCACCTCTGTTCCCAGTAGCTGAGGAGTTGGTTTTATTTTTGTATATTCTTACAATGGCGTTTTGAAATACCATGGAGTATTCCTTGTGGATGAGTGAACTCGTGACTTAGTTGGCATTGCAGTCAAGAGGCTGGTCATCCATAAAGGAGACTGCGAGTCTGAGAAAAACTTAAAGCTCTTTGAAAATTGAAAGCCCTGAATATTGCCTGTACGTTCCGTTTATGAACGCTGCGCCGTACTGGTTGGCCGAGCTCTATGCAGTAATAAAGGGGGGGGGGGGGCGTCATTGTTTATAACAGCAGCTAAAAATAACCACCGAAACGAAACAATGCAACCCAAAATCAATTTCCCTGTTTCACTTGTACAGTTGGCGAAAAGGCAGTGGAAAGTGTTCGTCCTCCCTCTGTTCTGTACAAGCAAAACTACCTGCTGACTGATGCTCAACTGTGGTGCATTGTACCGAACTACGTACTGAACCGTTACTCCTTTGGTAACGAGAAGAGGAAAAAATGCACACGAAGACACCGCTCTGTCGCCGTGTGGCATCGACTTCTTGTTGGGAAGTGACGTTTATGGAAGGGCACCAGCATCACATCCATGTTTTCCTTTCCCCATCCTCCTTGCCGTCGCAATCATCATCATCATAAATAAATCCCCCTTCATAATCGTAGATTTTAAGTTTGTTCGCAACAAGAGAGAGAGAGAGAGAGAGAGAGAGAGAGAGAGAGAGAGAGAGAGAGAGAGAGAAAATGCTTATTTAGGAACTTCTCTACAAGCTGTAATGTCAGTGTTTGTGCTCAAAAGGATAATCTTGTTGTAGTGTCATGTAAAATGGTCGAGATTTTTCGAAAGAGCGCAATGCTTTCATTTGGACTGCCAGCCGTGAGCACTGTGCGGTGGGGGAAGCCCAACCTGCCCAAGAATTACGTATGGAGGCGAAACGGGCTTAAGGTTTGGGTGAAGAGCTTGAAGACATTCCCACAATAAACACAGATTCTGGCTTCATCCACGAACCAGTTCCTCCCTCAAACTTCTTCAACGCAAGATTCCTGTTGTATCGTCCAGTTTCTCACCACACCTGAGTCTCCAAAAGCGCCAAAGCGTGCCCAAATATATGTAATTTTACGTTACGATATCTACAAGAGCTGAGGGCATTGGACAGCGTGAACAACGTGCAAAGAGAAGGTTGAATGAATCGGCCATCGTCACCATAACGCCTAAGGATACGGCTGCTCAGAATCGAGCGAGGAGGCTCAGGAAAGAGAGACGAAAGAAAAAAAAAAGAGAGAGAAAGGAACAAGAAAAATTAGCGAAAAGCGAGAATGCCAAAAATTCGAGGGGATCCGTTGTTAAAAAGCGACGGGGTCTAGGGGCCGCGGGTGCCGCTCGGCGTTTCCGTAAAAAGGCATAAATTTTGAGCAGATCCCATCACGGCCCAAGGTTTGAGCCCCGCGGATGGGATGGCACGGGCAGAATTGACAGAGGAAAAGCGAGACAAGGGCAGGACAGAAAAAAAAGGAAACCAAGAAATTAGAAAAGCGAAGAGCTCAGTCTGCGGGCCGAGGGGACACTTTACAAATGGCCCCCTGAGAAGCAAAGGAACGAAGCAGGGACGTCACGGCGCTATGTGTGTGAGGCTTGGCGCCGCAAGTGGTAACAACCCCTGCAGCGGTAGCAGCGCTCGCCAACGCCGATCACAGGCGCTAGCAAGCCGACTCGAAATGAGACCGCGTCGCGACTTTCAACAATGATAAAAGAAAGAAAGCTGGAAGCGGCCCCTCCCCGACCGGAAACGTGCCGGCGAACAAAAGTGCGTACACGCGGCTATCCGCGAGAAATGGAAAGCAGTCCGGGAGGAGACAAATTTGTCGGCGTGCGCGGCGCGCTAAGGCCAGCAACCAACCCATCTATCCCTCTGGCATCTTTAAGTGATTCGAACCCGCCCAAAATTGATCTCTATTCCCAGCGCACCTGAGACTCCCGGGCGTCGGAGGCTGATCGCCACTTTCTCCTTCCCTCTCTGTTTGTTGCTCGCCTTTTTTCTTTTTATTTAGGGGAAAATTTTTGCTCGCTCCCGCGTCCGTTTTTGTTTTACTCGTTCGTTCGGCGGAAACGTATGGGGCGCGATAAATCAGCGCCATTCCTGGCTGTGCCATTCGGCACACACTCACGCGCACTCCCCGACAGGGCGCTCGACTTGTCATATCCCCGTGCAAGCCGCGGATAGATTGGGTCTCCGAAAGATGACGCCGTCGGAAGGCCCACTTTTTCCGGCTCGTCGTCCGGGGAGAGTTTCATCATGGGGCCAAGCAGCGAGGCTGCGAAATTAAATTGCCGTTCGGAGAGCATCTAGACAGGAACGCAACAGAGACTTTTTTGCTTGTTTATAAGCTAACAGGTTCCCACCACAGTTTTTTTTTCTCGTTTCTATAAGGCTTTGCTTCCGCAAAGGTCAAAAGGAAATCGCCTGTGCGGCTGCCGGCACTTGCAAATGCTTCCGGCTGGTCTTACGATACAAACTCTTATGACAAAGCACTATGCAATGCTTGGTCATAAGAGACCAGATAGCTTCATTCGTGCGGATCACAATCACACTGTTATGACCGACAGCTATTTTCGTAAGCCGGCCCCAGAGTTTGCGCCATTTCGACAGTTTGTTATGTAGTGCCACAGGTATATGAAGCTTTAGTTTGTTGCCTATCGTCCTGAACTGACCTGCTCCAGTAGTAGATCATCAATGGATAAGGCCGCTTCCCTGAGTAGAAAGGACACAGCAAAAGTACTTACAGCCACGACGGTTATACAGCGAGTCAACCATTCAGAACATGCATTGGATAGGCTGCAGTGCAGTTGCCAGGGATTCCAAACGAAACGGGGATTGGGTAGGATGAGTTGATACTACCACTTTAACGCTAAAGAAAAAACTAAACGGGAGGCAGAACGAAACTATGGCCTTGGTAAAACCAAAGTATGATCCAAAAATAAAACACGCGTAATCTCAAATACACAATACGAACAATCAATTAGCCTCCCCACCTGTTTTATACGCGCAGCAAAGGTTATTAACAGCTTCGCCCACCGATGCATGTAGGAAGGAACAAGCAGTTCCCCTTTCCCCTGGGGAGCCCATGGCACCATTTATTCATCAGTCGACGCGAAGGTTGTGACGTTATGCTGAACTGCTTCGAACCACTCAAGAATACTCAATGCCGTACTCACGTGTACTACCAATGAACGCTTTATGTCGCAGTCCTTAGCTGTAAACAATAGCCGCTCTTGAAACTTTTAGACGCTCTTAGTACGACTCTTATTTCCTCAATACAACATTTAACACTTTTACTGCTTCTTTTTTAAATAAAAATGCTGGAATGCCTGCGCGTACTTTTGAGCATCATGTCCTCGTAAAGCTAGATGCATTACACGAAGTTTTAATGTGAAGGGGATGGCGCCGTTCGGCATCAGAGGCAGGGCCATTTCATTAAACAGCGCTGTGTTCTCCCCGGACCAGCTGAATCCGGCTCTTCCCTTGGCGAGGTATAGGATGAGGCGTCACTCTATTCGCCACCAAATGAAGTAATTCTTTCCTTACCGAACACTCTGGGAAGGCTTACAATTTCAGCATTGCGCAGCCATATCGCTGAGAAGAACGCACAGGAAGGCCTTTCTTCGAGTCAGTTCATTGAGGTTACAGTATACAAACCAAACTCGGGGGGCCAGCCAGCAGACAGCATGTTTTGCTTTCTCCCTGTGGGAAGCGACGGTCAGCGTGGCAGCGGCTCCTCCCGGCAGCCTCTCCCTGTCCTGTCGGGCAAGCTTCTTCTCCGCTATGCCAGCGGGGCAGGTGCCAGCCGCAGGGAAGGCCGGAGCGGCCGTGATCTGATTAGGGACACCAGACACGCACAGCGACCCGTTCGGAGCTTATGCGAGGGGAATTCGTTCGTGGGAGACGGGCCAGCGTCACCGAATACCTACGCACACAGGGAGAGGAAAAAAAAGAAAGAAGAGACGGCGAAAGAGAAAGGTGGCCATTAAAGCCGGAGGCGCCGAATCGGCCTCCGGTCATTCGTAAAAAGCTGCAGCCACCAGCCGGTAGCAGCAGTAAAAGGGATCCTCGGCTGCACGGGTTGTTTTTGGGCTCGCGGGGGAAAGCGGCCTCCCTGCCGGCTCCCTGGGCGCATGAATAAAACATGGCGAGCACGGGGGCTCGTGCGGTGGGCAACCCTTTTGGCCGCCGCCGCCGCCGGGCGGCCGCCGCGACAAGTGCACACCGAGTGCCGCAGCACAGCACAACCCGCCAGACACGCAGCGTCGCTCACCAGCGGTTCCACCCGTCTCCCCCCACCGCTTCTTCAGCCGGCATCAGTAGCTTCGCTTTTTTTTTTTTTTTTCTTTTTTTCTGCCAGAGCTTTGCTCCGAGGACTCGGAGCTATCTGAAAGAAACCGAAACTAAGATTGGCGTGAGTTGTGGGCAGAGGAACGCGAGCGATCAGAAAGCGCACGCGGGAAAGAAAAGGAAAAGAAATGGACGAACGCCTGTAGGCAGTACCGCTAGTTTATATGAGCGTTTTTAACGGGTTTGCGGAGGATCACGAGCGGTTGTGACCGGGTGTAGGCGGTCGTATAGCCGAGCAGCGTGGGACTAAATGTAGAAATAAAATGTTTAATGTCTTTATCTCTTCGAGATGAATATGATAAAAGAGGGTAATTATTTTAACGTCATTTCTGGTCGGGGTAAAAATCAGTGAGTCCTGTTGACTCCAATTTGCCCTCCGCACCCGAATGGCACACTTAAGGGGCGCTGCAACACTTTTTTCAACTTTCTTTGAAATCTTAAATGCTTGCAGAATGTAAGTCACCTAACACACCCAGTACGTAGAAATTGGGGTAGGGTGTCGCGAAGTACCCCAGCCAAAAATCACTGCTCTATGCCCATCAGATAACTTGGAAACTCGCTCAAAAAAAAATTCCCTCTTGCCCAGTCTTGACGATCTTCGAGGGCTCCAATTACATCACTAAGGCCATGTTCAATTTCATTTTATTGAATTGCAGCACTGAACGCTTTTCGATAGCAACTTAAAAAAAGCCACAAAGACAAGGAATAAATGGAAGGTGAATCGGGTGCGACGAGCAAATCACGCAGTGCGGCTCCGTGCTAGCGATAAATATAGCTTTCGCAGTGCTGCCAGACGCGAAGGAAAGAGTGAAAGCCCTTATAGACGGTACACAACGCCCTTTACACTTGGCGCAAGTTCGTTAGCGTGCTTCAAGCTGCGTTTGCCACTCCCTCGTCATCCATGCTGCTGTGGAACGCTGCGTATATATTACCAAAGCCATCATCATCATCATCATCACCAGCCTGTCTACGCCCACTGCAGGGCAAAGGCCTCTCCCATTATTCTCCAAGTACCTCGGTCCTGTGCCAACTGTGACCAATTTATCCCCGCAAACTTCTTGATCTCATCTGCCCATCTAACTTTCTGCCGCCCCCTGCAACGCTTGCCTTCTCTAGGGATCCACTCTGTTACCCTTAATGACCAGCGGTTATCTTGCCTTCGCATTACATGCCCTGCCCAAGTCCATTTCTTCTTCTTAATTTCTACTAATATGTCTTTAACACCAGTTTGCTCCCTGACCCACTCCGCTCTCTTCTTGTCCCTTAATGTTACACCTATCATTTTCCGCTGCATTGCCCGCTGAGTCGTTCTCAATTTAAGTTGAACCCTCTTAGTGAGCCTCCAAGTTTCTGCCCCGTAGGTGAGTACCGGTAAGATGCAGCTGTCATACACTTTCTTCTTCAACGACAATGGTAGGCTGCTATTCATTATCTGATAATGTCTGCCATATGCACCCCACCCCATTCTGATCCTTCTAGTTATCTCTGCCTCATGGTTGGGATCTGGGGTCACAACTTGGCCTAAGTATATATATTCGCTTACCACTTCCACTGCCTCGCCATCTATCTCAAACTGCTGTGCTGTCCCGAGGTTATTGATCATTACTTTAGTTTTCTGCATATTAATTTTCAGGCCCACGGTTCTACTCTGTTCGCCCAGAGCGGAAAGCATGCTTTGCAATTCGTCCCCCGAGTTACTTAGCAAGGCAACGTCATCAGCCAACGTCATTACCAAAGCCGCTGTGGGCTAAAAGCATAGTTCGTATTCTCTGGCAGTTCCAAATTACACCTGAGTGTAAATGCAACTCAGTTTTGTTGCCTTCCTGATTGAATAACGACTGCAAATGAACTTGAGTTCAGAGCTACCGGCATTGTTTGGCGAGACAGGCAACGAAGCAGGCGTATGAGATAATGGTAAGGAAGGCGATTGGGAGAGCCACGACGAGTGTTACAGGAGAAGAGATAAGAGATGCTATGGGGAGTAATGCGAGAAAAGTGACGTAGAGGGTGCAAAGGGCAACAAAAAGCGTGACCACGTGTTTAGCTGGTAAATTGCAAAACCTGCAACGAAAAGCTTGACATGGAGTCTGACAGAAGGATGAAGAATGGTAAAAATCGTGACCAACAGTACACCTAACAGATTTATGGAAGGTGGGATGGAAGATGTCACGAAAGTTCTCTTCTCTTCTAAGGAGAAGAGCTCTATTTTTGTCGGCATTCTTGTGAGCTGTCATGACCTTGTTTTTTTTTTGTTTTTTTTTTTGCACTGCTAACGTAGGGCCTACGAGGGCTTCAATCAGCCCCCTTACCTACAATATGAGAAGTGCTTTATTTTAATCTGTATCCTTGTAGGCTGCCTGGGCTCTTTTTTTCATCTGCTATCATAATGCCTGCAAGGGTTTTAAACTACGCCGTTTACCTACCTGTAACCTGCTTGAGTCATCTCCTCTCCCGGTCTCTCCCACTCCATTTTTCTGCAAGTTACTCTTATTCGCCCGACCTCATTCCTGTCAAGATTGACGAAGAATAGGGTGAGTTGTCCGATGGGAATTATCAAAGGGCAAGATCGAGTCCTTACGTCCCAGGAGTCAATGTAATACTGTGTTCATATGATAAGCCTCGTGAACACTTCCTTCGACGTGATTATAACGCTGGAACCGGTGGTGTGATGAGGAAAGAAAAGTGGTACTCATACATAAGGTTGCCAAGACCGCGAGTGATAGCAAGGAGTACTGCTTCTGTGGGTGTAATGGAAGGATTATGGAAGTGTCCGGATTCAATAGTGGATCGAAAATTTGGGGAATCCCTGGAAGCTCCAACATTCGGTGGTGTCAGACTGTCACCTGTATAGATATAAAGGAAGGAAGGAAGAACGTAGAAGAAAGGCAGGAAAGTTAAACTGGCTAGAGCCTAGTTTGCTATCCTGCACGTGGGAAAGGGGAAATGGGCAAAAAAGAGAGAGAAAAAAGAGAGGAAAAGTTGGACCAGACACATATGCCCAGCACTGAGGCACTGACAGTGATTGACACTGGAGGCTCTCAGTCTATAGCCTAGTGTTCAAGTTCGTCGCCCGTAGAAAACGTAATAGTTCCTTAGTCGCCTTCTGAGCGGATGACTGAGATGGCCAGTGGCACAGAATCTTCTCCTCCGAAAATGGCCGCCGAGAGTCTGAGTTCCTCAGTGCTGATGACAGCTTCTTCCTTGCAGGCGAGTAGCGTGGGCACTCGCATAAAACGTGGCGTATCGTCTCCGATGTGCCGCACGTTTCACACTCCGCCCTTGTTGCCATTCCTATTAAGTACGAGTAAGCATTTGTGAATGCCACCCCCAGCCAGAGACGGCAAAGAAGAGTTGCGTCAGACCGTGGGAGGCCTAGTGGAAGGGGACGTTGCAGGTGCGGGTCAAAGGCACCAATGCGTGCACATGTGAAATCTTCTGGAGACCATTGGGAGATAGCTGTTTCCCGGGCAAGAATGCGGAGGGCCCTAGCTGCGTCCGTCCTAGACAACGGGATGAGTACAGTTGTCGCTGTTTGATGCGCCAGCCGGGCGGCAGCGTCCGCACTTTCGTTGCCGACAATGCCGCAGTGGCTAGGAAGCCACTGTAGGGTGACATCATGACCCGACTGGGCAGCACGGTCGTACACCATTCTTATTTCTGTCAGGAGCTGTTCGTGAGGTCCCCGGCACAGCGCTGACTGGAGTGACTGAAGTGCAGGCTTCGAATCACAGAAGATAGCCCATCTGCGGCACGAACTTTGCTCGATGGTGTGAAGAGCGCTACGGATGGCCGTAAGTTCTGTAGCCGTGGATGTTGTAAGATTGGCTATCTTGAATTTGCTGCACAGTGACAGTCGTGGTATAACAACAGCTCCGGCAGAACCCGACGATGTTACCGAGCCATCAGTGTATACATGGGTTCGGTCACTGTGTCTCGTGCATGTACGTCAAAGCGAGCTGTTGCAGGGCCGGAATTGGAAGATCGCGTTTTTTTGTCACTCCTGGGATATCTAGGCACACTCGGGGCTGCATCACACACCACAGCGGAACGAGCGGTCTCATCGCCGGCGTGTAGTTCGATGGAATGCTGGTGTTGTGGGCAGCTACTACCCTTGCGAACGACGCCCGGGGACGGGTCGCTGGTATTCCCGCGAGGTGATGATCAGGTAGACGGGCGAGGTGCCTGATATGTGTCCTGAGTATTTCAACGTCCACAAAGGTTGCCAAAGGGTGATTTCGAGCCAGCGAAATGGTTGCTGCTGTGGACGTACATCGCGGTAGGCCAAGACAGGTTCGCAGGGCCTGAGCTTGTATACCCTGAAGTGACCGAGTAGTTGTGCGGCACGCTCCAGAAATGACAGGGGCACTGTATCGCAGACAGCCCAAGAACAGCGCGTTGTAGAGCTGTAACATCGACTCCAGTGGTGTTCCCCACGTCTTGCCATCGATGAGTTTGAGCACATGCACCACTGCAGAGAGCCTCTTCTTTAGAACGTTAACATGAGCGCTCCAAGAAAGGCCTCTGTCGACAACTATGCCGAGAAACTTGTGATTTCTCACATAAGACACCCTTTCACCATTGATATACAAAGGGTATGCATACATAGGCTTTCGTGTAAACGGAAGCACGGCGCATTTGCTGCTGGATATTTCCAACCCTTGTCTGTGTAGATATGAGGTCGTCAAGTCTGCGGCATTTTGCAGTCGGGCGCGCACATGACGACGAGTCACGCCATCTGCCCAAACACATATATCGTCGGCGTATATCGACACGTGAACCCACCTTGGAAGGCGAGAAATTAGGCTAATTAGGGTAAGGTTGAACAGTATAGGGCTCAGGACGCCTCCTTGGGGAACACCACGGTGAGTATAGTGAGCTGGTCATTCTTTGTTATGACTGTATAGATATCAACTTCGTCAGATTGCTTAGCTGAGAGAAGCCTGTGACATCGTCTCTAGCTAGACATGACCATCGTGCGAGTGATGAGATTTGTTATTGCTGGTTCGTCGAGGTGAAGTCGTTGCTCCGGAGGGATGATTGTCAAAAAAAAAAAAATTGAAGAGATGCGTTCTCGTTGACCTCAGGACGTGAGCATGGCGGCTTGATAAGTTAGTTTCGGCTTGAAGTTGTGTAGGTCGGTTTAATAAAGGTTTATCAAACGAAATTAAACCTAAACGAAATAAAAACATGTTCGAATAGTTGGCGAATGTTGGCGGCCTGTCTCGCCCAGCCTACATCTGGTAGACCGGGCGAGACAGGCCGCCATGACCCCGTGTTTCCTGGACTAAGGAGGTATCCCACCTGGCGGTCAACCCGAAAACATTGACTGCTCAATTAAATGTTTATTCCTCCTCCTCCTCCTCGAATAGTTGATTTTGCAACTGACAAAGCAAACTATAATAATTCAGCGTGACATCGACCGTTTCACGAAGTGTTACATTTTGACTGGTTACCCAGTGAAGATACAATAATTAGCTTTTCAGCGAATGAGCCCAGCCCAAATTTTTCAGTTGCAAAGTTGTAGAACACCAAAAGAAACACTGAATGCAACAGGTTGGGCAAGGTTTTTGGCGACAGTAGAATACTTTAGAACCCTTCGAATGAACAGGTTGTGTTCAAATGGGTGACTGCTGGAGCGAGCCTCAGCACAATCTCAAAATGGACTTTCCCTCCTAGGCCTGCTCACGTAGCCTGCATTCTCCGCAGCTCGCGCGTGCACTGGCCGAAATTTCTGCCACATTTACATTTTTTTTTTTGGCATTCCATTAAAGACATTATTCCTCTCTCGTTCTCGAAGTAGCTTCGGTATTCGTCATATTTTAGACGCCCTTCAACACTGTGACTGAGAATTATCGACTGTTTTCTTATTAAGAGGTGATTAGATTTATGTTCCCCATTTAACTACTGACATCATCTAAATATATAGTGAGATCGCCTATGGCACCCTGAATTATTGTCAATTTCTTGGTTGCTAGAAAATTGGACACATTTAATAGTAGTCTTTAGTACAAGATAAGTGAAGCATCATGTATGTATATTGCGCATACATGAAAAATACGATGTTCATGGCACATGCTAATGCCATTTGATCTCTATTTTCGGGCATGCATTATATACATTACACTGACAGCTGTGATAGCTTTTAAATGCGGGGAGTACTTATCTGTTAGCGCGACACGCGTAAGCCGGTGTCCGTCGCCGCATGTTCGTCGCGCTGGTATCAGGGCGCATGCGCCCCGAATGCGCCGCCGCAGGAAGAGATGTCCCCTGCCTTTTCTACTGATGCTTTCCCCCAGTAAGGCTACGCTTGCGGAGGAGCACCCTTTACAGTTGGCCAGGCTCTCCATCCGTGGTGCTACCGGAGCCGTTTGCTACCGGCTCCGGTAGCACACAGTGCACGCACCGCCAAAATCAGGTGCTGCTCCCTGCAATTTATGCTGACGCCTTCACGAAGTTAGAGGGAGCTCTGCAATTTCTACCGATACTTTCTCGTATCAAGCTGATGCTTACTAAGGTGCAGCCGTTACAAATGATCGGATTTCTTTTTTCTTTTCTTTTTTTCGTTTTGTATCTAACGCTGTGCTTTTGTAGTGTGACTACACTGGCCGAGGTTGAGCAGTTTCGCGTGGCTCCTGCAGAGCCATGCTGTGCATGAGCGAGGACCAGTGACGTCACACGGTGCACAGAACGTTGCTCGCTGCCCGGCGTCTCTCACACACCCCACGCGCCCAGCGTCTTCGCGACCTCCGTTCCGCTCGTGGCGGCCCGGTACACTCGTGGTGGCCGGGTGTGGAACCGATGGCTCGTGCGTCGCAGCAACGCCCGTGTGCGCCTGTAGAACCAGCTTAGCTCTGGGGCGATTGGTGACGTTGCGCCGGAGCCGCTTGATAAATATACATGTGTCACATAATGCGTGTACCGTGCATGTGTCACTGAAGCAGCACTAAGCATGACAATCAAGCTAATCCTAGACAACCAGGAAAGCTAAGAATAACCAGCTGAACCCTAGCTCACGCTACCCTGGCATAGCCGAGCTAAGCCACTGCTAGTTTTTTTTTTTTTTTTCGAAGTGCAAGGATGAGAACAGTTTTAATTGACGCAGTATACAAATAACGTCAGACCACGAAGGAAGAACATATACAGGAGGCAAGCCTGGCAAGACACTTATAGAGGTGGGCGCGGGTGAGCGACCAGATGATCCCACAATGAAAAACCATGCACCCGTCCGTCTAACGACGACGATGGCGGAACGCGAATTATTTGGTTGACCAATTCCGCACTGCGAATATGTGCTACTCTGGAGGTACGCGTGGGCGGCGGAGAGGAAGCACCGACTGGTGCGGGTGGCCAGCCGCGCCTGCACTCACTGCCGGGCGCCCGTGCAGTCCCTGCCGCACGTACTCTATGAGTGCCCCAAGTTTGCGGCAGGGAGGGCAGAGCTGCTGGTCATGCTTCAAGGAGTGCGGCCACTTTAGGAGCTGCTTTGGCCCCCGGGCAGTGCTACGGAGCGGGACCAAGTGCTCGAGGCCCTGGGTACATACCTGGGGGCCTCGGGGCTGCACAGTGCACTCCACTGCAATTCCGCCTAACTGCCCAGATTGTAGTGGAGTGCTGCTGCTGAAGCAGCTTCTCTGTGTGCGTGTGTGTGTGTGTCCCCTTATACATGTGTGTTAAACATTGTCCTCTGTAGTTTCACGTGTTGTCTATATCTGCAGTGTTTCTCTGTAATGCTAATTCCTATCCTCCTATTCCTATGTATTCTTTCCTCCCTATCACCCCCCCCCCCCCCCTCTACACCAGCAGGCGTTCCGGTGTCTGCCCCCTGGGCGACACAATTAACGCCTGTTGGTGGATCTTCCTTTTACAATGAACAATAAATACATACATACATGCTAAATTTAACAAATTTCTGTCATTAATGCAATTAAATCCTGATTATTCCTCTATTTTAAATTACTTTAGTTTATTTTGAACCGGCTTTATCCATTACACTTTTTTTTTTACTATCGTTTGACAACTTGATTTACCTTGGTGACATGACACGACGGCGCTGACAGAAGACGCCGATAGCCCGAGCCCCTAAGGTGCTTCGTCCCTAAAATCTGGAGGCAAAACAAACCAGATAATATTGAACGTTTGGTGAGGTGAATACGAAATTTGATATACTACACTTCGCAAGACGCCAAGCTCTGAAAACGAAACCGGAACCTCAATACAGTGACGCTCAATGTTGTTATGGCAACGCCGCAACGACGCGACTCCAGTGTTGGCCGGCCTATTTGCGCGTGCGTGGGACGGGCATGGCGGTGGTGCGCTTTGAAGTTGACCGCTCAAGTAACTGAAGCGAACGGAATCACGAACTTCTGGCGATGATTGCACGTGCTGGGGCTCGGATATATGCAGCAGACGCTGTTTCAGAGGCCGCCTGAATGGCGCCTTCGATCAGGTATGTGCCCAGCCTTGTCACGGTCGTCTTCTCGTCTAGACTTTGGTGACAGCAGGATTGTTTTCCGCCTTGCGACTCCCAACGCTTGCGTCACTTTCCACTGCATTACAAACCTTCTGAATGCTGTAATGATCGCTTTTGTCGATGTTAAAATGTTACCTCACTAACGTACCGCGCCTTTAGTTATGTAAGGTACGTCTTAGACGAATTTATTCCTTAAATGGGGTTGACGCGCCGCATATGTGAGCCATCAGACAGTGCGTGGGCGTCGGAGCCGGCGGAGCGACCCGAGGCGATTGTGACATTTCTTCATTTGGATCGCATGTAGCCACTTTTGAGATTACTCCCGGAAGCACAAAAAGCGTCAATCGTGTAGGGTACAACACGAGCCGCCCAAACTCCCTAGATACAATTAATTTATGATTTTATTCTGTTTACGCCCGCGGAGCCATCGCCTACGCGCCGTGCCCACACCCATATTGAATTTTGATCTTTAGACATGGCTGTTTTCGTGAAGGTTTGGCAATAATCTTTCTCTCTCTCTTTCTCTCCCTCTCTGTTTTGATTTTACGTTCTAGCAAAGAAGAATTAATGAGGAACTCTGAACCTCTGTTTTGGGATTTTGAAGCTTCTAGCAGTCAAAGTGAAAGCACCCAAAGGTACGTAAACTGTGTTTTACACTCTGTGATTCTAATCTTATTCCTACAAGTTACACAACCTCTAAATTTTTAATTTTCTTGTAATTAATAGTGTAGCACTTTCGCAGTAGGAGTCAGTAAAGCATGTTCGGGAGTCCTTTTACAGTGAGCAGCTTTTGTAAAAGCAGGACGTGAAGTTTGTGCTCCTGTAGCTGTATATCAGTTAATCCTGCCATTTTAGTTGGACGCATGGCTGACATAGCATGAGATTGAGGCCTCTTAACAGGTTTAAATAAAGCATGGTCATGTTGTGTGAGTTTTTTAAAAAGACATTTGTTTGCTTCAAGGGTCGGCTTTAATGCCTGCACTTGTTTCATGCTGTGCAGTGGCTGTGAACGTCTGTGGATCACCTTGAATGGCCGCCTGTGCAATGTTTCCATCATTGTGCTGTCCGTCGTCACTGCGCTTGCAATCCTCCTGGAGCTTCTCACCGACCTCCAGTTTGCACAGAGTATGTACACTAGGCCCCAGCATGAGTAACAAAGAAATGGGATGTAACCTACCAAAAATACCTGCCATGGTGGCTCACTGGATAAGCCGTTGTGCTGCTGAGCATGGAATCGTGGGTTATGTTGGTATGCTAGCCATGGTGGTATGTTTTCTAATGGAGATGAGAAATGAATTGGCTGTGCGCTGAGATATCAGAGCAAATTAAAAACTCCCGGAGATCTGAATCCGTAGCCTGTCCCTGCGGCGCACCTCCCAGGTGCGACTTCGACTTGTGAAACTCATAAGTCGAACTCCTTTTTTATGTCTTCTGAATGGTAATATGACAAACCAATACAGGCAAGGATCCTTCTGATGGCCTTTTAAAGAACTTAACGGAGATGCTGTAACAGCACAAGTACGGTAAGCACTATTTAATACTCTTGCCTGATTGAAAGGATTATTTAGCATAGCTCCACCTCTTTTTGTTGAGATATCACACAAAAAGCTCGGGAGGTTTGTTTCTCTTCTCTAAAGTATGTTGTGCCATGAGGTGTATCTCTACAGTGTTTTTTGGTGAGAATCAATTTATCTGCCTGACAACGTGACGTCTCCTGAACTCACCAGGTTTACCGGAGTTGCTTTTGGAGTAGTTAGAGTTGCCTTTAGTTGTAGTTCGGGACTGTTTAATTTCACATACATAGTGAAAACCGGTGATGTACACGTAAGTGTATGTTGAACTTTTATGTTGCAGTTGACATGGAACGACCAGTTTGATCGGCACAGCGCAGAGCTTGTGGCGTTTGCTTTGTGGGCCACTTTGCTGCTTCCATGGGTTTGTTTTCATTTTATTTTGTGTTTCCGTGTTTGCATATCTTCACCTTGGTTGGTTGCAATATGTTTTAACTGTAGTCACTTTTGAATTATTGTTTTTTATTCTTTTTTTACTTATACTTTTTATTTTTGTCCTGATTTTGTTGTTCCAAAAGGTGGATGAAATCTTAAGCATGTGGCCAGTATACAGACACACATTTGTAAATAAGGTTGAGAAAACTCTTAAATTTGTGACTTGGATGCCTGCAGTTAGCTGTATTCATGGAGTACCAACAAAACAGAAGGGGAAATTTTGCTTATTACAGTGGCCAGATAACGTCAGTAGTACTTGGCACAGGTTAAGTTAGTAGTGGCATATGTTGCTGGAGAAGAAACTCCAGAGCTGCGTCAATTGGCATTTTGCTGCGCAACAACAAAATGAATTGGCCGCTATCATTTGGTTCGCCGTCGCAGCTGTGAAGCTTTGTAATCTGCATTGGTTTTGGTTTTCATTGTGACATTGTTTGGGTGCTCGCCTGCCCTCGCTGCTGTGGGTCTTTTGCCCCCTATATACATTCTTGTTCCATGGCTATATTGCAGGCTATAAGGCACACAGGCATTGAAGCCTTATGTGTGTTTCCAATTGCTAAGAGTGTAAGCACTGCTGCAGAGCACCACTTCACAACGCACATTTCCCTGTCTGCTTACTTTGCCTGCCTGGCATTCTTTGGCTGCAGACACCCTGGCGCCACTAAAATGCATACAACTAACTTCCGTCACATTGATGGACAGCTCCTGGAAGGCAAGGCTATGTTTCTTGCTGAAGCCAGCCCTTGGAGGCAACGAATCCTTGGACGTACAAGTGCTTGGCGAAATTTGTCGCCTTTGCCATAGTAGTGAGTCCACTCTGTGGGACGTTTTCATTTGTCGTATTTTTAATCCATACTCCACATTACCAGAGTGGTTGGTCTCAAGTTCAGGGTGCCTAGCTGATCGTAGTCCTTTTTAATCACTGGTAAAAATCTTCAGCTTCGCGTGCACCCTGGATAGTCTACCTGTTGCAGGTGTACATTGACAATGTTCTCCGTAGGATACCGTACGTCTCTGTGATTTAAATTTGCTGGCCTTTCCTTTGTCCATTTCACACAAAATTGCTGCAATTTTCTCCTTTACTGACTCGTATTCGTGTATATTCCTCATGAACACTTCACTCAGCTTGCAAACACAAGCTCAAAGCAAGCAGCGATCATGCCATGTGTCGTGCAGCTGTCGAAGTTCCCAGTACGGCTTTTCTACTATGGCGCTTCGAAGCATGTGGTTTGAGTTACGTTAGGATTAGCCAACTTTTTACACAAATAACGAATTGTTTTCGCATAGTCTCCCATGTGCAGTGGGTGGACTGAACTACGTGGACCACTTTGAATCGTTCAAAATTTCGAATTCATGAGTTGTGAATTAATGACCTTTCACTGTGATCCGAGGAAAAATCACTCATTCATCATGGTCATAATGCGAGCATTTTTTCACAACCATAACTGAAGGTATGCACAATCTTGGTTGTCGCTAACGTTAAAGTTGGGTCATTTAGTCGCCTCTCCTGATAAAGTCGATGAAGAGCAGGGTCAAAATTGCACTGCTCACCGGCCCTACTTGCGATGTCTTCTGCTCAAAGTAACTCCGCTAGGGGGTTAGGGAAAAAATGGCTCAGGTTGAAAATGCATTGATACTGTTTAGCCAAATAATCATGCGCAGTTAGTAAAAGCTTGGAAGTAGGTCATGAAAACCAAACGATACTTGTTATAAATCTGTGAAGCCAGCAAATTTTTGGTTAGTGAAGTCAAGGCAGACTTTAAATCTTTGGCTAGCGGCGAGTGTCCAAGAGCCAGGGAGATGGCGTTGGGTGCTATCTTTATATAACATAACATTTACTTTCCGCTTGACTCCTGCTGTGACACTGAGGCACATCCTGGAGGGTTTTGCTCCATGACAATGTAGCATTTTCGCAGCTTGTAGGATTGTGGATGGACCAAACCGTGTAGTGCTGAGGTCGGCTACCGTTTGAGGCGAAGGACCGAGTCCAAGCAGCCGACACAGCGGGGTTCACACAGCAAATTCGGTGGGTGGAGGGAGGCTTTGCAAAGAGAAAAAATCCAGTAAATTGGCAAAAACGGTACAAACATGGCATAACTATCATGTTTATTTTGAAGTTTTTTCTTTTTTGTTTGATCTTTCTTTTTGGGCCTGTGCAAAGAAAGGAATTGGTGACGTTAGCTGGCTGAGTGTGAAGATGGGGGACAATGCAAACTGGAAGCAATCGTTCTCTGTCCCTGTTTAACCTCATTTAAGGTCAAAACTGCCATGTTGGCCTTCAGTTAGGAAGTGACAAAGGGAGGGAGTTCTGACGTCATGCTGAGGGCCGCATAAAGTGCCCCGCAAGCCATAAGTTGCTGACTTCTGGTGTAGAGGGACAATCGAAAGGAGCTGGTTGATTTGAAAGGGCTTGTCAACCTAAATAATGCTCTTAAATGTATTGTTAGGCTAACAAAAGTGTCCATGCTCAGTATTGAGAGCTTCTGAACTCAGTTTACCTTGCTATCATGAGTAGAATTTTTGGGAGAAGCGACTTTCCACAGGCCATGACTGCCAAGTTGAACTGCCAGAAGGGATGCAGAATGGACTGCTGTTTTCATAATCTTACCTATGCGCAAAAGTAATTGCTCAGACAGCAAAGCTATCACCTGCTACAAGTTAGCAACAAAGACAGGATCAGAAAGGGGGGATGTTGCACATGCCTGTGGTGTCTGGCCATCACTTGGTTTGTCATGTAAATTAAAAGCAAAAAGCTTACTGACTTGACAAACTATGCTAGTATTTCACGCAGTCATTGATGTTGCGTAATATATACTGCTCAATATAAGTTTCGAGCTAGAGCTGAAAAATTTGCTTTTATTGGCCCTTCAATTACTTTTATTGCTTTTATTGGCCCTTATGTAATGCCTTCGGGCCCTTAAGGAACAAATAAATGAAAAATGAAATGAAAATTGCCAGCTTTTTGTGAACCTTATTTTTCAACCTTGCACAGCTTCAACTGTAAGTGTCGGCATTTGTCTGAAATACAAAGAAGCGCGTTACGTTGCAGCCAGAGCACTTCAGTCATTTAGTTTATTGTGTGAGCTGTCTGTGCTACCATTTATTTAGATTTTTAATTAGAATTGTCAATGTGCTTGCCATCATGTCTTGTCAAGCCCACCTATCTCTTGTTAGAAGCGAACTCCCATGCTGTTCACATTCAGTTAATTAACTCATGAATTCGTCTTCTGATCTGGGCTTCTTTTACGCATTTGAGCAACCAAGCTCATGAAATAAGACTGCTGCACTGCCATTTAAACTGTCTAGAAAGAGGTTTTGGGCTTTTTTTGTGTGTCCCTTCTTTTTGCTTTCCAGACACGGAGCTGCAGTTGATGCTGCACAATTGCTCGCTCAACCTGAGCGCTGTTGGTGACGGCGGCAGTGCGCCCCATGGTGCCTACCTGACTGTTGCCAAGCTGAAGGCCTTTGTGGCTCTGCTTGGGTCGTTGACCTTAGCAACACTGAGCCTCTTCATGCTCGAGGTAAGCACAAGGCCTCTAAGCTCGAGAGAAAACTTTCGTAGATGCTAAATGCAGCGGTTTTTGACAGGCAAGCCCACATACGGCAAAGTTTAAAGGTCACACAGCATTTGCTTGTCGTAGGTGAAGTTTGGTGTAAGTGGACTTCCCTTGCTATTAATATCCTGGTACAGTTTTACTCGTGGTGTGGCCTTCATAGTAATCAAGTGTACATTATAACTGCTGCTGTTATAAGTGGGCTAAACTTCATAGCTTACTGTCCACGGGCTTAGGGATGGCATCATTAATGGCAGCATTCAAGATAAATTGAGAAGGCGTGAGGACTTTGCGTCTGTGCTGCCAGATTCTAGCAGCTCTGCATTATGTGTCGCATTGCAAAATTTTTCTGACTAAACCACTTCTTTGCTGTTTTGCTCATACATACTCAGACCTTGTGTTTGGAGTGAACTAAAAATTACGATTGTATGCAGTAACAACATTGAGGGAAGCAATAATACCTAGTGAATTGTGAGTGACTCATGATCATTTAGGGGAAAAAAAGTATGCAACTATTGTATCCAATCTTACAATGGCAAACTATCTAAATGTGATGAGCATGCTAAACTTCTGCCCGACAGCAAGTGATAAGTCTTGGGCCTGGTAATTGAGCTGTGTGCAGGGACCCTTCTTGATTATTTGACAATGGTGTGTTATTAATGTCCTCATTGTTTCTGTGAAATGCAGCTGTATCTGTGGTTTTCATACCACTTGAAAAGTGCTAATGGCTGTTTGTAATGTGTTTATTTTGCACTGCAGGTTTTTCTGAGAGCAGCTTCTGGGAGGTCTAGGTTCTTCACTCATGGGTCTGAGGTGAGCATCTTGTGTTGTGCCTGGAAACTGAGAACTGTGCAGTGGTTGCAGCCTTACCCTTTTCACTATCAGTTATGGTATCTCCATTTTGTTCAGACCCCGCATGGGCCCGCCCGGCCTGTACATTTACATTATGGTGCTCCTCATAACGCACCCTTATTTTGAAGGGCATCAGAAATTCCAGTGCTCTTTGTAGATGAAGAGCTGGAGTCGTGACACTAGGAACTTTATGTAAGACCTTAGGATCACAGTGGGGGAATTGGGGTGCGTGGTGGAGCAACGCAGGTTTATACCCGTATCACACGGCAGATCTAATGACATTTACAGCAAATGTCATTCACTCTAAATGTCATTAGTTCGGCGCTACACGAGAATACCGAATGACATTTGAGGCGAATGAAATTTAGCGGCTAACTGAGGTCCCGGACCTCAGTTAGTGGCCAAATGAGTAGCCTCGACAGCAGTAGCGCGTCCCTAGACAGGAAAATTCAGTAACAAACCAAAGAATACTGTTTCTAAAACTGTCAGTAAACTTGTATTTTCTTTTTTGTATTGTTGTTCTAGTAAAGAAAGACCAGCAAGTACCGTATTTACCCGATTCTAACGCGCACTTTTTTTCCGATAAAATAGGCTGAAAAATTACATGCGCGTTAGAATCGGATACAAAACCGAAACTGCCGAAACATCGGAAATTTCGTCCCACCCATTGCCATCGCCATCTCAAGATGGCGCCAAAGCTTTTAGCAACGATATTCCAGACGCAGCAAGCCTAGGCGTCTAGGCTTTTCTATCGGCGTTCACAAAAATCGTCAAATCGTTTGACTTGCGCGCTTGATAACAGCAATGGCAGCAGCGGCTCCCACATGTTCAAAACGAGCGGTTGGCTGAAGCGTGCACCTCTGGAGAAGCTCTCGGAACGGGCGTGCGAGGCGTGGGCCACGATCCCATCGACCATGGTTGAACGTTCGTTCAGAGGTGTGGCATCCCAAATGCGCTTGAAGGCACCGAGGACGAGATGTTGTGGTCAACGGACAGCGACGAGGAGTGAGATGAATGAGATTACTTCGGGAAATAAATCGCCCGTTTCTCTCGCATTCGTTTGTCTGGGTCACAAAGTCCCGTGCGTGTTAGAATCGGCGGTGCAAGTTTTCCGTTTTTTTTTCCAGGAAAATCGGGTGCGCGTTAGAATCGGGGGCACGTTAGAATCGGGTAAATATGGTACTAACAAAAAAGAAAATCTCGTCCCCAGTGCGCGCGCTACCCTAATCCAGATTTTTCGTAGACTTGTTTCAGCTTGTGATGTCTACTGATGTCACCTAAATCGGTGGTTTTCTTGTTTTTATTTTAAAAATATTCCTCTGTTACGTCTAAAAAAAAAAAAAATATTACGTGTGAAAACATTCTAGATGAGCTTGAAATGTAATTTTGCGGTTTTGCGAGCTCGCTAATCGTCACCGCTATCACAATCAAATGACATTTGTTCCGCGGTGTAGACCCGCACGGCCAAGCCGAATGTCATTTACAGCTAATGTCATTCAATTTGAATGACATTAGATTTGCCGTGTGACAGGGGTATTACAGGCACAGTGGCTCTTTCGCAGTTTCTATAGGTGGTTTACGGCATGGAATTCAGATACTGTAACATAGGTGGCACCACTTTAATGCTGCCTTGCAGTTCATGACCGCTTCAGTTTCCTCTGTGATATACGTGGTGTTCTGTGGCAGTCACAACATGCACATTGGACAAAACAGGGAACATTCGGGAAGAACACCTCTGCACTTATTAGCTGAAATCAGTGACACTGAGGGGTGGGTGAGCAAAGTGGGCCTCGGCTAAGGCCACCCCGGAGGATAGCCTGCCAGCTTGACGTCAAAATAAACTTTGTGGCAGGGTTCTTTGTGGCAGGGTTCTTGCTCAGAAGGCAAATAGACCTTGTGTGAGACTTAAGTCTTCATCATCAGCCTTTTTATGTCCACAGCAAGACAGACTTTCATCTGCTCACGTTCTGCCCTGTCCAAATACGTCCTTTTCCCCAGCATTTCCGTGTCTCATCCCTCCATCGAGTTATCTGCCTTCCCCTACTTCTAGTTCAGTCTCTTGGTAGCCATTCCGCAACCCTGATGGTTTGCCAGCCAAACTGCACTTCTTTGAGCTATGATGCCTCCCACACAAGTTCGTGCCCTAATCCAAGACGCCCGTTTCCCTCTCCATTAGTTGTACTGCAATCATTCCTATTTCTGTGGCTCATTGGGCTGGCCTAGGTTTCCTTCCGACATATTTAGTAAGTTTCCATGTGCCATTCTTTTTAGTGACGGAGGTAGCATACTGGTTGTTACTTAATTGAGAGTGGCTGCTGAATGCACCTTAGCCCGTACCGATTCTACACCAGATTTCTTTCTCATGGTTTGGACTAGCACTGACAACTGAGCATTTTATACATTCAAGCTGAAACCTTTAGGGATCATGAGCCATCTCAAGTAATTCATCCACCTTTTCTCATTAAACTGGAACCTCAAGGCACCGGGAAAATGTGTTTTGTTTGTTGGGAGTTTAGAGTACAAGTGTAGAGAGAGAATCGGTTCAGCATTGCGCGATTCCAAACCTGGGTGAAAAGGAGAACAGTACATTATGGGCACGAACCGTATGCGCAAAAGTAAGCATTGGCTGTTTTTTTCCTCCAAATGCTACTGAAATTAAAAAAAAAACACTGTTAGTCCTTTACTTATTTTCCATGTAGTATAATACATTTAAAATGCCAATTTATTGGTTAGTGAAAACTACTTTATGTTTGCATGTTTTAGCTGTTGCAATATTTTTTTTTTTAATCATGCCAACCATACTCGACAAGCTCTGCAGAAACCATTCAAAGCCTTATATGTGAAAGCGTTCACAAAATGTTGCATTCAACACTTAAACAAGGCTTCAAGGTTCAAGCCTACCTGAGCACAAACACCGCGACTGCAAGCCAACATGTGGGTGCAGTGTGCAGAGTGTGCAAGAAAACTGGAAACCACCAGCATTGGAAAGTGGAGAGTGATACATAGGGCAATGGCGCTGCACTTGACAAACTAGTTGTGTTTTCAAGTCTTTTCTCGGTTTTGTCTGCACTGCGTTGTCGGAAATTTTGAGTTCGAATTAAGAGTACCGTATTTGCACATAACAAACACGACCTCAAATATAATGCGTGAGAGGCACTTTTGGTCTTTCTGAAAATGAAAAAAATATATACAGTAAAACCTCATTATAAGAGACACTCAAGGGAACCAAAAAACGTGTCTCTTGTAACCAAGGTCTCTTGTATGCGATGTTGCTAACATGGCGAACATAGAAAAACCAACCGAACCGCTTTCATTCAAATGTCTCTTATAACCAAGTGTCTCTTGTAGCAGTATCTCTTGTAACGAGGTTTTACTGTATTGCGATTACAACGCGAAGTAATGCAAAGTTGTCACGAGGTTCACCGGTCTCACGTGCAAGCTCTCTGGCTTTGAGTTGCACTAGCTCAGAGTTTACTGGCAAAAGCTGGTCTCGACGTTCGAGGGTGAATTCTGCCAGGTCATTCTCAAGTTTATGGTAGCAGCCATTCTTGGGTTCATGGAACGCTTTCCAGGTCAGTGCGGCTTAAAAGATGTGATCACGACACTTCCTCCAGCCTCGAATGGTTGCCTTGCTTAATCCGAGATGCTGCGCTGCACTTGAATTTTCCTGCTCTTTGGTCAGCAGGATTGCCCGTTTCTTAATTAAATGCGGCGGTGTACTGATTTCGCCTGTTCATTGCAGCAGCTCAGAAGGCAGAAGCAAGTACAAACAAAACAAAGCACAATGAGGAGCCAGTGCTGCGCCACGTGTGCGTTACCTCTCGCCTCTGGACCAGACCGCCTGGTCATGTGACCACTACCAAAGTAGCCAATGGCATTCTCGGGAGAAGCCAGCACCAAAGTTTACGCCGAGGTCAGCGAGCTCTCAGAAACAAAAATTCGAGGGTAGAGCATCGGGTTCGCGGCTCACATTCCAGGCATATAATAGTATGAGGCACGTGCCAAGGACTAAGGTATTTGAAGAAAGGCAAGAAAAAAAACTCGCGCTATGTTCGAGCCCGAATATAATGTGAGGTCCGTTTTGGAGGCACAAATTGCGGGAAAAAAATTTGCGTTATATATGTGCAAATACGGTATTTTTTCTTCATTGCCTTATTACAAACCCAGCTGTATTCCACTTGTGTGTCAGTTTATCGAGGTCCTAATGTCTATATTTCTTTATCTAGGCTGAAGGAGCGGCTTTCTACATAATAGTACCATCCTGTTTAGTGACAGAAGTTGCCCTACTGTTGACTACTGGAGTGTGGTCACTGAATGCGTCCCAGCTCATAATAATTCTACATTTGATTTCTTTCTTGTGGTTTGAATCAGCACTGAAAACATGTCCAAGGTAGTTATCATATTAACATAGCCTAAGCAACCCCTGTGACTAGATGCAGGTAGTGGAAGCCAATGAGAGCTTGCTTCTGGGCTTGTTGGTACATTACACTTATAGAACACTGCGCTAATATGACATTGACGAAGACGAACGACGGCAAAACATAAGATGCACACATACGAAAGCATGTGTGCATCTTGCATGTGTACATCTGTCTTGCGCTTTTGTATGTATGCATCTTATGTTCCACTGTCCTTCATCTTCATCAATGTCAATTTAGTGCAGTGTTCTATAAGTATTAGTGGAAGCCCTTGCGATTCGCTGTGGGATGTCATTAAATACATGCATCATAGTCTATAAGGGAATGACATTGCAATCTCCGATCTGTACAGCTGTCTCTGAGTCGTTATCGATAGAAATGAGGTGAGTAGACTGCTTTATTGTGGGCAAATGGCAGGGCCCATAACTATGCAACCAGATATAAAATCAAGAACATCATTTGAGTATATTTTATGAATAATTTTTCTTTTGATCGGTAAACCTCGGAAGCTTGGGGTGCAAGGTATAGTGCTTTATGAGTTTGGCATTCATACATAAACCCCGTTCCCAAGAAGAGAAAATCACAGAGGTTGCTCGGAAACTCACACTGTCCTTCTCCGATGTGTACTGGTGTGTATAAAAGCCGGGGTGTGAGAGGCAGGGGCCCAGACAAGCAATAGGCATGGGTGTGGTGTAGTGATAGATGGCTTTGTTTGTCAGATATCCTGGCTTCCATGCTGTAAGCTGTCTAAGGCGCTTCCAGGGGCCTGCACTTCAATTAACCCTATCTGTTGCAGTGCCCACAATGTCAGCAGCCGCGGCGGTTTGACTGCTCCCAACTTCTTCATTGCACGAGACGAAAGTAGTAGTTCTTATTAGGAAGGAGAAAAACAACCTCATATTGCACCGTGGAGCTGCAAGTCACTGGTGCCTGTGCACCAAGTGGGACGACAGGCCCTGACCCATTGTATGCATGCAGGTGCTGGATGCAGTGATAGTGGCCACCGCCTTCGGTCTGGACGTAGCCTCGGAGGTGTCGCCTGACAAGGGCCGGCAGGCAGGGGCTCTGGTCATTTTGCTACGAGCCTGGAGGATACAGCGCGTGCTTGACAGTGAGTGTGCCGTCACCATCGTCGGCCATGCATAGGATTAAAGAGACACTGAAGTGATTAGTAAACATTGCGGGATTACTAGCGCAAATTGTAGTCCGGAGTCCCCAGGCCGTGTTTCGAGCACTCTAGGCGCATTTACGCGATTTTATTTAGTAGAAAAACTAATTAATTCGAAAATGCTGTCCTCCTCTCTTTACGCTCGCCCATTTTCTGTGGCGTTTGCGTGTGACGTCAGGAGGGATGAGCTGGCAATTGGCTGCGCCACGGCTGCGCTACTGCACGGCTCCCCGGCCGACAGAGTCAGTCGGCCCAGCGTTTCGTCCGCCGGCCGCCGGCGGGTCGTCGCAATCAAGGAGGTTAAAAAAAAATTGCTTGGTCGCAATTCGTTCACTTCGTTGAAACGAAGCCAGGACACGTTTGTGAATGGAAGAATGTGCCTTTCTTTACTTGGTTTGTTTGTACACTGTATCTAGCTCCAAGTCAAGGTCGCTTCACACAAGCGCTGCACAAGCGCACATGCGACGCTTCGCTGACTGGTACGCCAGTAGGATAATATAAGGCCTCTTGAAGGCGGGAGAAGAGTCAGCGAAGTCAATATAGGTACTAAGGAAATAAAATCAACTGATATTTTTACCGTACAGCGTAAAACTAGGGCGCGGAAAGCACTTTTTTGCGCTGGGCGAACAAGCACAGCGGTCAGCAGCACGACTACGCATCTGCGAACGCTTTTCCGTCTACGAAATGCAATTGCTAGACGTGAGCTACTGTGGAAACTCGGGCGACGCTTACTGCACGATCGCAGTACAACAAATAGTCACCTAAGCTGCTTGAAATGCCAAAACTAAATAAAAGTATAAACCAGTTGTACAATATATACCCTATATTAGCAAGGCTTTCGCGTCCCGCTTCGTGGCTCAGGGGTCTGGGGCGCCAGGTATGTCACCGCAAATGTTTTGCAAGTCACGAGTTCGAATCCCCGCGGGTACGAGCTTTTTTTTTTTTGTAAGTTAACTTTTTTGTTTTCCGCCGATGTTTTCTATATTGAGTTCACCTTTTTTTGGGCCGCAACGTTCATGGCTACACGAACTAGTTCACAAAACGCGCGCAGGCTGGCACTGGCGCGCTAGTGAGTTCTCGTTGGCATGCTGTTGCCATAAGCACCGACTGCATGCAGGCAGTGGGCACAGGCCAGAATGAACAGACCCTTGGCCTGGTGCGAACACGCTTTTTACGATACAGGCATGAGGGAGGCAAGCTTGAAATATGGGGGAAAAGCGCATGACATTTGGGCGTCTGCGGGTACGCGGAGGGCGTTCATACACTGCGTAGGTCTCGGCTAGTGAATGCTGCGACTACAAGCCGTCCTGGGAGGCTTATCTTGTGCATTTTACAGCCGACAATGTGGCAGAAGCGCGGTACGATGATTACTGAGATATTGAGAATGCCCATCCAAAAACGCCATTGGTTATGTTTTACAGAACCGAAACCGAAACCGAAACTTGTGTGATTGCTAACCTTGGGCATCGTCCAATCACGGCGCCCCTCCTCTCAACGTCACAGCCTCAGTTGGTGCGGCCGCCGCAAACCGCGCATGGTAGTTTTTCTTCTTTCGCGCTTTGTAAAATAATTACCGATTTGTCAACCGGATAAACGATGAAAAGTGTGCTAATTTGAGCCAGTCTACGCAGTGCAAGCAAAAACGGGAGCTTGACAAATTCACTTCAGTGTCCCTTTAAGGGGGTGTAGCCAAAGGCTTGGGCTCGGGCAGCCTGGCAGATCTTCGGTCAGGTTTGGGTTGGCAGGTCTATTTTCTCGGGTTGGCCGAGCCCAACTTGAGCCCAAGATTCTTGCAGCGCACAGCACAGGGCTCCAAGAAAGAAATGAGGTGCTTGGTTTGTGGTATCTGCCCTTGAGGGAGATAGAGAATAAACCTTATTAAGAGCATTGTAATGTGGTGTGGGGTCCTAAGTCCAGGACCCCATGGGAGATCCCTGCCGCCACGGCCCTTTCTACCAGCCTAAGCTCGGAATCGAGACCGGAGCTGGACAGCTCCTTCTCCCACTGCTCACGGGAAGAGTGCACGATTCTTTGAATTTTGGGGTTTAACACTCCCGTACCATGTGGTACAGGGTGTCCAGGGCAGCACAAAATTTGCTCAGCGGGAAGTACTGCGTTGGATGAAGCAAGTAGAGTTGGGTCAGATGAGGAAAGGTATTTGTTTGGAGGAGCCGAAGGCAGTGCTCCTGCCCTTTGGTTAGAGATTCATGAGTGGGAGGATAGATCATTCTTTGGTACTTACTCCATTATCTCTTGATACATAACCAAAGGATGCGCAGTCTCTAACCAAGGCCCTCGTGTCGCCTGGCGGAATAGATGTCAAACGATGTCGTGGGCGATCATGTTGCCCTGGAGGGTTGAGTGGGTTGGTGTCCAAACAATCTTCTTTTTTTTTTTTTTTTCGGGTGGTTTTTGCAGCAGGATGTTCAGAGCCGTCTTGTAAATTCTACCACAAAGGAAGTTTCAGCCTTGATGACGGCCAGGTGGGATGCTGCTGTCACATGGCATTGTAAGAGTGCAGCGATTCAAGCAAAGCACTGCAAAACAGATGGTGCAAAACTAGGGCAACAGATGGTGAGCTTGTTGTATGTGTGCGTCTGTCTTACGAGGGCAACTTTTCTAGTGGAAGCATTTTTTCATTGTAAAGGTATGACTACTTTTTTTTATTTTTATTTATTTATTTACATAAACTAAAGGCCCGAATGGGCATTACATAGGGGGGGATACAGTGGGGTTATGATCAAAAGTACAGTACATTTTTCCAGCAGAACATAAATGAAGGAAATTCAAAGGTCAATGAGTGGCACAAAAAAATTAAGGGTGGAACTTTTAGTGGGTCACTATAAACAGCGTGAAAATGCGATCTGGGCCAGGTTAGGCTGTTAGCCTGTCGTAGTGGGCTGAGCTCTAACAGCCTGTCGTAGCCCTGTATCACGCCGGGCTGCCCGCCTGCTGCCAGCGTCAGGCGCAACCCCTGAGCAATAAAACAGCAGCCTGTGGAGGCCTCTATGCTGCGACATGCCGGCTTGTGGGTTTGATTCCCAGACATCAAGACTAAACTACTGCCGATACAAAGGCAAAATATGAGAAACAGAATGCCAACAGATAGGAGATTTCGGCATGGGTGATGTAATTACATTCGAAAAGGGAATAAGTTACACTTGTAATTGAGTTCCTCATAATTATTAAAAAGTAATTACATTGCATTACAGATTACTGGCCTTTAAAATAATTGCATTACAATTGCAGTTATTTTTGGGAAGTAGTGAGCTTACTTTTTAAACAACTATTTGGTTTTTGCAGGAAAAACAAGCATATTGTTTCCGCCGTTTTGTAGGTCGTCCGGATGCATATTTTTATTACAGTGAAGCACCAACTGAGCTTTGAGCTGAGTGTGAAAAAAGTTGGGCCAGTTTAAACAAAAACTGCCCTCTACTGTGCTGATGCGCTGCCCCGCCAGTGCAAACGAGAAAAGGCCTTTCAGTGGTGAGCGTTTTACCACTCAAAGATGCCAAAATCGCTGACATCTTCACTCCTGCATCACTTGAGTTCATCAATTTGCTACTTACGTAGGTCTTCAGCCTTAAAGAAGCCATCGCCTGATATCAGGGCATACACTTGCTCACGTTAGTGCTAAAGCCCCCATATTGTGTGCATACTTCCCTTCCTGTTTACAATTTCAGTGGGTTAGTTTCTGCTTGTGGGGAGCAGGGGTAGGCAGGGAGAGTGAAAGGGCGAAAATTGCTGCAGATGTACATGTATCTATAGAGGATAGTGGTGTAGATGCCCTGAGCTGCTCTCTGTGTGTGATATGTCACCCAGCATCTTTGTTCAGACCACTGAGCAAGACAGGCAACAGCATGTGGACAGTGCACTCGAACCTTGCGGCTAGCAAACTGGCAAAGCTTTTGCTTCTATAGGTATATGCTGGCCATGGAAGTGGTGTGCAACTTCTGTGGGTAGTAACGGGATGTTCGCATGCTTCCCCCCCCCCCCCAAAAGAAAAGCCGTTCCACTCAACGTGAAGGCTGTCAGAAGTGCAGAACACTCGTTCGCCATAATGGGCTGTAGCACTGTTATCCACTCACTGCTGCCACCCAATGAAATTCTAATTTCCTGCCTTCGCAGTGCCTGCGCACCCTCTGCCTGAAACAGCGCCAGCGGTTGTTTTGTTCTCCTTGTGCTTGCTTTTCCTCTCGCACGTGCCAGCATCACACTGCCACTTTTTTTTCGCTTACTATCGTAAAAACCAACCCAAAGAGCGTTCCGAACTAAATGAACACGAGCATGGGTGGTTAATCACGTATATTTTGCCTCATATGTACCTGCAGTTTTATTTACGTTAAACAACAGGGAGATGTATGTCAATGCCAGCGGTTTGCAAGTTTCGAACGGTTATGACTATTTTTAAACCGCTTGGTTTTCGAAGCCTCTCCAGGACGCCCTACGATGGCACGCCGGGCTCTACTTGGGTTAGTTATCTCACTGCACTGCCTGATTCCGGCAGTTGCTTGTCATCGAGCATTACAGCGAGCTACGACAACAAGGCGAGCTTCCAAAGTGCTCTGCACTTTAAAAAATGGCTTGGTGGGCTAACAAATTACCTGCCTCCAGAATGTAGCATGCCAAAGGAGACAGGAAGGTATTGCAGGGCAAGGGGTAAGGGGGCTTGAAAAACATACACACACTTCACAAAATGAAAGCCTTGTTTGGTGCCTGATGACTGCTGACAAAAGCTTAGTGGTTGTCTGGCAATGCTTAAAAAAATACAGAGCCAGTGAACTAGAAAAGCCAGCATCAACTCTTTCTGCACATTGGATAGGCACTATAGTGCTATACTGCTGCCCAGCAAATCTAGCAAGTTCTAATACTTAGGAGGCAGTTTTAGGAAGGTTCCGTCAGTGCTAGAAATTGGACTTGTAGGTATGGATATGTGCGTGAAGATGACACATTGTACACTTTTCATTCTCCTGCAGCACCATGTTTTCTGATCTTGTTCTTCAACATAATGGACCTTTTTGTGTGCGTGTGTGTGTGTGATGTAGAGTCTTCGAGCTATGTCTGACCTTGTGGTCACTAAAGATCTTTCAATGTGGTATGCTAAAAAGAGAAAGAAAATAAAACGGACCCGGTGCAGTTGAGTTAGGCCATCCCTGGAAGGGTCTGTTGAAGCCTGGAATCTTGCACACAAAGGCAAACACTTGCCCGAGTAAGGAGCGTTCTGCGGTGATCCCATTTGATGATGGATCGAGTGCAGTATGTGCGCCGCATGGTGTGCGTTCCCTGATCAGTGCGTCCCCTCATTGGCTGCTGCGTGCAGGCCTGGTGGACGTGGAACGCAACCGTCTGAACCAGGTGCTCGGGGAGCAGGAGCGGGAGCGCACGCTGGCCCAAAACAAGGGCGAGCTGCTCATCCTCAGGGTGGAAGACCTTGAGGTAGGCCTCTCCTCGCCCCCTCTGCCCTGCCCCTGCCGCCGTGTTGGTTGGTGGGAGCAGTAGACAACCTTGAGCCTTGACCTTGTCCCTACCGTATGGTTGCTGAGGCCAGAAAATGTTGAACTGTTGCAGTTGCCCCCCCGGACTTGCGAGGTTGAGCTAATAATTGGAGGCCGTGAAAATCCACTTATCCCATCTGAAGTTTGAGTTACTGGAAGGGCCCAAAATGTACTGCATACTGCTGGGGCAGGTTTTAACTGTCACTTAAACTAGCGATAAGGCAGGGAGGAGTGTTACTACAACAGAAAGAAAAAAAGCTGATAAGGAATTGTAGGAAAGAACACAGTGCAAATAATGGGGACGAGTAGAAGAAACAAAACATGAGTGCTGTGTCCTCGTTATTCGCACTTTTTTTTTTCTTCTTAAAGGGACACTGAAGGGATTTGTAAACATTGTGGGATTACTAGTCCAAATTGTAGTCCGGAGTCTCTAGGCCATGTTTTGACCACTCTGGGTGCGTTTACGCGAATTTATTTAGTTGAAAAATCAATTTGAAAAGGCTGTCCTCCTCTCTTCTGTGGCATTTTCGTGTGACGTCAGGAAAAAATTACTTGGCTTGACTGCGCTACTGCACGGCTCGGCGACCTTCCGACAGAGTCAGTCGGCCCAGCGTTTAGTCTGCCAGCCACCGATGGGTCATCGCAATTCGTTCGCTCAGTTGAAACTAAGCCATGACAGGTTTGTGAATGGAAAAATATGCCTGTCGTTCCTTTGTTAGTTTGTACACTGTATCAAGCTCAAGGTCCAGGTCGCTCCACACAAGCGCTGCACAAGCGCAAATGCGGCGCTTCACTGACTGGTACGCTAGTAGGAAGACCTAAGGCCAATTGAAGGCGGGAAAAGAGTCAGCCAAGTTAATACAGGTACTAAGGAAATAAAATCAACTGAAACTTTTACCGTAAAGCACAAAACTAGGATGTGTTACGAATGGGCCAACGCCGCAGTACTTCCCCGCATCACTCCTCGGCTGTGCGGCGAAGCCACTCGTGCGCCTTCGCAAACAGGCGCAATCATGTCGGTGGCAAGTTGCGACAAAGCCGCGTCAGACGCTTTGCTCTCGGCAAAACTTCGGCGGCTGGCGGCGTGGCTCGTCTCCACGCTCTTCAAGGACACCGAGGCCCCGTCGATCGCAACGGAGTCCTCCTCTCTCCCCTCTCTCGGACTCAACGTGCCCGAGGCTATGAACGGCTTACGAACTCTGGAAAGAGTGTTGCGTGTGTCTGTGACGTTTGTGCGTGTTCCAGCCTGTTGCGTTTGACCGTTGTCGCTTTTGGGTATAAATAGAGCTGCCCAAGCGTTGTAAACCATTCCTGTTAGAGCAGCGAATCGATGTTGTCGCTCTGCTCGAGTCCTGTATTGTAACCTCGCCCGTCGGGGCATTGTTCTTTGGCTTCGGCTCACCTCTCGCTATGAAGTAAACAGTTACGTTCGCCTATCAGCTCTGGACATCTTCCCGGCTGCAGTGGGCCTTCACGGTCGCAACAACTGGTTGGCAGCGGTGGGATGGCAACTTCGTAACACCTGAAGCCAGCGGTGCGAGACCCAACACCACGGACGTCAAGGCGGCTTCGGACTTCGCAGAATTCACGGCGCTCAAGGGTGAGTGCGGGACTTTTCTTCACTGAGTTTTACCAGGCTTCTGAGGATAGCTGGTAGGGCGTGTGTTTTTGTCGCGTGGGTTATTCGCGCAAAACATTTTTGGAGCAGTGGGAAAGCAGTACTCTGGACCGGCCATGAATTTGAAAGCGTTGAAAAAACCGCAGTTGTTGGAGCTTGCAAAAGAGTTGCGCTTGGATGTTACGGACGCGCTGAGAAAGCCAGAGCTGATACAGGCTATACTCGCTGTCGGGGCTGATGACGAGGAGCTGTCGGAATGCATTGAGCTGATCAATGGCAGGGAGACCGCGAAACGTCAGGCCACCGAGGCAGAGGCTAAACGTCAGGCTGCAGAGGCTGAGCGCCAGCGTGAGGAACGCGAGGAGAAAAAGCGAGAACAGGCGCTCGAGAGGCAGAAAGGAGAGCAGGAACGCGAGGAAAGAGAGCGAGTAGAGGAGCTCGAGAGGCAGATACGACAGCAGGAACGCGAGGAAAAAGAGCGACAGCACGAGGAAAAGATGCGATGGTACGACCTCGAGCTCAAGCAAATCCGATGGGAAAGGAGGAGGCTCGAGCGAGAGAGACTCCAACGGGAGAGTAAGGAACTAGAGCACACGATTCAACTCTTGCGGGAAGAAGCGAAGTTGAGAAACCCAGAGTTAGAATTGTTGCTCGAAAAAGACCTCGTTGTTGAGGAAAGCACCACCATGTCAGCGCTGCCAGTAGCAGACGCTCGGGAGCGCGAGTCAGAGGTGACGGTTGCAGCCGAGCAGCGCGACAAGGTTGCTGAGAGAGATAACGAAGGCGCATTAGCTCAGAGTCAGACTGTCAGCAGAGGCGGCAGAGGGCAGTGCGTGTCCACTGAGTACGATAATGTGTCGGCGACGCTTGTTTTGGAGATCTCGGCGGAGTGTTCGGACGGTCCAAATTTGCGGCAGGCCTTGGGAACGGCTGCCGACGTGAACGTGAACATTTCGCGAGATAGCGACGTTTCGCAGGAATGCGTAAACGATGAGGCTACCGAAAGGCAACACGAGTCCGCCGAAACGGAGGTTGTTCTTTCGTACGGTAGTGCAGAAACGAGCGACGTGGTGGCAAAGCCTGCAGTCGAAGCAGTGAGCGGTTTGCACAGCTCAGCTGGGAGTCATGACGATCTCGCCACTGAGCAAGCCGATTCCGTCCTGCCACCAGCTCAGGTAGCTGACCTCGAGCAACAGCCAGCCGAGCTCGTAGAGATTCAGGTGTCGCGGGCGGCTGAGCCGTCTTTTGAGACAGGGCAGCTTGGATCTAGTGTAGCCTTGACAGCCGCAGAACAGAACGAAAACACCCTTCGGTGTTCGCTTACTGAGGGTGTTGCGGAAAAGGCGAGGGACGCCGAGATAGGATCTGTTGGACGTTACGAGGTGTCTAAAGAGCACGTCGTGCCCTTGTTACTCCCAGCTGATGTTCCCGACGATAGGCCAATATGGGCTAAGCTAGTTGAGATTTCGGTGGCGCCTGTGGCTGAGCCGAAGTCGGGAACCGACCAGCCTAGAGAAGAGAACGCAAACGCGTTCCGGCGTTTGCTTGCCGAACGCGTTTGCGAAAAGGCGAGCAAGAAGGATAGAGGGAAAACTTCCGCGCGTACTTGTGGCGCATGTTTTAATGCGAGCACGCCGAGGGGCAAGGCCATGAGCTCGCATCGCGCCAAGGGAACGCCGCCTCCAGGAAGGAGTGCGCGCCTTACGTTCGAGCGCTGGAAAATCTCGTTCGCTCCTCCGCGCGCTCGACCTTTGTCGAACAAGACGACCGGTGTCCTTTCACGCGGTCGCAGCAGCGTTCAGAGAACGGGTGCACCTAAAGTGCGATACAAGAAGGGGAAAACTCGGAGCAATGATGAGAGCTCGAATCGCAGCTCTCAGCGCGAGAAGTAGCTTGTAGACGCCTGACTTTCTCAATTTCATTGTTTTTCCTGGAACAGGTTTCGCCCTTTACGATTACGTTTCTTTGGTGTGTGACATTTCCAATCACGCGAAATGTCACCTTTCAGGTTTGTTCACTTGTCTAAAGTACTGCTGGGCAAAAATATAACTAGAGTAGTTAGTTATTAGCGTATTTTATCGCAACTAAAAGCCTGGTAGATCTTCAGTGTTGATTTGTCTTCGCACTTGCCGGCGATGCGGTTGTGTCTTCCTGTGTTGTTCTGTTGCTTGCCTGACCAAGCCAGAGATGTTCTTGGGGAGCCACTACTCGTCCAGTGACCCGCCCCGGTGAAGCTCCAGCACGGTGTCGTACAGCCAAGGCCTGGAGTCGAGCGTCTGCCGAACACTTCACTTCGACAGCATCCCTCCGGACAACGGTTGCAGACCCTTATCCATCGGGATCTCGGACCCCCGGCGGAGAAGCTGTTACGAATGGGCCAGCGCCGCAGTACTTCCCCGCATCACTCCTCGGCTGTGCGGCGAAGCCACTCGTGCGCCTTCGCAAACAGGCGCAATCATGTCGGTGGCAAGTTGCGACAAAGCCGCGTCAGACGCTTTGCTCTCGGCAAAACTTCGGCGGCTGGCGGCGTGGCTCGTCTCCACGCTCTTCAAGGACACCGAGGCCCCGTCGATCGCAACGGAGTCCTCCTCTCTCCCCTCTCTCCGACTCAACGTGCCCGAGGCTATGAACGGCTTACGAACTCTGGAAAGAGTGTTGCGTGTGTCTGTGACGTTTGTGCGTGTTCCAGCCTGTTGCGTTTGACCGTTGTTGCTTTTGGGTATAAATAGAGCTCCCAAGCGTTGTAAACCATTCCTGTTAGAGCAGCGAATCGATGTTGTCGCTCTGCTCGAGTCCTGTATTGTAACCTCGCCCGTCGGGGCATTGTTCTTTGGCTTCGGCTCACCTCTCACTATGAAGTAAACAGTTACGTTAGCCTACAGCTTCTGGACTTCTTCACGGCTGCAACAGCGGCTGGCTGCTCGCATCATACACGCTACCACTCGTATGTCGGAGGCCACGGAGCTCGGATCGGGTGCCCCCGCCCGGTCGCAACAGATGCAAGAAGCGCTTTTTTTGCGCTGGGTGAACAAGCACAGCGGTCAGCAGCACTACCTCACATCTGCGAATGCTTTTCCGTCTAAGAAATGCAATAGCTAGACGTGAGATATTGTGGAAATTTGGGGGACGCTTACTGCAGGAGCGCTATACAACAAATAGTCATCTAAGCTGCTTGAAATGCTGAAACGAAATAAACTTGTAATCTGGTTATACATCTAGTACTTCAGGCGGGGCCACATATCAATACAGCAGACCGAATGCGGGAGCTCGTGCTCAGTCGTGCTTGCCCCGCCTGAAATAGATTTCATAAAGACCAGTTCATAGCACGAAGGTGTGGTAAACTAACGCATCAAGCGCAGATTACGCTGTAGCTCAGTTATATAAGCAAGGATAAAGAGCCATTGAACAGATTACGTTGTTTAGCACCCGTTTTTATCAAAAAATGCACTTTCATTTCCCCCTCCCCACCTTTCCAGTTGAACTTTGTAACCATTTATAAATGTTTTGATGCCCAAGCAAAAATTTTTTCACTTCTAATAAATCAGTTGTTAGTTTGCCCTCGTGCTGTCCCCATCGTTCGTTTGTTTTTCTTAAAAATAAGTGTGTTCTGAGTAGCATACCTTTCTTGGCATAGCAGCATTTGATGGAGAGGGTGCTGGTGGTGAATGAATGCCACTGAAAGTACTACCTGAATAAATTTTGGGATACGCTACGTCATAATCTGAGTACAGCACCATGGTGTGGGAGTGAGAACACTTTCAGCTGAACACTTGATGCGAACATCTGAAGCATAGTTCGTCAGTGGCGGGTGGAAGCGCTGTGCCGTTTGCGCCGCACTGCACCAATCCTATTTTCGTGCACCATCCTGCTCCAAAAGGCAGTATGTATTGGGCTGAAACTGCTCCTAAGTGGTGCTGCAAAATGTGAGGCAGCTGTGAGATGACGTGCAATGCTAGTCTCGTATTGCGCGGGGAGCAGTAGAGACTCATTCATTGAGCTGTCATTTACAACGTGGTGCGCTCCAGCAGACTTCCTGAAGGACTGACACTCCGAGTCACTCGTCACAATTTCCTGGTGCTCAAGTGGCGGTGTGGTTTCACGGGACTTGGTACTAGTGAACTTGGGGGGGAGCATGCAGTGCGCACAAACTTTGACCCTAAATGCAGCTTCACCACACTGCACGCTGCGCTGGGATGCATGCGCCATCAACAGCAGTCATTGCAGTCTTCCTGCTTTTTGTCAGGAGCAAAAACGAAAGTTTAACTGTTCAGGTGGACCTTTGTCATTTTATCTTATTGCGAGTGCGCTTGCCATTCCAAAGGTTAGATGCCCCGGGCGTGTCATGTCAAATGGGAGTAGATAACAGGCGTATCGCTGGCACTAGTGGCAAGGGAGATTATGTTTGCTGTCTGCAAGTCTCAGTAGGTGTGTCTTGTCGTGCAGCACTGCTTTATTTTATTTGCAGAGTGGGGGGGGGGGGGATATTTGGATCAACACGAAGTAGTTGCAGGGTATTTTTTTCGTAGATACAAACAGTGATGTCCCGTATTGGCGAGAAAAATTCCCATTTCTAGGTTTAGAAATTACATATTTCTAGCATTTTTTCCCCACCGGTTTTTGAAGAATTCCCTGCAAATTTTCCTGCATTCTCTTTTTGGTATTCATAGATGTTTACGTAGATGTGTGTTCCGTTTTGGAGATTAGCCAGTGCCACCTATGTGTTTTTCACGTAGCCTCAGCAGTATTTGACTATGCATTTCTCGTTTTGTACCAACCAGCGTGCTTACTTCGCATGCCAAAGCTCTAAGCTACAACTGCCGGTATCGAAAATAACGAGACATTGTTGGGTAATTGAGATAATTTAAGCTCAGCGCCGGGACTGCTGCTGCCTTCTCTTGTAGGGAGCACGTGAACAAGGGCGCACCCAAAATACTTCTTTTGTATATTGCTCAGGAATACATGCGAACAGGCATAGCCCTTTAGCCGTTGCCGCTTCACTATTTACTAGCGCTTTCTCCTGGATTATTCTTTACTCTATGCTCCCTCCTATTTTCTGAACTGAATTGGAAGCAGCCTTGTATGCTTGTGGCTGTGGGAACATGACTGAAGATATGTGAACATGAATCCGACGAAGCGTTAAGAAAACTTCTTAAAAGAAAACAAAGCAATAAACGATGCGAGGTCTGGTTTACTGGCAGTACGTTTCCTTTTTACTCTGCAACTCTTAAAATTCACTGATTCCATTTAAGATTCCCTTTTGGCGATAATTACAGCCGAAAATTCCCTGAAAAAGGGAAAATTCCTCGCACGGATCATCACTGGATAGAAAGAAACTGTGCATTACTTGTTTAATAGAATGGGCTAGGGTATTTTTTTCTTGTGTTCTGTGACCGTCAACATTTACCTTTAATCTCTCTGTAGTCTAGTCGGGTTCAGTCATGCAATGCATCAAATAATCTTTTGCTTCCTCTTTGTTTTTCTTCTCTTGATTTCTTTATCTCTCAGTTTCTCTTTGGTTCAGTCATGCGAGGAATCAAATAATCTTTTCCTTCCTCTTCGTTTTTCTTCTCTTGATTTCTTTATCTCTCAGTTTCTCTTTGGTTCAGTCATGCAAGGAATCAAATAATCTTTTGCTTCATCTTCGTTTTTCTTCTCTTGATTTCTTTATCTCTCAGTTTCTCTTAATAGTTTTGTAATTCATCCAGAGTCCAGTTTGGTGTAGCACAAAGTTAAACTTTTAACAGCTAAGGTGTAAAAGGGACCATTAAGGCTGTCTCTGGCCTTCTCTGGGTTGTTTCTCATGACTTGATGGTGTTGTAATATCACGAACGTTTATTTTTTATTTGTCTGAAGTCTAGTTAAATGTAGCTATTTGAAGCATTGCATATCCCTGTCCACAAAATTAACTCTGCCATAGTTGTACTTTTTCCATAAAGATTTGTTTGAACGTGGTTTGTTTTTTTCCCCCTACGTACCTTTGAGGAGGTGCACTGTCCGTTGCAGTAAACTGTTATAATATTATGATAAAGATTGTGATTAGGAAAAAAATTACAGTAAAAATTACGATACACTTGTTCTGTTTTCTATATGTGCTGCTATCTAGCGAGGAGTAATGACTTGCCTATGAGCCCAGGGATTTATTGTCCATGCTTTTATTATAGCATGCATTATTATATTTTTGTCTCAAATCAGAAGAATCAGAACATTAGTGCGCATTAATTGGAGCATTACAGCCAAGTAATTATCATTCCAGTCGCTAGATACAAGACTTCACTCTTGGAAAGTCGCTTCACTCGTGCAAAGCAAGCTTGTCAGAGCTCTGACTGGTGTTTCACGTGGGCTGCGACTTGTTAAAACTAGCAAAGTGACAGGAAATACCTTAAGGAGTGGAGGTTCTGCCAAGTAGACAGCAGTACGTTCCCACAAATGCTGTATTTTCACAGTGAGCTGCAAATTTTTCAACATGTAGCTGCGCTTGGTATGACAGCGACTGCTTAATTAATGAATATGCCGCCACTACCGTACTTGTATGGTAGTGACCACGGAGCAAGATAAACAGGTGTGCCGACTTCGCTGTCTCCGATGGGCCCTTAAAGGGGTCCTGAAATGCCTTCCGCCGATGCATGGATGTACATGTAACCAAACAAAGCAATGTATTAGCAATCTCCTCCTGCAAGAATTTTGTTAAAGCGATGAGTATTAGCTGAGAAATCGTAAATCAAAAACCGCGAATTATCGTCGCGCCGTATTTCCTCCTCCTTTCAACTGTTTCTTCGCTGTTGGCCTCCCCTCCCATGATGCTCCGCTCCTCAGCGGTGACGTACTTCCGCTATTGCGCTCCCACAGACTGCCGTCTGCTACGGGCCAGCTCTTTCGGCTTTTTCATCTCTGTAGACACCATGGACACAGGTTGGAAAAGCGAACGAATGACCTGGCCGCATGTGTGCGGCCTGGCCTTGCCCTTTCGCGGTGTACGTAGCTGCAGTTGGTATCGGCGGCGAACTCGCAGCCGCGTGGGGAGAATCGTGCGCTCGTTCCCTTTGGTGCACCGCGCACTGTTTATCCAAAAAGCGCGGTCTCAGATGTGGCCCCGCTGGTGCTGGGTGTTATTTTGCGGTGGTTGTAATTCCTACTACCGGCGGCATGTGAAAAAAGACATTTTCAACCGACACAGAACCCGTGCACAAAACGCGCCGGATCGGATCGCTTTATCAGCGGCGATGAACGTGAAGGCGAAGAGCAAACCAACGCTGCACTCGATCAGCGAGAACCCGTGTTCTGACAAGCTGCACCCATGTGTTGCATTCAACACTGACGGGAAAGCGTTTGTTTGCACTTGTTTGGATAGACGTAAAATGTCCAAACACTCCGGCACTCCGCTAGCAGATCAGCCGGCGAGACATTTCGGAAAACATTTGACAGATGGCGCCGTATGCAGTAGTGTGTCGCTACGCAAAACTGATGAGACGCTCTACTAAAACTCCCATCGCGGTGTCACGTAGCGGGACGCAAAAATTTAGCGTTTAGCGTATGCAAAGGCCACAAACGCTGTACTAAAACTCTATTAGCAGCAAAATAGCGTGCGTATGTGAAACCGCTTGCGTTTACAAAGCTGCACGCCGAGCGCGTACGTTTCAAACCTAGTGACATCGTTTAAATACACTGGCAAGCACAGTGTAACGTAGTCAGATATCAACCGTATATATGCTCAGGCGACAAGCAAGAGCGTGTTTTATGTGGGGCGGAGATTGCGCATAAAGGCCCGTTCGCACTTGCGACGAAAGCGAGTGAGAGCGGCAGGAATTCCGTCGCTTTGTCGCGCGACGATCGTTTTTGTCGAATGGTCGGGACAAATTTTGGTTGCGCGACAGAATTCCCGTCGCTTTCGCTCGCTTTCGTCGCAAGCGAGAATGGAAAGTTCTGCCGCTGCCGTCTGCTACGCAGCTCGGAGGTAACCGCGCGATCTGCTCGGGCCGGATGAACGCGCACACTCCCGCACGGCAGCGCCCCAAGCGGCAGACGGCCGCGTACATCGCTCCCGGCGCCCGCCTGGAGCCCGCCCTCGGCACACTAGCCAGTATATTTCAGGCACTATAATGGAAGAAAGATTTTTTGCTTCCGATGAACCTAGTTCTTTGCCTCTGTGTTTTTAAATACGTGAAGTGGTTAGCACGTCGTCCTCACGCAGCTCTGTATCGTCGTAGCATCGCTGATTGTCCGAACGAAGCTTGCAGCTAAGCCAATGCAGCGACCGAAGCTGTGTGTGTGTGTGTGTGCATCGCCTCCTGTGTGTTGTGGACGCGTTCGTTTCGCGATGAAATGCGACATTGTACTTCTGCGGGTGGATAGTGCTTCCCATGGTCTGGATTATCTTTCTCGAACGACGTACCACTCAACCTCGCATGGGGTATGTGCAGTGTGCCTGGCTAAAAGCCTTCTCGCTTGCGCGCCAGAGTTGTGACTTGCTGCTCGTCCCCGCAAACCGGGTGTGAGGTGAGTGCCGAATTTATGACGGGCAGGAGGAGGCAACTCATCGTCTGTCAATCGCGGTTCAGACTTGCAACGCATGTTGTGACGTTGCGTTCGTTCGAAACGCATCTCTGGATTGTTTTGAAGTTGAATAAAATGTACGCGTCAAACCCGGGCATTCGGCTCAGGGCGTTCTCTGCGATTGCACCAAAGAAGTGCCACGGGACTTTCTTTATGGTACGTACTCACGTAAGATAAAATCCACGTCGTGTTATGGCCGTGTTGCATTCAATACAAACGGTTAAGCGTTTGTTTACACTTGTTTCGTTTGTCGTAAAATGTCAAAGCACTCCGGCACTCCGCTGGCAGATCAGCCGGCGAGCCGACGCTGAGCAGACGACTCATCTCTTTGCCGGAAGTGCGTGAAAAAGCCGCCCAATAGCAGGATGTCTAGCTCATGACGAACATCTGGGAATCGATGATGTAGACATGTGAAGATGGCGGCGTCCAAAAACACGAAGGAAAGGGTGAGAAAAAAGCGACAAACTTTGCAACAAACGTGTGAGCTTTCCGCTGCGCGTAAAAGAGTAATACTTGGCACAGGTGACGTTGGCGACCCAATCTAGCGATTGCGCTAGTTCATTTAGTGTGCTCAAAATGCCTTTCAGGGCCCCTTTAATGTCCCTCACTCGTGGAGCACAATGTAGATGGCGCTACGAACGGCGCAGCGATCCACGTGCTCCGGAGCTGCTCAGTTCACGGGGCGCGACGGCGAGGCGCATCTGGCTGAATTTGTCGTCTGCTTCGGAGGCGGTTCGTTTAGCGCAGCTTCACGTCCCTTGCGGGCCTGATTAACTGGTTCGACTGCACCTCCTGGGTAACCGGTACCCGACGGAATTAAGCTGTCGTACGGCGAAGATACGTTTAGGATTTATTTGCAGAACGGGAATACGAAATCTAGCGACCATTTTCAGACATCTGGCCGCCAGAGAAACGCTTCCTTTTTCGCACTTCGGGCCACGAATAACACTGCGTTCCGTAAATATGTGAATGGGAATTCTGTTGTGTGCTACATGTATTACAGAAGCCAACTAGTTCTAACGAATAGCGAATCTAAAAGTGCCCTCCACCTTCTCGCCACTTGTAAACGAAACTTGCTGGCTAAAAATTGGAATGAATGCTAAACAGTGAGCTCACATGCCGAATTTTTTCAGTATCTCTGCTCGTATCACGCGGGGGTGTAGCCCCGAGCATTTTTTCTTCTCCTTTGGGACTGCATACGACAGCACGCATTGCATTATGCGTACTGCTAGTACTGCATACTACACTACTGTATAGCGCACGGCGCTTTAGAGAACTACATTCACACAGTCAAAAGCAGCTTGCTCCTTGGTGCAGAGCGCACGTAAAACGCGGAGTGTTCCTTGAAAAATTATGATTGGGGCTAGGTGCTTTTGAAGACAACACTGAGTTTCAAATCAACTTAACGATTTGAATTGCATGAACAGCTGCTTCTTTCATTAATTCAGGATAGTTGTGAGTAGTGCCAAAACAACCACGCCAGGGGCACGTGGGGGACGCTTCGAGAAATGTTTCTGTATCACAACTTTGCTTAGTACCAATATGTTCCACACTTTTTCGACACACCACTTGCCTTCTCCCCCTCCCTCTCTAATTTCTGAGTACTTGCGACCCCACAACTGGTTGTGCAGCTGTTAATTATGACAAGTACGACATGCAGGGGGCACACTTCCATCGATGGCGCCATTATAAGATAAGATAATAAGACAGGTGCAGATTCAGCACATGGTACAACTTTAATTTTATTAATTTAAATTATTTTAAATTAAATATAATTTTAGAAACACGCAAGCACTTCTTATGACGCAGTATAGGTCATTATCCGGCTTCGCTCTTTATTCTAGAACAAATTTATTTTCACAAACCAGATCATCAGAGCACGTTGCTCAGCAATGCATTTGGCGGTATGCGCTGGCGGCATCGACAAGATTACATGACACAGTGAACATCGCGCCGTAAGTTATGACGCGGGTTGAAGCACAGATAACTTTCGAAATTCTTTGCTCGCGTAATGACGCTGACAGCACCTTTCCATATTCATGGCCAGGCGGCAGCCGTAAATCTCTTGTGTAGAACTGTATGCATCATTGCCGCATGCCCATGTCGACTGCGGACGTAAACGCTGCGTGTGTGCAGAAGAAGCATAAATAGTTAAGCGCGCGGCTGGGTAGCGGGCAACCAAGAAAGAGCGATTTTTGCACTTTACCGCTTTACCGTACGCCGAATCAGGATAGCCATGAATATGGAAAGGTGCTGTCAGTGTCATTACGCGAGCAAAGAATTTCGAATGTTATCTGCGTGTTGCAGTGTGCGACATTACTCTGGCTCATTTCTTGTGTGGTTATTCTGAAATTGTCATCGTACAATTTCATCTTAGATATCCTGGGTTATATCGATATTCTTCAGTCCGCCTTGATTATTCCAGACTAGCGTTCCCTGTTAGAAAATAAGCAGTTGTCACATATGTGGCGGTGTGTGATTACCCTGCCGCTCATTGCGGCCGCGCACCGTGATTTAGATTCCTCGCGCGTCTCAGATGCACGCACAGTTTGACACGTTAGAAGACAGGTGTCGCGGCGAAGGGAAACAAGCGGCTGCAGAAAGCGAGCAAGGGGAGAGCAACGTACAAAGGCACAAGAATGAGAGGGGCACGAAAGAGGGAGAGCAAAGCGAAAGCTGGGCGCTCGGTGGCACGGAGACATTATCGTCCCTCGCAAATGATTTTTTCTGGGCCACAGTCGGCGCTCCTCTTTATCTTACTCCGGGGTAGTGACCGTGAACGAGTTGCGTCATCATCACGCCGTGTGTACGAAAGCGGAGATCGGGAAATAGTTCATCGGGGCCTCATCTTTGCGAGGGGGTAGCGCTGCACTGGTTTGACACATTGTCAAGGGGAAACTGACCCTTTAGCTCAGTGAACCAGATGTTGTACAGGAGGCCGTGCAACTCGGGGCCTGCACGATGGCCACTGAGCCCTGTGCTGGGCTCGTCTTGTGGGGGTGACAACATAAAGAATGAGGAAGGGAGCATGGGTTATGGTAGAAGACTAGAGGGAAAACAGCGGCTGGTGCTGGCCATTACAGTCCTTCAGGGCCTCTGGCCATCCTCTGAAGTGGCGAGATGAAACTGTGGGATTCCAATCCGCCATGGAGTGTGCGGCTGACTGAGCCACAAGGCGTGAATCGTGAGATCACCATTTGTGGGAGGCTTGTGGAAGGGGAGACGTGGTTTATGTAGTGTGACGACAAACACATTACTGAAGAATGGGACAGGACAAGCGGTACATAAACCATGTCTGCATCGAAACATAAACCATGTTTTTGTTGCAGTGCAGAAACTATGTTTGCAGTTTACAGACTCGCCCACATCTCAGCTCTTCTTAGTGAGGAGGCGGATTGTACATCCGCCCCTCACTCTTTCTCTACGTCGGTCTTTCTTGAGCACAACCTTGATCCCACTGGTGATTTCGCTCCTTTATGTGTGTGCGGTGTTGGTCATTCTCCGGGTAACAAGGCAGGCCTCGTTGAAATTTCTCGGAAGCAGTCACACATCATATTCTAAAATAAGTGCCCTCTTGAGATTGTGTATGCTAGCGGCATAGATGGGACTCACAAGAAACTTACGCAGCAGAATAACCCCTCGTCAACCTTCAGGGCTTTATGGAATGTATACTCCAATTTGTATTTCCCCAGTAAAATGTACCCAACCAGGTATAAGCACATACAGTTTGCACTCAATACAGTGGTATCCGGCAACAGCGGACTTCTGGTTACAACAGACCATTTCTGTTGGTTTTGTTTGTTCCCATGCTGTTTAAATGGAGTCCACTCCGCTCATTACGGACCCGGCTAGAGCAGACTATTGGCTACAACAGACTAAATTTTAGGCGAAAATTATTTCGACTGAATGTTTAAAGCGGACTACTGCGGGGCCGGCACCCAATATGCCTTTTCTTTGTTTAGTTTGGCAAGAAAACTGTTATGTCTGGCAACATTGTTAGCAGCCGGGTCGTTGGCGCCATAGAGTTTCATACTAATATATACTATAGGGAAATCTGGCGCAGCGATCGCGGGCCGCCGTGGGTGGCGCCTTTGCAGGTAGCGACGTTCCTCGCCTACTTGGCTTAGCTAGCCGTACGGCTTCTCTTTTGTCTCGAAGCCAGGAAGGTAACATTTTTTTCTTCTGCATCGTGCATAAGGCGTCTAAATAATTACTGACAGGTAAATCTTTCTGGAAGTTCAATTTTGTAATAACGAAACAAATTTCAATAATCTTTTAGGGTAATATTGTCGCTTTTTTGCAGCCAGAGGCAAATTTTCAGCCTGTTCAGGAGCCATGCCAAGGACAAGTGGAACGTGCCTGCCCGGTACATGACGGCACGCTCGCTGAAGCGCGGCTCCCCTAGAAAGTGGCGCCAGGTTTCCCTCTAGTGTATATTAGTATGAAACTCTATGGTTGGCGCAGCCAAACCAGTGCCAGTGGCTTTTTTTTGTGTGTGTGTGTGCGACTAGCGACGTGAGCGGCAGGGTAGCTGATTTCATGATTTCACTGTCGGATAAACTAAGCATAATTATTATATATTAATTAATGCTGTCGAACATTGCGTAAAACAGGCCGACATTGCCAGAAGTACAGGCCTATCTAAGCAGACGATCTGCTTGGCCGTCAAGAACAAGGCCACTGCCGATAAACGCGACTTTGGTGAGATTAAACAACAGCGTTATTGAATATGTGAAGTGGTGTACCCGGATTCGAGTCTTCCCTCGTCACAGTTTTTGTATGTAATAAAGAACTCGGGTTCAGTAAAGTTCGGTCTTTTTCCCATTCCGTTTGGTGAAAACGTTAAGAAATGCCTGAAGTAGTGGGGTTGGTTCCTATCTATTGAATGCAATCTGCCAGTGGCCGTGCACAGTCTGGGCAAACTTTCGACTTCACAGCTTTCCATCAGATGATTTCGTATCAGCTGTTTCAATGACCAGACTAAACTCTTGAAAAATGTGGAAGCCGCCTTGGGGTAACGTCAGGCAGTGATCCGATTTGCTTGGCAAACAATTTCGGGTAAACCTGCCTCGTCACGAAGGGATTTAAAAAACCTTAGCTAATTCTGATGGCCAATAATTGGTTAATAATGGCCAAAGCTGGTTAATAATTGCTCCTAGCTATATTCTTGCTTTATTTTCTGAGCTTATCATGTGTCTCTACACACTTGACTGCATATGCTAGGCCTTTTCCAAGTGCCGGTCAAACTACCCACTTTGCACTCATATATGCCCCCTTTCCCCTTCCCGCTGGTTTGGTACTGCGCACTTTGGCTACAGCGGACATTGTTTTCTGGATTAAGAGGGTCCGTTGTAATAGGCGTAGACTGTATGTTTATGGTGTGGAAACACGCCTACACCAGATCATGTCATGTGCGAATGAACCAAATCACCGCTAACGTTACAGATACTACAACATCCCAGTGCAGCATGGTGGGAGTAGGTGCTGACCAGCAAGGATTAGTAGGAACAATGTGCTCTGATACGTTATGTCAAGCAGGCAATACAAGACAGCAGCAACCCGCTGCGGTGGCTCAGTGGCTAAGACATGCTGCTGAGCACAAGGACGCGGGTTCGATTCCCGGCTGTGGCGGCCACATTTCTGATGGAGGCGAAAAGCAAAAACACCCATGTGTTTGTGATTTTGGCACATGTTAAATATCCCCAGGTCATCAAAATTAATCCGGAGCCCTCCACTATTGCACGCCTCATCGCCTGCTTTGTATCGGCGCGTGAAACCCCATAATCAATCGATCAACAAGCCAGCAGCACCCTGAACTAAGGGCCCCACCACCAGAAACAGCGCCAAACAAGCCCGCCACGAGAAACGAACAAACATAATGAAGTTTATTCAATTCGATTCAATCGTTCAGCATAGCCGGTATGTCTGATATGGAGTTTAGATAGGGAGGGATGAACTTCTAGTGGAAGATCTTAACGAACGGCTCTGCACCCGACTTGCGTGGCTGTTTCTCACCCGTTGTGTTTCCTCCACACTGCAGCACGAGGTGGCCTACCTGAAGGAGAAGCTGAAAAAGACGGAAAAGGAGCAGGGGCGACGTCAGCGGCGGCAGCAGCGAGATTCGGGATCCTCCTCCTCTTCGTCAGGGGTCTGCTCCCGCCATCCGGTCACCATCGGCGTCGAGACGTCCCCCATCACCAGGGCTTCCCGGGCCACCCAAACTGTCTCGTCACCCCCACACCATGTTGCCACCACCACGGCGCCCCTCCAGGGACTGGGTGAGTCCAGGGGAGGAGAAGTTCACCGCTCACTCGTTTGCCCACACTCCGAATGACTACTCAGGGCAGCTATTGTGACATTGTTTGTTTTGTCTAGCGGTGGAATGGACTTTCCTCTGGCCGATTGACTGTGTGTAAGTTTGCAGTTCCTTGTGTTGAGGAAAGTGTCACTGACATTAAAAAAAATCCGGGACCATCTCCACTAACTTGAAACCTGGGGAGGGGCGAAGCATGCAGTGTATAAGTGTATTCGTGGCACCTTGGCGTTTTTGCCAACGGAGATGAAACCGTTGGAGGTAGAGGTACACAGCTTCGTTGTAAAAGTCTCTTGTCTTTGAAGCACGAAGTGTTCTAGCGCGAGGCGCAAACGAGTGTCCTGGTTTTTTTTTAGTGTGCGTTACGTTCTAGCGCGAGGCATAAATGAGTGTCCCGATGTTTTAGTACCGTGACTACATGAGACGACGGTTACGACGATGACACGAGAAGCGAGAAGCCAACAGCCCGAGCCCCTAAAAAAGTGGCACGTGACATTTCACTGCAATAGTTGTGGAGTGCTAGAAATGTGAAAGTGAATCTCCTAACTGAACAAACCTTCAAGCAAGGATGTCAAAAAGTGAGCAAGTGGCTGTTTGAGAGTACTTCAACTGGTGTCAGGATGCAGAGGTAACAATCCAGCAAGCAGCCACAAAGCCAGCAGGGATGCAAGTATGCGTCTGCTACCTTGCCATTGAGCAAACTTAGCATCACCAGTGGATATTTCAACAAGCCGCTGATGTTGTGAACAGAAATTGTGTGCATATGGCACTTGAAAAACTTCTCTTGTCGCCAACTGTTACTGTCTGTGACCAGGCCTTCAGCGAAAGGGGAAAAGTGTGAGCACTAGCAGGTGCGCTTTCCCAACGTCACCATTATCATACACAGTGTGGGCCCCAACGGGTACACTTCTTGATTATTTCTGTTCTTGCCCTGATCGCCATTTATTGCTTAGTCATCATCATTGCCAGGTTTCTGTTCATGCTTGGCAGTTTAATGGAAGCAGTCTCCATGAACACACACACACTCTTGCTTGCGAAAATTTTCTTTTTCTGTTTGCACCAGTCCCACACGCAAGTGTCCGGAACATTGAACACATGTGATGTGGCCCGATTTCCATCGCTTTCCGCGCACAAAATTACTTTCTTCTTAATTAAACGCTGCACCGTGGTGAACCAGCTGTGTCTTCGCAGTGGGAAATTCCATGGCAAAAAGAACAGAGACACGCGAAAAAAAGACTATGCAGACAACAAAGGCAAACATGCGCCGACTACGAAGCTCTGGCTACACGTTCAGTAGTAAAGCAGCCATCTTGAAACGTCGATGGTGATACGGCGCTGCAGTTTCGAGTCGTACTCAATTGTAACGCACATGTGATTTTGCGACCTATTTTTCCCGAAAAAAGGTGCGCATCAGAGACTATGAAGTGCAGTTGCAGGTAGTCCAGCGGGTCGAGGCGGCTCTCGCCTGGCAATCCCGAGGGCGGGCTGATGCCGCGCGGGACCGAGGGATGCGAGCCCTCGGGACCGCCTGCGGTCCGACCGGCCCGAGTGGAGGTCGGGGGGACACCGCGCCTTGACGACAGGCCTAGAATAGTCGGGCTGTGGGCGATCCTGCGGGGTCCGCCTGCAGCCTCCGTAGGATTTTTGATCCAATAAAGTCGATTTCTCTCTCTCTCTCTCTCTAGATTCGAGTAAATATGGTACACTCTCTCTCTATCTCCTTCCCTTCTGCCATTGCAGGTGCTGTATGTGTGGCAACAGAGGTTTTCAAAAAAAGGCAAAAAGTTGAAGCAGTGACAGTCTGGTGACTGACTGCGCTGTTTTGGACTTAAAGGGAAGCTGAAGCGCTTTCCAAAAAATTTGAGTTAGATTAACAGTTATATAGTTTCTTGCGCGCTGATTCCGAATATCACATTGAAATTTATCGTACATGAGTCCAAGTGGCATTTATCTTGCAAAAAGCGCGGCCCCGTTTGAAAGACGCGCGCTTTTCGTCTTTTGACGCCCCTGATTGGTTGCGCCCGTCATGACGTCAAAGGAGGACACCCTTCGGCCGCGCGGGTTGTCGGAAGCATTGCGAACGATCGCATGGTTGCCTTTGCGGCAATTTAGCTTGCAGTTTAATTTTCGCACATGACTGGAAGTTTGTTCTATAATTTCCCGTGCTGTTGGTTCAATTATCTTGGAGCTTAAATTTGCTTTACACGACAGAGAACCCCAAAGCAGTGACTGTGACGTCGACTAGTGGGTTCCATCAAAATATTTTTGAATTAGGCAACCAGCATAGGGGGATTTTATACCTTATGTTAATATTAGGTACTGCCTTAACTGTTTCTTATTATACACAAAACCATTTATGCCGAAGATTAATGGGCGTTTTATAAACGATCTACCAGCGAAAAGCACGTATGTGCACTGCGCGGAAAAATAGCGTTCATGCGCTGTAAACATATATGCGAGACACATCTTGCCGGTACACGTATAAACCAACAAGCAGACTCTGCTTCCGCATTTCCTTTATTTGTTGTCGCCCAGCCCAGCTCCGTTACTCATCCCCGTACACAGACCCACACGCGCGCGCCATTTCGGCAGCGGCACTACGGCGCTTCCGCGATTGCTAGCTGCACTTCGATGAGTGCCGTCTTACTGCTTCACATGCATTTATTCTGAAAACACTGCAGCATACTAGTGCCTGCTCAGCATTATTGGCTGCAGTAGGGCTTGATTTTCGCTTGTGCGTTGCGCATTCTGCTACAATATTACGGCCACCTCGTTATAATTAACAGACCAGTCGGACAAGGCAGTTACGTTGTAGTTACGTTACTTTAGGTAACAATCACCAAACGTTTGTGATAATGAATCGTTGGCCAGTTTCAGCATTTCTAGATTTAAGCATTTACCGCGCTAGTCGGACAGAGGCCATATATTTACTCTTCGCTCCTAATTTTTTTAGTATCATCATTATATATATCACCGACTATCACTGGAGCACACTTGAGGTTCAGTGACAAGTGCTTGCCAGGTTATAATATGCAGCCACACAGAATCTTGGGCAAAAAATTAGGCCCCCGCAGTCAACACAAATTATGGCACGGTGGTGGTTCGGAGCGGTGTTTTTTTTTTTTAATTCCAAACAAACATCACCTTATCGTGACATGTATACTTGCAAAATAAGTAATCTGGTTGTCTTGGTTCTTTTACTTTGTAGGAATACTGTTTACCTCTTAGCCGGGAGAGAACTTATATCAGGATTGGCCCCTTGTTTTAGTTTCGCCAAAAAATTGTTTTTTTGAACACTGTCCTGAGCCCATAGGGAAAGAAAACCGACGCGTTTAACGAAACAAGTATTTCCTGAACAAATGTGACTTGGTTTCTGGAATGGGACGAAACATCCCCAGCCAAAGTACAGCAGTATTCCCCATCCTTCCTAAATCTAGAACCTAATGTGAACATTCATGTCCATCGCATCAAAAAAAAAAAAAACGCATTGGAGAGGTTTACAAAGTATTTAACGTAGTGTAGTCTATTCTCTATCATCAAGCACAGCCACCTCGGCTGTCGCTTCCGTATGTTATCAAGCATCCCGGCGTGGCATTATTTTGCTTAGGAATACGCCTCGTTTGGCGTATCGTGCATACTTTTTGAACACGAAAATTGTACAAATGAGTGCTAACAACCACAACAACAAGTATCATTCACAAGGAAACACGGCGAAAAGAGCATGGCCGAGGAGGCCGATCCGGCCGGAAGTCCAGGTATGACGTTTTTGAGCCGGTTTTCGCCCGCGCTCTTCGGTGTTCCGGCATCGCGCGGCGAGATGGGGGCGGGGCATCGGGCCACTTTTGTTTGCTCATTGCACCGCTTCTATTGCATGTATTGCGAAAATATTTCGTACACGGGAACTATTCAATGTGTACTTGCTGCTAGTCAACTTTTCTTTTAATTCTAAAACCGCTTCACCTTCCCTTTAACGGGCTTTATGAGGGCAGGAAAAGTATGGCATGCTTCAACAAAATTAGCTGTAAAATGAAGAATTTTAGCAAGTTTATGAGCAATTTTTTGTCAAGTTAATTTGACTGTACACCGTTAGGATGGGGAAACCCTGGGATTTCAACTTGGGTTCTAGAGAATATGATTCTACACACGTCCCTTGCATCAAAGCCAAGCCTTGGCATCAGCAAACGAAAGGTGGACCTCTACGAAAGGTGGGCTTAAAAATTTGTGTTGGAGACTGGCAGCGAGGCCTGCATCAGTAATTTTAGCCCTCTAACTACAGAAGTGGCAAAGAAGTTTTATGCTAATAGTACTGGTGAATATGTAGGGCTAAGAAAGGCAAAGAAGACTGGAACAAATGAGAAGAAGGAGACAAGCCCACTCGGTGAGAACGTGCCGATACTCTGAGGGAGAAGCAACGACCAAAACAGAAGAGTAGATGAAAAGAATGCATAGGGAAAAGGACCATGATGGTGGTAATGAAAGGGCACAATTGCATCACTGGAGGCGTACAAAGGGGGATAAAATTGCAGTGCACTAGGACGTTGTCCTTTCTTCTTCCATCCTTGTCTATCGTGTGCTGTTCTTACATCATAAATCATAGCGGACATAATGAATCGCACAGACTTAACGAATTGCAGAGGTTGGAGTAAAATCTAATGCTTTCTTCATCCCACACGTGCAGTCTTAAGTGTCTGCCTGAATTTTTTTTTTCTGCATTCTTTGCACCGTCCTTGAATTTGTCGCCATTCCGTCATGCCAAGCTTACCATTGTTGTTCTTCGTTCTCTGTTGCATCATGGGAAAGTAATTTTTTTTTTCAGCACAGCTGAGTGCCGTTCTGTCTTTGGGCTTACAGCAGACCTGGAAGCCTTTGCGTCCAGCCTGTCCTGGGGTCTGCTTCTGGATGCCCTCTCTCCACACCCAGACGAGTCTCCCGAGCGACTGACTCTGCGTGAGCCTCCGAGGGGGCCCCCACCCCCAGAGCCACCTCGGCCGCCAGTGCGAGCCGACGACGGCGTGCCTCCAGTCTCGAGGCGTGCCAACAACAGCTCAGCCGTCCCCCGCCTCCCCAGCCACGTGGTCCTTTTTAGCAATTCCGAGCGCTTCAGCGGAGTGGAGCACGGGGACAGCCCCGAGAGTGGCTACGGATCTGGCTGCCGGTCGGCCGGCTCGCTAGGTAGCTCTGCTGCCAGCCGCTCGCTGAGCAGCCGGTCGGCCAGTGTGTTCCTGTTTCCCGAGGCCGGGGGACAGCCCACCCTCGAGATGAGCACCCTGGATGAGGCCCTGGAAGTGGAGCCACTGGGGCAGGGGATCTCGGAGAAACCCGACCAGGTGGGTGGCAAGTACTACGCCGAAGTGGTGTATAGAGTGGATCGGAAGTGCTGACATTGCTGTGCAGTTGATGTGAGGTAACTGGTTTCCGAGTTAATTAAAAATTTTCCTTGATTGTTCTTGAGAACAATAGGAAAAAACTATTCAGCAAAAGATTACCAGCAAGGCATGAATAGATACCTGAAGTTGCGGAGAATGAAACATGAGAAGCAGTTTTTTTTGTTTTGCAATCACATACACGTTTACATCAATTCTTACTTCTAGGTTTGAACTACTACTGCTAACCAGTTCAAAATAACGCTAATTGAACAACTACTGGAACACAAAATGCAAAATCGGCTTCCCACATCGCATTGTTTAAACATTCAGCTTCACAGCGCAAAAGAAATGATCTTCCTAGCTGCACTACATGCTGGGATGTACCTCTCGAGAATTTTGTATCCGTGCGATACCACTCTTGACGAAAAAGTGGGGAAGTATGTAAAAATAAATATTTTCTTGTTGAAATCGGGTCTCTATAGCTTTTATTAGTACCTAGTACTGTTCCACGTACGGAATTTTTGGAAGAAAAACTGTGCAAATCAGGAGAAAAGGGATACCTAAAAAAATGCTTTTTTGTGCAATTTTTTGGTCCCAAAGACCCATGTGGCCCCTTAAAGGGACACTGAAGTGAATTTGTCAAGCTCCCGTTTTTGCTTTCACTGCGTAGACTGGCTCAAATTAGCACATTTTTCATCGTTTGTCTGGTTGACAAATCGGTAATTATTTTACAAAGCGCGAAAGAAGAAAAACTACCATGCGCGGTTTGCGGCGGCCGCACCAACTAAGGCTGTGACGTTGGGAGGAGGGGGCACCGTGTTTGGACGATACCCAAGGTTAGCAATCAAACAAGTTTCGGTTTCGGTTTCGGTTCTGTAAAACACAACCGATGGCGTTGTTGGATGGCCATTCGCAATATCTCAGTAATCATCGTACCGCGCTTCTGCCATGTTGTCGGCTGTAAAATGCATAAGATAAGCCTCCCAGGGCGGCTTGGAATCGTAGCATTCACTAGCCGAGGCCTACGCAGTGCATGAACGCCCTCCGCGTCCCCGCAGACGCTCAAATGCCATGCGCTTTTCCCCCATATTTGGAGCTTGCCTCAGTCATGCCTCTATCATAAAAAGCGTGTTCGCACCAGGCCAAGGGTCTGTTGATTCTGGCCTGTGCCCACTGCCCGCAAGCAGTCGGTGCTTATGGCAACAGCACGCCAACGAGAACTCGCTAGCGCGCCAGTGCCGGCCTGCGCGCGTTCTGTGAACTAGTTCGTGGAGCAATCAACGTTGCGGCCCAAAAAAAAAGTTGAACTCAGTATAGAAAACATCGGCGGAAAACGAAAAAGTTAACTTATATAAAAAAAAAACACGTACACGCGGGGATTCGAACTTCTGATTTGCAAAACACTTACGATGATATACCTAGCGCTCCAAAGCACTCGGCCACAGGCGAGCGCTGTTGACCTTGGAAATATATGAGGTATATAATGTATAACCAGTTTACACTTTTATTTAGTTTTAGCATTCCAAGTATCTTAGGTGACTATTTGTTGTTTTGCGCTCGTGCAGTAAGCATCCCCCAAGTTTCCACAATATCTCACGTCTAGCAATTGCATTTCTTAGACGGAAAAGTGTTCGCAGATGCGTAGTCATGCTGCTGGCCGCTGTGCTTGTTCGCCCAGCGCAAAAAAGTGCTTCCCGCACCCTAGTTTTACGCTGTACGGTAAAAATATCAGTTGATTTTATTTCCTTAGTACCTATATTGATTTCGCTGACTCTTCTCCCGCCTTCAAGAGGCCTTATATTTTCCTACTGGCATACCAGTCAGCGAAGCGTCGCATGTGCGCTTGTGCAGCGCTTGTGTGAAGCGACCTTGACTTGAAGCTAGATACAGTTTACAAACTAACCAAGTAAAGAAAAACACATTCTTCCATTCACAAACGTGTCCTGGCTTCGTTTCAACTGAGCGAACGAATTGCGACGACCCGTCGGCGGCCGGCAGACAAAACGCTGGGCCGACTGACTCTGGCTGAAGGCCGGGGAGCCGTGCAGTAGCGCAGCCAATTGCGAGCTCGGCTCCTCCCGACGTCACACGAAAACGCCACAGAAAATGGGCGAGCGTAAAGAGAGGAGGACAGCATTTTCGAATTAATTTTTCTACTAAATAAAATCGCGTAAACGCGCCCAGAGTGGTCGAAACATGGCCTGGGGACTCCGGACTACAATTTGCACTAGTAATCCCGCAATGTTTACATATCACTTCAGTGTCCCTTTAAAGGGACACTGAAGTGAATTTTTCAAGCTCTTGTTTTTGCTTGCACTGTGTAGACTGGCTCAAATTAACACACTTTTCATCATTTATCCGGTTGATAAGTCAGTAATCATTTTATAAAGCCCGAAAGAACAAAAACTACCATACGCGGTCTGCGGCGGCTGCACCAACTAAGCGCTGTGACGTCGGGAGGAGGTGCACCATGATTGGACGATGCCCAAGATTAGCATTCAAACAAGTTTTGGTTTTGCTTCTGTAAAACATGCTTGACATTCGACGTTATCGTTGGATGGGCATTCTCAATAATCGTCATACCGCGCTTCTGCCATGTTGTCGGCTGTAAAATGCCTAAGGTAAGCATCCCAGGACGGCTTGGAATCGTAGCAATCACTAGCTGAGGCCTACGCAGTGGATGAACGCTCTCTGCGGCACCGCAGATGCTCAAATACCATGCGCTTTTCTCCCCTATTTGGAGCTTGTCTTGCTCATGCCTGTATCGTAAAAAGCGTGTTCGCACCAGGCCAAGGACCTGCTGATTCTGGCCTGTGCCCACTGCCCGCAAGCAGTCGGTGCTTATGGCAACAGCATTCCAATGAGAACTCGCTAGCGCGTTAGTGTCCGTCTGCGCACGTTCAACAAACTCGTTTGTGGAGCAGTGAACGTTATGGCCCAAAAATGATGAACTCAGTATGAAAACATAGGCCGAAAACGAAAAAAATCAGTTTACAAAAAAAAAAAAATGTATCCTCGAGGATTCGAACTTGCAACTTGCAAAATAACACGCCTAGCACTCCAGGCCACTCGGCCACAGGCCAGCGCTGGTAGGACTGGAAATATGAGGTATATAATGTATAGCCAGTGTACACTTTTATTTAGTTTTAGCATTTCAAGCAGCTTAGGTGACTATTTGTTGTATGGTGCTCATGCAGTAAGCATCCCCCAAATTTCCACACTATCTCGCATCTAGCAATTGCATTTCTTAGGCGGAAAAGCGCTCGCAGATGCGTAGTCGTGCTGCTGACCGCTGTGCTTGTTCACTAAGCGCAAAAACGTGCTTCCTGCTCCCTAGTTTTACGCTGTACGGTAAAAGTTTCAGTTTATTTTATTTCCTTAGTACCTATATTGACTTCAAGTGGCCTTAGATTTTGCTACTAGCACACCAGTCAGCGAAGCATTGTATGTGTGCTTGTGCAGCGCTTGTGTGGAGCGACCTGGACTTGGAGCTTGATATAGCGTACAAACTAACAAACTAAAAAAACACACATTCTTCCATTCACAGTGTCATGGCTTAGTTTCAACTGAGCGAGCGAATTGCGACGACCCGTCGGCGGCCGGCAGACTAAACGCTGGGCCGACTGACTCTGTCGGAAGGTTGGCGAGCTGTGCAGTCAAGCCAAGTCATTTTTTCCTGACGTCACATGAAAATGTCACAGAAGAGGGGAGGACAGCATTTTCAAATTGATTTTTCAACTAAATAAATTCATGTAAACACACTCAGAGTGGTTGAAACATGGCCTATGGACTCCGGACTACAATTTGCGCTAGTAATCGTGCAATGTTTACAAGTCACTTCAGTGTCCCTTTAAGGCTGCAGTGATGAGGATGTTCTGAGTGGATCGTCTAAGGTGCAGAACTCTGGGCAGTGCTTTTCTTACAGCACAAAGCTTCATATGCTGCTAAATCTTTGCTAAACTGTTACTGCTGCTATAGATTGTCGGCTAAGGGGTAGTGATTTATGGTAGTAACGGTTGAAAGGAGGGGACGGCAGGTCTCAGTGCAAAATATGCCACAGGGGAGCTTGACAGCTCAGCTGTCCTCTCTGATAGCACGGTGGTTAAGGTATTGGGCATCCCTCTCAGGCATCATATTCTTGGGTATGACAGCTGTGTGACGCATGAAGGCAAAAAACAAAATGGCACCCTTGAAGTACCCGACACTGTTTGAATGCGTAGGCTGTAATCGGTGCGCCTTATAACCCAGTTTTGTGTAAGTGGCTAAGTTGAATTTTTTTGAGAAGGCGCAGGAAATGCTGCCTGCTTGCTGTAACTCTGGCTTTCTGGTCCCTAACCAAATACATTGCCGAATTCTTGACGTAGTGCTTTTGGCATAGTTGTGTCATGCTGAACCACGTTTATGTGTACTGATGAAATTTGGTTTGGTAAAAAAAAAAAACTGCGTCTTTTGCCAACAAATTACATTTCGTGTTAGCCCTGAATAGTGAATTGACAAATACGTAGCACAATGGTGTGAACAGATGAAATTGGTTTGGTCTAAAAAACTGCTTCTTGTGCTTCTTGTGTGTTTGTGACTTGCGCTCATCTAGTTGGTATGCCCTCATTGACCTTCTGCAGGACACCCCAATGACAGCGCTCTGAGAGCCCGCCCTTCAGCACAGGCGCCAGAGAGGAGCTGCAGGCGAACACCCATGCATGCCTGGCCCCTGCTCCAATGGTTGGTCTATACGTGACTTCTTTTTCACCACTGTAGGGCAGACACAGGACCTGAATGCAGGCAAGGCCTAGGCGAGAAATGGGGTTTTGATGACCACAGTTTCAAGCCAGCTGGCTTGGTTGAAACATGTTGTGGGGTCTTGATAAGTGTAACAATAGCGCCCTGTATTGATGCTAACCAACGGGCAGGCACTTTTTACGAGACACCCCAAGATTGAAACCTTTTCAATATCTCCCCATTGGTATTGTCAGGGTGAAAGCACAATATAGGTATCCAACCTCAAATTAAGATCTTTCTTGTTTTGCTTCTCATCGCTTTGTGGATGGCATTATGTAGGCATTTAGGAAAAAATAGTTATAGCTGATTGTTGGCTTGGAAGTGAAAAATTGACGGCCAATTGTAAGGACATGCACTCCACCCCATTGCCATCTTTGCTATTTTTTGTGTTATGATTCTCGTCATTAATGAGACACTGAACTATGAAGAGAAGTTTACCTTTACCGGTAAATCACATTGAGGAGAGTACAAATTCTGCAGCAGCAGTTATTCAATAATGAAAAATATTGTGAAAGCAAGAAAAACAGGTACGCTGCCCTGTATAGCTCGCCACCAGGGCCACCTCAAAATCCATCCTCAAAATACACCAGAGCCATCCAAATGTCTACCCTCAAAAATTTCTGGGGAGAACCCCCCAGAAAGTTTTGAGGGTGGGCATTTGGAGAACAAGGAAAAGGGGGGACGGGGGATAAGACGTTGAATTGAAGAATTATAAGTTTTTGTTGCACAAATTGAACGCCTCTGGTAGAATACCGGGTATTGCAGTGCTGCGGCATGGTGAAAAGTGGAAGCTCTTAAAATAAAAGAAAGTGATAAACACAAGCATTGACTCCGATACTCGCGTGCAGCTGGCAATTTTTGAGATTTAAATGCCTCTTGTTCAGACTCCTTTTCGCAGGAAGTTTGGCCAGCTGACGTTGCTCTCGCACAGTGGCTGTGTTTAACTCTTTTGGGACCGCTCCATAGGCCATCGATCACATATGATCGATGGTTTCGCGAGCCTGCAGAATACAAATTTTCGCTCGATGGAACACCTAGCGACATCTAGGAGATAGTTTGAAAACTGGAGTTTTCTCTTTTGTGAAGTTTCTTTTTTTATCGCCAGGCGGCAACGTATCAGATATTTTATTCTGACGGGCAGTGGTTTCGAATGTAAACAAACATGGCGTCATACTCGCGCGAGCGCGATAAGAAATCCGCCTCGTCTCGTCTCGCATATCTTCGCCTTCTACTGTGGATTTTAACGATGAGAGAGGCAGTGAGGAGTCGGAATGTGGCTTTAGAGATTGGATTTCAGCTCGAGTGAGGATTCGGGTGTCGATCAGCCTGGAACATCAAATCGCGCTCAAAGGTGGGTGTTGGTTTCGGTTTCAATTGGCTCTGGAGTAAATATGTGCGCTCGAAATATGTTCTGGCTGGTTTATATTTGTTTGCTAGGGTGTTAACTACCTATGGTGGTGATCTCCTGCCACCAGTGCAGAAACGGATGAAGTTTTTGCTGAGACGAGAGCCCGGCGTGTACCTGGGCGACGACGTAGCCATGGCCTTAGTGCCAAAGAGATCACACACAAAACAAAAAACCAGTTACTCCTAGCCGCATCAAACTTTTGCGATGAAGAAACAAAGCATTGTGTTAGATTTTGTATATCCTGAAATAATTGTATTATTTTTAATATTTTTATATTTACGCTTTTTTCTATCTTTTTCTGTAGTTTTTTTACAAAGTTCTTACTATCAGATTTTTTCATGGTTCTATCGTCAGCGTTGAAGTAAAACTTGGTATTGTATGTCAAAGACCATATAATTAGCTGCATTTTGGTATATGCTAAGGCAGGATGGTGCCTTTGCTTTATGTAATAAAAAATTTGTACCGCGACCTCCCTTTTTCATCACTTTTTCCGGCGGTCCCGAAAGAGTTAAAATGGTTTAGTCGGAGAGAGTGAGAGAAACATTTTATTGAGCCGGTGAAGTGGGAGTGGTTCCTTATTCCAGGAAGCCATGCGATGAGCCGGCAGCCTTCGCTCTGGAGGCCAAACGTGTCTGGACGTCCAGATCGCTGCTGGTCACCAGGTTCTCCCACAGCTCAGGGGTGGGAAGGGGGGATGGAAGAGGGGGGAGGTTGGGGTTGTGCTTGCACTCTAATATGATGTGGGGAAGAGTACCGGGTTGTAAGCAGAACTTGCATGTGGCCGGGAATTGCGTGGGAAACATGCGATGGAGGCGGACTGGTTGAGGGAAGGTATTGCTCTGCAGTCGGCGAAGTAGGGATTCGTCTTCTTTTGAGAGTTTAGGATGCGGAGGAGGGAAGTGCTGTCGTTCGAACCGGTAATATTGAGTGATGTCTTGAAAAGTCAGTAGAGGGACGGACGGTTCGGTATCCTCAGTAGCCTGGAGGGACAGGGCGCAGGCTTGCTGGTGAGCAAAGTTATTGCCCGTCAGTGAGGAATGGCCAGGAGTCCTCCCCGCAGGGGGCACCTTGTGTACTCAAGGTGTTTTGGTGAGTAGCGCCACCACGGTCCCGAGCTCCGCAGGGGTGCCTACTGCTGTAGGCACTTGGTGTCTTGCAACACCACGGACCCGAGCACGTGTGGGTTGGACCCACCCACGTCCCGGCTGTGCGTGGCTTTGCCGTGTCCGGGGAAAAGGGGAACCTGGTGGCTGAGCCAAAGTTGGGGTTGTTTTGGACCTTTACGGCCCCCCAGCAGCGGCAACACGCCACTTCGGCCCCCGCTTCTCGCAGACGGTGCCCCCGGTCTGACCCGCCCGGGGGGAATCAGCCAGTCGCCTTTTCCTGTCCTCCTCTCAGCTCTTTCTCTTTCCTATTTCCTTTCCTAACACTGTCCTGTCATCTCATTTCTTCCTTATTTCTAAGTTTTTCCAGGTGGCGAGGGTTAATCCTGTGCAAAGACGTCACCCTCGATCCCGAGCATAGGATTATAGTGGCAAGGTACGGCTAGCGTGTTAAGTCACTTTCCCTTGTTGGGCTCGGTGGTGGGCGGCCAGCCTTGCTACCGAATGTACACCATGTATTTATGGCTTCTTTTTCCATCCCAAAAAAAACTGATCGGTCCCTGAAAAGGGGCCGCACCGTAGTACTTAGCATCAGAGCAGCTCCACCTGTCGAAACCTTTAACAAATACCTTGTGGTACACTCTGAAGAAGAAAATGCACCCCTAGCAAAAAAATCGGTGTTCCTCATTGCAAAATGCCTCGAGAACATCGTTGGGAAGGACTACCATGCAAAAAAACTTGCCTCAGGTGACCTTTTGGTAGAAGTACAAAGAAAAAACCAAAGTGAAAACCTCCTGAAACAGGACACCCTGGCTCAACTAAAAGTGACGGTCACGCCACATCGTAGCCTAAACACAACCCAAGGCGTCATCTCTGAACGAGAACTACTTCATGAGAATGAAGACGATCTCCTCGAAGGGCTCAAAGACCAAGGCGTAACAGCTGTGCGGAGGATAACTATACGTCGCGCAGGTGAGAAAATCCGAACTAAGCACATTGTTTTGACTTTCAACCGTCCAACACTTCCTGAATCGGTCCACGCTGCATTTATTTCCTGTCCAGTGCGTCCATACATACCTAATCCACGAAGGTGTTTCAAGTGCCAGAAGTATGGCCATGGAACTCTGTCGTGCCGTGGCCGATCCATCTGTGCTCACTGCGCAAGCACTGACCACACCAGTGACGATTGTAACAAGCAACAAGTGAAATGCCCAAACTGCAGTGGACCACACTCTGCCTTCTCACGTGCATGTCCATCATTCAAAAAAGAAAAAGAAATAATCCAACTGAAAGTCACTGAGAACCTAACGTTCCCACAAGCACGCCTTAAGCATGCCTTGCTATCGGGCAAAAGTTACGCAGACGCAGCTCGCCGGGGGGTGGGGCGTCGTCTGGTAGATGCGGGCACCCAGTACAGCGAGGCTGACCTGGTCCCGTCGCAGCCCCCCACTCAGCAGCAGAAAGTCGCTACCGTGGCTTCTGCTGCTGTACTCCGACCTAGTGCTGGGCGAAAGGCCGCCAGCACGACTCCTGTCCAGGTCAGCGATGTTGACCTGGCCTCGTCTCGGGCACCTGTGCAACAGCAGAAGACTGCTCCTGTGGCTACTGCTGTTCCAGCTGTGCCCAACAAGTGTTACAAGCTGCGGCTACGGCCTCTAGCACAAAGTCTGGTTCTGACAATCTTTCAACTTCAGAAACCGCGGTTGAGGCCATGGATGTCTCTCCAAGTACGTCTGCTCCTGAGGCATCACAGGAGCGCCGCGGTGCCACAGGTCGTGGCAAACCGACCAAACCAAAGGCCAGTAAAGTCGCTGCCCCTGGAAATGACCCCAAAACCTAAGTGAACCTGCTCAGAAGGGCCCCGAAACACGGCCTGCTAAAAAGAGGGGAAAAAACATGATCCAGAACATGATCCTTTTTTCTCTTTTGCTCATTTTCATGGCTGCTGAAAGTGTTATGTACTGGAATTGTAGGGGGTTGTTAAGAAATCTAGACGATATTTATGACATTCTCACCAATCACAAACCACAAATACTGTGTCTCCAAGAAACACACCTGCGCCCGTCACAGACAAACTTCCTAACACAGTACATTGTTTACCATAAGGACAGACAAAATTGCATCCAGCCGTCTGGTGGTGTGGCAATAGTATTCCAAAAATCTGTGGCTTGTCAATACCTCCAGCTACAGACGTCACTCGAAGCTGTAGCTGTCAGAGCCATAGTTTTTGGCAAACTAGTGACAGTTTGCTCTCTCTACATTTCACCCGACTATCGCCTTTCCAACATCGAATTTGAAAACCTAATCAATGAACTACCTGAACCTTACATCATAACCGGTGATTTTGATGCTCACAACCCCATCTGGGGATCTGTGCGAGCCGATGCTCGAGGGCGGCTCATTGAAAGGTTTGTCACGACATCCGGATGTTGCATCCTTAATAAGAAACGCCCCACATATTACAACTCCACACACCACACATACTCAGCAATAGACCTTACAATTGGCTCTGCAATCTTACTGCCTATGCTTGAATGGAGTGTATTTAAGGGGGGACGCGGGGATCAGATTGTGAAAAGTGACCAAAAATCGTTTTTTCGGAAGTCACATTTTCGGATTGCACGTTTTATATTCTATGCGTTCACAAAGTTTGCCTGCCGCAAATGATCACGAAGTGCCAAAGAAAAATATTTATATCGGCTGAGGTGGCAAAATATTTCCTCAAAATGACGAAAACACGGCAATTTTATCTCCGAACGACGCCACCGGGCGCCGCCATCTTGGTCACGTTAGATCGGCCGACTCTAACTTTCGTTTTCCGGTCGCTCCTTCTGTCATCGCTGACTCAAACGCACAAACGGCATAAAGAGAAAGGTAGTGAAACGAAGAAACCGGTAGATTGTAACACGCGATTGGCTGTCCGGCCGCCTTTTTTGATACGGCTCTCCTGATTGGGCGTCGCCATGACAGCAAAAACATGGCCGCCGCGCTGCTGCGCATTTTACGCTGACTGCGCTCCGCCGATGTTTTCAAAGTTTCCCGGTCGACTCGGTTGCAGTTTACTCGTTTTATCTGTTGCGGTACTGAACAGTGACATTACTGTTATTGCGGCGATAATGCTTGAGATCGTGCGCCAGATAGGGAAGTGCGCGGCTCGAAAGATGCATCGAAAACGTGCCCGCGACGTCGCCGTGGTATGTCCTTGAGTGGGAAGCGCGGTCCGTGCGCCTACAATTGCGGTTCGTGAAGCGAACTTTTGCACGCATTGCGATGTTATAAAACGCTGAGTTATTGCTGTGTTTCACAACGAGCTCGCGAGCTTCGAGAATGGAATGACCGACACGCCAGAAATTGCGGCGCGCGCTGCATTGGCACGACGTGTTCGGGCAGCGGCCGATAGCGGGATCGGTTGTTATTGCACGCGAGTAATAACAATTGATGTACGCGAAGTGAAATTTAATGGGAAAAGTGAAGTGGCCAACCATAGCAAGGTTACCTAAATTACGATTGTGGGGAACGTGCGCGTAGGGGATTGATTGTAAGAGGGGGGGGGGGGGGGGGGTGCAATGAACCCAGCTTATTTGAGAAACTTTTGCCGTGGCTCTAAACTAGTTCGTACAACGAAGTCTGGGATTACAAAATTATATTTTCAGTGTTAAATAAATTAGAAAAGACGCCGTAAGGCTGCAGAGTTTTACACTTCGATATTTTGATTGGGTTTTCTATTTTTGCAATGTTTGCAATTCTGTTGCCTATTTTGCAATGATTGATTTGCCTGAAGGTGAAGAGCATGGTATGCTAATAATAATCAATGTTGTAATTGTGTAAAAGAACTATATTCTGCTTTCAAATAGCTTATCTTATGCTTGTGATGCCCAGATATAACTTTTTGACACTGAACATCTTCATGTACTAAGCTGTAGCTTCAGCAAGGTTATGACACCCAGAAATCTGTTGAAAGTCTGCTGGCACATTCATATAAAACGAAACCATGCTTTACTCTTCATTCTGGAGACAGCTATGCATTAGGCATACATCAAGTAAAGTATAGGTACCCTAGTAGCCCATAGTGAACTTTGTGGTACACTAGGTGTAAAACTGGTGCTTCTGCCATCTGAAGGCCTGCACATGAAAACTTTCAATTGGCCAGGAAGGCCTCCCAGATGCACCAAATCAAAGGGCAAAGGTCTTTGAGGTTGTCCCCAAGCAAGGACAGCAAGGACTATGCTGCTGGTGCAGTTTGAAAAATCGTGAAGTCTTCGTAAACTTTAAGAGCCGTTTTCTCAAAAGTGCGTTCTACGAGTTCTTCGTTGCTCGTGGAAAGGATAACATAGCAACCACTAGGCGGATTTTGACACTGTCTGTTTTATTTCGATCCTTGAAGAGTTCTGCAGGGTATGACATTCTCGGATTTTCATTTTAGGGCCTAGCTATTTTTTTATGGGACATTTACGGCTGAGTCAGCTGTATACTACTGGGTACAGGTGAAAATAATGTTCTCTGTAAAAAAAAATGATGGGTGTAAAAAAAATTCGAAGAATGTCATACCCTGTAGTGTTCTTTTGACTACAATTGAAAAGTATTCTGAACTTCCTACTATATGTCAATACCTTGCTAGGCTTTCCACGAGCGGGCAACATGTACACCTCTGTAACACAAAAACTACTGAAGGTATCATCCTGAAATTTCAAATTTCACCATTTGGAGTGTTTTTCAATGCACCTACCAAATTTCATTACTCTATGTCAAAAAAAAGAAAAGTTTGCTCCGATCCCCACCTCCCCCCTTAACAACCCGTATGGCAGTGATCATTTTCCTGCAAAACTAACTGCTGTAAACAATGACTCTCAAGGCACAGAACCACTTCGAACATTTAAATTACAAGCAGCTGACTGGAAAACATACAAAGAACTTTCCAGGCTACCCCCTACAACAATATGCCATTTAGATGTTGAAGCAGCAAGTTCACTGATTACAGCCCACATTCTTGACTCTGCTCGGAAAAGCATTCCAGAGACTACTTTTAAAACTCTCCCAAAACCCAGACCATGGTGGAATCAGGACTGCGCGCGTGCACGGTCTGAACAGAACAAGGCGTGGGCACTTTTACACCGCTATCCCACGGCCGACAACTTTCTCAAGTTTAAGCAGGCAAAAGCTAAAGGGAAGCGTACGCGACGTATGGCAAAAAACGAAAGTTGGACCAGGTTTATATCATCTATAAATTCTTATACGGATTCTAGGAAAGTCTGGACTAGAATAAAGAAGCTAAAAGGATACAAGAGTCATCCTATTCCCCTAGTAAGTAGTGTGGGTAACTCGGTAAAAGATCAAGCAGATGCTCTTGGGAAACACTTTGAACATGTATTCAGTTCTTCACATTATACACAAACATTTTTACAGCATAAGAAGGCAGCAGAGCGTCAGCCCCTTCGTGTGAACCAACGCTCGAATGAGGGATATAATGCTCCATTTACCATGCTTGAATTGATGAGTGCACTCTCGACATGTGGTAAGTCAGCCCCTGGAGCTGACCGAATCAGCTATGACATGATCAGACACCTACACAGTGAAACCCTGCATGCAATACTCTCTCTATTTAACAAAATATGGCAAACAGGTCGTTTTCCAAGAACATGGAAAGAGGCTATCGTTGTACCGCTTCTCAAAGAAGGAAAAGAATCCTGTCTTGCTGCGAGTTACAGACCCATCGCCTTGACGAGTTGTTTATGTAAGCTGCTCGAAAAAATGGTAAATCGGCGACTATTGTACTTTCTCGAGTTTAATGGTCTGTTAGACAAAAATCAGACAGGCTTCAGGTCTGGAAGGTCAACTACAGATAGCCTGGTTGCATTTGAATCATATGTGAAAGATGCCTTCATCCATAAGCAACACTGCTTCTCTGTGTTCTTTGACATGGAGAAGGCGTATGATAGAACATGGCGATACGGTATATTGCTAGATTTGCAGTCATTTGGCCTTACTGGTAATATGCTCAACATTATTAAGGACTATCTCTCTGATCGCACATTTCGTGTTCGTGTGGGTAATGTGCTGTCTAGAACCTTTGTTCAAGAAAATGGTGTACCCCAGGGGGGAGTGCTGAGCTGCGCACTTTTTCTTGTTAAAATGAGTTCACTAAAAAATGTTCTCCCACGAACTGTCTCATACTCCACTTATGTTGATGACATTCAAGTTAGTTTTAAGTCCTATAATTTATCTATATGTGAACGCCAAATCCAATTAAGTGTCAACAGACTGGTTACATGGGCTGACAAGAACGGGTTTATGTTTAATGCTGATAAAAGTGCTGTTGTGGTATTTTCCAGGTGGCGTGGTGTCCATCCCCCTCCTTGTATTACATTACAAGGTCAGACCATACCAGTAAAAAATGAACACAAGTTTCTGGGTATTTTACTTGACCACAAACTCACATTTATACCGCATATTAAATTACTAAAAATGAAATGCCTGAAAACGATGAACATTTTAAAGGTACTATCGCATCAGTCATGGGGAACGGACACAAAGTGTCTGCTTTCACTTCTAAATAGCCTAGTAAGGTCAAGAATTGACTATGGATGCATTGTATACCAGTCTGCAACCACAACAGCACTGAAAATGTTGGACCCAGTATACAACTTGGGGCTTCGCTTGGCAACAGGTGCATATCGAACAAGCCCCATTCCATCCCTTCATGTTGAATCTAATCAGTGGTGCTTGGAGTACCAGCGCACTTACACAGCTCTGATGTATGCTGCAAAGATTACTTCTATGAAGGAACACCCTTTGAACGTAATTATGAAAAATAACACTAATAATAAACTTTTTGAAAATCGACCATCCATAGCACCACCCTTCCCTTTGGCAGTGTCACGCCTCTCAAAGGACCTACAAGTTCCTCTTGCTGAAGTTTACTGCACCTCCATTCATGAGTTGGTTGCTCCGTGGGACATTTGCCCAATTCAGTGTGACATGTCTTTCAGAGAACTGCAAAAGAAAAATGTGCCAAACTTTGTTATTACTCAGCACTTTCTGTCACTCAGGGACAAATACAAGGCAGCTGAATTCTACACAGATGCCTCGAAGACTTCTGCAGCGGTGTCTTGTGCTGCAATTGGCCCCATATTCACTTTGTCCAAAACAATGAACACGAACACTAGTATATTTACTGCAGAGGCATATGGTATCCTGCTAGCTTTGAACCACATTCTCCAAAACAAAATTAAGAGCTCAGTTATATACTTAGACTCACTGAGTGTTGTTACAAAGCTTTCATCTCTGAAGGCTAGTAAAAACCCAACTTTTAATGCTGTTCTAAGAGCTCTGTACTCGGCTTATAGTATCTCATACCTTTTAACAGACGCAAACAAGCCACAGTGCCATCGATGTGGGGGTCAGCTTTCTGTCCTTCATATGCTTATTGAGTGTGACATGTGCATCATTGAAAGGAAACGTCATTTTAATGAAGCTTACACATATAACATTCCCTTGCACCCTTCACTATTTTTATCAGACCATCCAATGTTCCCATACAAAAAAGTTTTTAGTTACCTAGCAGATGTAGACTTTTTAAAATACATATCATATAGACCATAACCTCGCCTGTGTTCATTATGTGTTTTAAAACAGTGGTGGAACCTGAGACTTTACACCTTAGGTGCTTGCACTCACTGTTTTAATATGACCCTATATACCATTTATCTTAGTATACTCACTATGCTTTAATTATGGCCCTATACACCAACCCCCTGAGTAAAGTTTTTTAAACTAGTGCCTCCTTTACAAATCTTTCTCATCTCTTTCATCATTGTCATGGCGCTCTTTGCCTTTGTCGGCCTTGCGCCATTAAACCCAAAATCATCATCATCATCATCATCATGGCCAGGAGTCCAAACGAGGGTGACTTTCCGGCAGGGTTGATGCAAAGACAGTAGTTTTAAAGTTGAGCGGGCCACCCTTCCGGCTGCAGTGGGTGGTCTAAAGAAAGCAGGGCGGTGAAGTGGAAAACCCCGGTCACCACACTTAAGCATGTGACATCATGAATGGGGAATTTGCAGGGCTGGTATGAATGTGTTTCTCAAAAGAACAATAAAAAAAAGTGCGTTTTTGGCAACTTTTGAGCATATTGCTTTTAAGATCTAGGTGGCAAGTTTTCAGTGTTTCAAAATAGGCTGCCTTTCTTTATTGCTTCCTGCATTCAAAATTGCTCTCTTTTCATGGAAATGAAGGCTTTCTTTGTGTTACACTAGCTTACATATTTGCATACATTATAGCATGCTGCTGGCTTTGCATTGTATCGAGGTGCCTCTAGCTTTTTTTAAACCAGTGATGTACAGCGTAACCAGGAATGGTGCTGCGAAAAGATGTATGTAAATGTAATCTGAACATAAATCAATCATGGAAGTTCATCATATTAATCCCAATCTCACAACAGGTAAAAAGCATGAGTAAAAAGCTCCTTGTAAACTTTCTTCCAGGCGGACTTCCCCGTTGCCACCCTACCGTGCTGCCCTGTCCCATGCGTGGTCTGTAGGAGCAGCATTGCTGTGAATACCTCACCTGCCAACCAACCAACCAACTAACCAACAGGATATAGTGTTCCACTCCGAGCAAGGTTGCGGAGCTCCATCATATTTGCTTTTATTAATCGGGGAGAAATAGTTGGTACGAACTTGGTACGACTGGTTATTTAAAACAGCTCATCAATGCTGCTTTTTATGTTAGAAGCAAAAAGGTAAACTAATGGATAACAGGCTGTTCCACTGCCATATGTTCGAGACGTAAATTGCCACTGGCCAATAATGTTCCATTGACACTGGCCAAAATACATTTGTGCATTTTTGTTTTGTCTTCTTTTGGTAAAACAAAAAGGAACCAAGTGGTCCGTGTGAGCGGCTCGGTGTGTGCATACTGCCCTGCATTTTTTTTCTGACGTAACTAGTCAGGTAGAATGTGCGACATTTTCACTCCGGATAACTAGGTATGTTCTTCCTGCACAATGCCAGCCACCCAGGCTAGTCACTTTTGCACTGATCAGGGGTCAAAAAAAAGGAAACTCTTGCGGTTGACCAGTGTCTTACCTGTCCGAAAAGCAGAAACCAGATGCATGTGAATACAATCTTTACTTTCAAAGGGAATACAAAGCAAATAATGGTCTTGCTCAAGTAGTCACGAATTGAAGCGAGTATTTTTGAAGCAGAGTAAATATTTTGTGATCGCCAATACGAAAACAAACCTTGCAAGTTCTCAGGCAAGGTCCATGAAGACAAAATACAACTTTGTATGACTTTAAAGAGCCCGGCTTCAGTACCTCACTCAGCTCCATTCTGGCCACGAAAGACGTTTTTTAACCGATAAAAACGCAAGAAATACTTGAGAACTTTCAAATTTCGCACCACCGTGACATGTTATCGGCGCGAGTGACGTCATATGGGCCAGCACTGAAAACATAATTTTCAGTGTGTTAAGTGCACTTAGCATTCAATTGATTCGATCAAACGGAACTAGCGGCCAACTACAATCGTCCAGTCATGTGTCCTGGCGATTGATTAGTTCGGCCGCCGTCAATCGCTCAAACAAGATTCTGTGACGTCATAGAAAAGTTGCCGGAAACTGGCTAGCGAGTCGCCACAGCTCCACACGTTTCGTTTAATATCTCCGCTATTTTTTCGAAGTTTGCGATGAAATTGGTATTATTGTTATCAGGACAAAGCAGGCTTTCTAATGAACCAAACTTGTATTTGGCTTCATGGTCCCTTTAAGTACAAGAAAGTGAAGGATAATCTTTGTAAAATATTTTTTATGGCATAAAGGAAACAGTAAGGAGTTAACCTGGTGCTTTAAGCTTTATTGATCCCAAGTCCTTCTTAAAGCTGCTCTGTGAGAAGCTTTTTGTCTGCAGTTCCAATTTTGTTGCTGGGAAAGCAAACGTCTCGGTTCTTATGATGGCCTTCTCATTCTGATTCTTCTAATACAGTGTAGACCGCTTATAATGTATGTCGCGGGAGCCGCAAAAATCCGCACTATAAGCGGTACCGCACTATAACCAAAACGTGCGCGAATTCCGCCAAATTGTCACCTACCTCTCAAGTCATCCTAAATTTTTTATCACCCAAACGCACAGCACCTAAAAACGAAGGCAGGATCCTTATTTCGTATTATTTTTAACATCAGTGGCTGCTGCAGGGTCTCACACATTGCAAAAGCGCGGTCTTACAAAAGGCGAGTGCGGCTTTAACTTCCGTTGTGTTTGTGTTTTGAAAGACCATGGCTGCGTTTTCTGCGTCTATGAAGATGCCGCAGGACATGATAAGAAAGACCAGCGGGATTTTTTTTTTTTTACCCCACCTTGTGTTCACGATGCCGAAGGCGGCTGCTTATCAGCGCAACTAATGGTGGTGGAAATCTTCGCGTGGCTTGCTTGTTCGGAAAGAGCGGTGGCTTATCTGCACAACGTTCTAAAGCGTGAACCACATGGAGCGATTTCTCGCGGAAACATGCAGTGCACGCCGCAGGCGCGGCGACGTCGGCGCGGATACAACTGGCGTTATGTGTGCGGCGCGGTAAGAGGCGGCAACATGGCGTCAGCACTGGCCGCGAAGCGGTGCAGGCAGCTCCAGCGACCACTTCTAATCGCTCGTTGAAATGCCGCACGAGGCACAAGCGAAGATGCCCATGCAAGAAAAGAGCTGATAATGTGACCGCACATGTGAAAGTGCCCATCAAAAAATACCGTGGTGGTAAGCCTTCATCTGATTGAGGGACTTTAGCCTAAACACCTCTGGCGCGGCTAGCCGGCTCGGAGCGCTTCGAATCTCTCGCCATTAGGTGCGCGTCTTTCCATTGGTGCAAGTCGTCAGGCTCCTCCCACTGCCACGCGAAGAAGCCACCGCGAGCTTGGAATCGTAGACGCGAGCATGAAAAAAACGTACGCGCAACATGTGCGAAAACGGGCCATGCGGTTCACGATTAATAGAAACAACTTGCCACGCGCGGACGGGGAGTCGGTCGCTATCTTCCGAGGTGCATCAAGCAAGGACAGCTGTGGTTATCACGTACGCGCGAACTAAAGGGTGTCTATTTTTTTCTTCTGTGTCGAAGTTAGAGGAGAGCAAGGGGTGCGCGCTGCATCAGATGGCCGATTTCATCTTTTTTTTTTTTTTTTCTTTTGCTACCCTAAAATGATGCCCCAGCTGCACCGGTCGATCAGCAGACCCGCCGAAAAACCGCACTATAAACGGTATTGTGCTTCGGCCAACCGCATCTTAAGCGGTATGCTTATGCATTGAGTTCTATGGGAGGCAAACCGGTAGTCACAAAAACCCGCGTTATATCCGGTCCTGCACTATAAGCGGTTACGTTATAAATGGTCTCCACTGTATATCACATTTTATGTGGCTCCAACTTTTCTCTCATTTGGGGAATTCAACTGCGAGCATCCCAGTAGTATCGCCGTAATCAGCGGGTATCTATTCCGGCAAAACAAAAAATGTAAGTGGCACTTTCATGAATGTTTGTGTAGGTTCTAGGAAGGAAACCCGGAGCATGGGGCAATGCAAAGCGAGAAAAAGAAGCCTGACTTATAAACCCTCACTTACATGCACTCGAACCAATTCCTTCACGGGGGTGGTAGTTCTACAGCTCTTTTGCAGCTCCCTCCTTTTGGAGAATTTGTGACCGAGTACTCTCAGGCATAAATTGTTTCCTTAAATCTGCGGTGTGAATGTCGCCGCGCCCACAAAATTCTGAAAGGTGGGCTCTGTTAAGGGAATTTGATGCCCAATATGTGGGGATGTGCGAATATTTCAAGCTTTGAATATGAAAGCAAGTGTGGTACGTATTCTGTTTCGGTTCGAAATGAGTAATAGCGTAGCGGAAGGGGAGTGGACATCTTTGCATACGGACTCAAAATAAGCTGTCATATTTTCCGCTCACATTGCTGCTTCTGTCTGTGCTGCATCTTTAGTAAGCCCGAATGTCATTAGAATGACACAAAGAACAGTGCATTTTTACTGCCATCCAGATAGCTAGACTGCAGGTTTTCATGTTCTGCGCCAATAGTGCACGGCTCTCGGAAATGAGAATATCGTCGTCCGAGATTTCCTCCAAGTCCTAAACCTTATTGTGCAGTGGGTTGTGTGCAGTGATGGGTGTCATCTGTATCGGCGGGTTTCTGGTTTCCTGGTCTGCGTTTCTTTTGATAAATTTCCGATTATAGCGTTTGCAAAATTGGATTCACTGGGTGTTCCAGGCCATTGGGGCTTTTCCGGGACAATTCCTGTCCGGAAGTAGCAATGGGTGGGCTCTAAGCATGCTACAGTTTCTGGGCTTATGCTACTAAGTAGGCTTTCTGGGAATGCACCGGATGCTGGCAGGTAGTCGTATGCATTTGCGGTACGGTTTCAAGAATTTCAGGCTAGGATTCACTCTTCATGAAGTCTAGAACAATAGGGTGGCAGCTCTATGCGTGCTTTTTTAGAACTTGTGCTACCTTTAATGTGACATGGGCCGTTCGTGTTTCCCTAGCTCCACGGTTGGTGGCAGGTTTTCACTCTCTCCTTTAGCAGGCTTACGTGGGCGCAAATAAGGTGGTAGTGGCACTGCAGGAGCTCTTGTGCTTTGGGTAGTTTCGTGTTAAGTCTCTTCTGTTGTGGCAGCAGTGTCAATGTAGTCAACAATGATGTGGCAGTTTTTCCAGCTTCGATGGATGTGCTTTTGGTTATTAATGAGCATAGGAACTTTCTCGGCTTTTCAAGAGTTACGGCCAGTTCGGAAAAAGATCTGGAACCGGTTTCCGAAGGTTGCTTGGTCCTGATGGAGTGTGGCCGGTCACTAGGCCTTTGTGTAGGAAGAGCAGCTAGAGTGGCAGCCTGCTTCCTCGACCTCTTCAATTAGGTCTGGAATTTCGGAGTCCATTTCCAAGAGTGTCTTTCTCATTTGAAGCAGATACTGTAAACAGGCTTCTAGTTTTCGGAGCATGCCAAGGTGGTAACTTCAATATTTGGTTTCTCTTGAATTCAGAACAGACATGCTTCTGCAGTGTACGCCGAGCGTCCAGCTTGCAAGCTCGCTGGGTGGGAACAGTGAGGCTGGTTCCAAGTGTTGTGCACTGGAAATGAAGTCGCATGGTCAGGTGGCATGTGGTTGTGGCAGTTTGGTCTCGTTAGTCTGTCGTAGCAGGCAGTGTAGCACCTGGTTGAGAGTGGAGCTAAGGTGGGATTGGTTGTTAAAATATCACGTTCATGTGAGCCTCAAGCTGGCAGTATCGTTGATGGTCTGTGTTGCAGTTGTCAGCCAACATTCGTGGTTTTCGGTACCAGAAATGTAACGAAGGAAACTGGACAGACTCTGTGATAGCTGCTTGGTACGGAGATGATTGCTTTAATGCCACAGCTAGTATGTCCACTACGATGGTAACTGTTGGTATTCAAGTGGGGTATTTAACAGTAGTGTTAAGGAATTTTAGTTATTTTCAGAGTATTTCGAAGTTCGAAAATACAAGTAGATACTTGATGCCACTCGGTTAAACCTTGTTTGAACAAACTTGACATAAAAAAAATTGCTAGCTCTTATATAATATGAGAGGTTCTGCACTGAAGACACACAAACTGCATCATTTCCATATTAGTGTTCAGGTCATTTAGGAGGGGGAATAATTCCTTAGAGGTTGTATTGTGACGCTATGAAGAAGCTCTCTTCTGACACAGAATTACTGATGGCACAGCAAAGGTGACAGGCATTTATTATGCAGTGTTCTTACTGTGTTAGGCATGAAACGTCCTGAGGCGTTGTACGCCCTTATCGGATTTTGTCTTCAAATTTAGGCCTACAGTGCCATCAATATTTCTCCTCCATGAAATTTCTGGGCCCGAAATGTCAGGTGTGAAATGGTGGAATGAAATATGAGGCATGAACTCTCGCTTAGCAGATGTCATCGTTAAATTTTCGCAGAGCATGCTTTCTTGTATGGCTGTTTTTGAGGCAGACATTCAAAATTTAGGCTTGATGCATTGTGAGCCCATGTGTAAAAAGTTACAAAGGCGAGTTGTACTGCCTGGTTCTAGGTGGTTGCTGATTTCAGCGAGCTCCTTGTGGTCTTTAAAGCTTAATCCAATTCCTAGCGCCTCGCATGCATGTCTTATGTTCCCAGCTTTCCTAGAAATTAAACGAAGGCTTATGATACTGATGCAAGACTTCTTTTGTTTGTTGTTTCTGGCTCAAATAAAGTGTAATAATTATATTTGTTCAGAATAGTTATTATGATAATAACATGTATAGAGTAGGGATAAGAGTAGCAATAAAGAAATAATACAATTGAATATAATTGTTATAGGAATCCTAATCCTAGTAATACCTCTGCTCAATCGTTGTACTTGAGAAATGAAAATTGTCTCCTAGCTATCGGCTAACCCAGTGGTTCTCAGCTGTTACTGCCCCGGGGGCCCCTTTGGGGCTTGCAAAAGTTACGGGGGACCCCACGATGGAGCATATGTTGATCGGTGTCGTGATGTCAAACAATTTGTACTTGCAGCTTACGTCGCCCACACACTTACCCGATTCCCGCCTTTTCTGCATGACGTTAATGACAATGCACGTCATAATGCTGAATAATTTGCTCTTGAATCTAAAAGTCTGCCTTTTATGTGTCTGTTTCTTTTCTTCTCATAGCTGGCGTGCTGTGCAAAAAGCAGATGTTAAAATACGTGCTACGCGGAGAAACTAAGCGTACGCGTAATGTGGCGAAGCCACCTTTTTGCATTGCAAGAAAGTGCTAGTTAGCCAAATCGAGAAAAGAATGGCAAGAGGGGGGCAAGGGGGGGGGGGGGGGGAGGGGAGGGGAGGGGAGGGGAGGAGGGGAGTTTTGAGCGAGGCTTCGCGGACCCCTCAAATGCTCTCGCGGACCCCCGGAGTCCGCGGACCCCCATTTGAGAACCACTGGGCTAACCTAAAGGCGAAAAGTCTATTTATTCATGTCTGTTGCTGAGTCTTTTGTATGCCATAGAAATGTTTTTGCGGAGCTCTCAAATCTGCCAAATTTTTTGTTTACCAGTTTGTGATACACATGTGAGAAATAGTAAATTTCAGTTTTCGTATTGGTGATAACTAAGTATTCACTCAAATTCGAGAATACCCACTTCAATTTGAAGCTGTTTGAACAAAATCATTATTCGTTTGTTATTTGCTTCAAAGTTCAAAATCGGTGTGTGCAGGCCTAATGTAAACCTGCAAAAAAGCGTTGAGATCTCGGTAGGCACAAGTGGGTGATGAACGTTGCTCAGTCAACAGACAAGCTTCCACAGTACTGTGGCTTTAGTGCTGTGTCTGGTCAAGAAAACTGTGTAGTTTTTTTTTTTTATTTAGAGAATATTTTGGGGGTCTACATGTGTGCAACCACTTTATCAGAGTGAGAGGGCAATGTTTATCCAAAGCCAAGGCAGCAGCTTCAAAAGCTTTTTTCCTGATTCCCTCCAGCTGCTCACCACTTGTGTATTGCAGGTAAGCCTGTCACCGCTATGAAGCCGGCACATTTTGGTTGTGAATACAAGAGCTCAAAGTGCAATACATGTGAAAGATACATTGTGCATATGTTCTAAGCTGTGCATTTCTCGTTTAAGTGTCTCTTAAATATTTGTTAGGTATGTTGCTATTTGTTTTGAAGCCAAATCGAATGTCATAATATTTGCTTTGATATTCATACAATACTGCATGGAGTAACTGCATTTGTTCTTCATGGGGAATTGAATTTTCCTGTTTTTTTTTTCCTCGCGGTTTGAGTGTGTTGGAGATTGTGGAATGGTGGGAGATAGGACGTCGAGGATAGTAAAAAAAAAATTCTTTTATCACCTTTTGTCATTGTTGAAATTTCCCACAAAACCTTTAACAGAGAGAGAGAGGGGGAGAGAGGAGGTGGGGGGGGGGGGGGGGCGTCTCAAATAGTGGCAGCACAAGGGCAAGAAGGTTTGGGAATTGAAAACAATGAGTGCTTACTAGCAGGAAAATTTCTTCACTTTTATTTTGCTGTCCTAAGAGACACGAAATGAGGCCAATGCTGGCTTCTCCTTGCCATCCATTTCCTCCCTAATGTTCCACGTGCACAGATTTGCCATCTTTCTTATTAGCCTCGCTTGGCAAAAGCTGCAAGCAACTTGCCAAGATGGCTTCTAAGTGCGTGCAGCTTCTCTGCAACCCTGATTCTGAGCGCCGCCTCTGTAGTTTTGCGCCTGTTTCAGCTTGTGCCGCCAGCAGTCAGCGGGAGGGGTGTGTCACCAACCACAGACTCTGCTGTTTCCTCTAGCTCATTTGCCGTGTTTCAATTGTGGTCATGTCATGGCTGTCATGTGCCTGCACCAGCGCTCTTTCCTCCCCAGCGCTGCTCCCCTCTCACTGCACTTGCCGCATGTCTCGTCCCATTTTGGCATTTTCAATTACCTCCGTCTCCGCCGCATTCCATGGAAGCATGGAGTGTTGAGTTCCGGTGCAACCTGGTTGTGATGTGGGGCGTTGCAGATTTGAAATGCTCTGTTTCTCACCGTGTGGAGCACTTTGGGAGTGCTGTTCATTTAAGAAAAAAATGTAACCTGTTGACCCATACCCAGGCCTTTCTGGGCATACCTCGAGCCTAAGAATTCCCGGCAAGAAGCTTTTACGGGTGTTGTCCTAGCTTTACGTTTGTTTGACTAGAGGCAGGGTTTATTCGTGTTGTGACTGCTATTTATTGTCAGACAAGAGAGTTGTGTGCTGTGTTTCCTTACATTCCCCCAGTCGGAAATGCAGCCCAGCTGGCTGGTGGGCTGTTGAACCATTTTGGCAATGCCATATTGGCAATGAAAAGTGCATGGGTTGAACATGAAGTTTGCTGAGTTGTTGACTGATATCTCATGCAGCAGCAACTGTGTTGTGCAGCGTACGATTTGGAGTTTCCACAACCATAAGATCGAATGTGGGGTATTTGAAACAGTGTGTCTAACTTTGCAACAGATGCAAAAATGCTTTTGTAGCGGGCTGTCGATTTGTGCACAAGTGTTTTTTCGCTGCCTTGCTGTTGTTGACAAATGCCCTAAACAGGCATCAGCCGATGTCGTCCTGTTACAGCTAAGGGGCAGATGCGACTAATGCATCTGTCACCAAAAGTGCATAATGTTTAGACTGTAAGACTTGGCAGGTTGAGCGTTTTTGCAGTTATGTATTAAAGGAGCCATGTGGACAAAACACAAGTTTGGTCATTCGAAAGATTGCCTCGTTAGAATCATACTAACTCCACTTTTAACACAAACTTTGTTCAAAGAACCTACATAATTAGGAAAAAAGGGAATGACCATGTGACCCACTAGCTCATTTTCCGAAACAGAACCTATGATGTCATATGTGACAGCTCTGTGATTGGCTGAGGCCACGGAGTAAGAATATATAGGAGAGGAAACGCCCATTGCGGCCGGTGCGATAGAGCACCAGATAATGTCACAATGATAACTACGGTGACCTACGGAGCTCCGCAGCTGCGGCGGCGAACAATTTGACAGCAGCACCTGGTTGAATGTATTAAAAGCAATACTGTTGTTTGCAGCATTCGCCTCAAGGCGTGAATCGCTATGCGCTTGAGCTGCTGCGTGACGCAGTGACAGAACGCACGTTTATCTCAGACGTAGCGCGCGCGCACAGCGTGCGCACGTCATAAATTGGCCGGTGCACTCAACTCGCTTCGAGCGCATCGCACGCGAGATAAGGCCGTGCGTTTACAGGTTTTACATTTTTTTGCGTTTACAGGTTTGTATTTTGGGCTTGGTGCTCGCGCAAAATCGCTTACACATTAAAAGAAAATGCCCCTTTTATTCGCTCGTACCGGCCAGTTTAAATTTGACAGAAAATAAATCGTGAAGGCGGGCTCTTCAGCCAACGGAAGCGCAGAAGTGCGCACACACTCTCGCTTCGGCCACGGAATGTTTCGTCGGCCCGGCGAAATGCCGACGCGATGCTGTGGCCGGGTTGGACTGGGCAAGCGCGAACAGAACGCGCGCCGGCCCTGGCGATGACCACGCACTTCCTTCGCTTGCCGCCAGATGCCGGAAACTTGACGTTCGCCAAGTGCTTCTGACGTTATCAGGCTGCCCCAGGAAGCTCAGTTTCCACTCCTATTGTATTCTTGCTCTGTGGCTGAGGCCAGCAAAAGCAAATGCAAATTAGCAGGGCTTATAAGCTTGCCAAACAAGCTATTTGCGCTTACATTTTGGGCACATCCTTTTTATAGCAGTAAGGATGGTGGGGTAAACAGTGGAAGTTACGAAAGTACACGTTAACTTAGAAGTACCAATGCGTACTGTTGGTACTGCGCACACAATGCTGTTTTAGCTGCTCAGCACTGTGGCACTTTGGGGTTGTCTCAGATGACACTGGCAGATTAGCGTGAGCGACGGTGTCTTAAGTGACCATATTTGTCGAGCGAACACCATGTTTCATGAAACAATTATTTTCTACCTTAACAAAAACAAGCCAGGTACAGATACGGTCAAACAAGGCTTCCCAGCACATATGACATCATTACGGACGTCGCGAAAACATCCGATTTGGTGGGAGGATCAAAATTTTAACCTAAATTGATTAATTGTTTAGTGAATAAAGCATTGTTTGCTTCTGGACAAGCGCTGGGGGCACCAAAAACATGATATCTTTCGAATAAAACAAACTTTTATTTGTCTGCATGGCCCCTTTAAGGTGATTCTGCATAAACTTGTGGAAGTTTCTTTTGGTTTTGCGTCCTGGAGAGTACAAAACTGCAACCAACCATGCTCTTGTAGTCACAGTTGTACTAGCAGTACTGTGGCTTGACTAGCTCAAAATCGTAGTATATTTCCTGAAGCATTTTAACCTAGACGTTGCATTCAAAGGGAAAATTTGTTCTTAAGTTAGAAATCTGTGTCAGTGCCAAGCATTACGGGTAGTAGTTTTCAAATTTTGTGAATTACTGTTATTTACATTAGCATTCCTGTGCATTTCTTTCTCAATTAGGGGATGCTCGCGTTGATAGCTCCTGCATTATTGCAAGTTCACCTTCATACTTGGTGATTACTGATAGAGTATCTAGTTTCATAATAGTAAGCAAAAATGTAAATGTTTGCACGTTCAAGATTATAGTCTCAGCATGGTGCCCTTGCGTGGTGAAAATTTCTGTTCCTGTGCCGTCATTTTAGCGGAACATTGTAATCACTAGAATGATGCTAGAAAAGTTGACCTAAGTAAGTGTTCAAGTTGTCGGCGGAGTAGCTAGCTACCAGGCAAAGTATTGTTCGAGAGCATACAGTTCGTAACAACTGTGTATTGTCACATTCAGTGCAAACGTCTGGTGCACTTACGAGCTAGGATTGCGGTACAGAGAATGTGCACTGGTGTTGCACTGGACGCAAGCACGGTGGTGCAGTCCTGTAAGAACGTACGCTACCTCTAGGGCAGTGGTTCTTAATCTGCGAATTTGCTGTGAATGCGCAAAATGATGACAGCGGAAATGGGGTGATAGGATGTTGGCAACAGTCACGGGAAACCAATTTCATTTGGCTGGAAGTTAACTCGCACGCACGTATTACAGTTCGCACATAAGTCGTCTTGTGGAAAAACAAACTTAACAGTGCGTGCTGTGCACAGAAGCCAGAACACACAGCAAAGCCGACTTCTTGCTTCGCGACCGGGGCTTCATAGAAGTAAAAAAAAACAAAACAGGGAAAGCGGTTGTCTTGGCTGGAAAGTAAGGAGCCTGCAGGCTGTAAGAAACCTGTCTTGGGGTACTCCCCATATAGAGAACCAGTGCCCTAGAGGAGGTACTAGCCTTGTCCATGCAGTGCCCTTGTCACCTGTATGTGCAAAATTATTACCAAATAATGTCGTTTCCGCTGTAACAAGCTGCTTATGGTAAGGGCTGTCATAAATGATTTGTCGTTCCCTACTTCGAGGCACTGAGCACTGGCAGTTTATTTTCCTCGTAAAATTAGTTTCTGCTGTACAGTTGCAGCTTTGACAAAACTTACCCATGTATCAGTGCTAGAATATAGTAGCTCTTTTGTAGTCTGCTCGACTAAAGAGTTTACTAAGCAATGAAATGCACCTAGGGTCGTAGGTACAACTTAAGTCTTAGCATCCAAAAGAGTAGGCTGTGATCGACGCTGTTTCTCTCTTCATTTCTTCTTTTCTTAATCAGCCATTCCGACCGCAAACAGTAAAGTTTTGTCTTGAGTGCTTCTTGGGTTCGAATTTCAATGTTCCAGGAAACATTAGCGGAGGAAAGAAAATCCCCTTAGGTGGAGCTAATTGTATTGATACTCATGAGTGTTTTAATTATCTTGTGTATGTATAACCTTGCTTGCAATGTGTGTGTGTAACCTTTCTTGCATGGGTTCAACGATCTTAAGAGTTGCCGATAGCACCACTCACTGTAGTGTCTCCCTCGGTGATCTTCCCCGATTCCTTGTTGCTTTTGATGCTTGGAGATGCCCCGTTTCTGAAGCTGTGGAATTCGAGCACAGTACTGTGGCTGTGCAAGTGCCAGGAATCTTTCTAGGAGCTCGTGCTTTCTTTTTTTAAGTGAACTTAGTCGAATCAGCATAATCGGGAGATGCCCCTGTGCATCTTGAAAGGTTCTTGTTTAGAGTGACAGATTGGTAGTGTCTGTACTGGGGTCAAGTCCTGCTGAATATGTTTTTCCAAAAGCTAAAAAGGACTGGACATGGAACAGATTTACTTCTCATTGTTGCAATGGTAAGATAAAAATTTTAAGCAGGTTCATGCATTTATTCAAATAACTGTGAATAGAACGTACCACCTTGCTTCCATCATAAAATGGCTGTGGCAGAATAATAAGTATGTCGAAATTAAGCAGGTTATGCGTTTACTAAAAGGACCATAAAGACAGTGCACTACTTTGCCTTGGTCATAAGATAGCCACGGCAAAGTAACAAATATGTCAAGTTAAGCCAGGCAAATAGGGAGGTTGAAGATAGGGAGAAAGCCCCTAGACTAATTTTTGGCAGTACTGGCTGGTCGAACAGATTGGCTGATGCTGTTCATAACATACATATAATTAAGGCCACACTATTTACTGCTCATATCAACCACTTCACTAGGTGTGGTTGGTTAAACAGTGATAGCCCGTTTTCTGCTTCCTGCCAGACTGCATTCATTTGCATGTAGTCATTGTAAGGACTGCCTGTCTTGGCCTAATCCACAGCGGGCGTGGCAAGTTTTGGCAGTACTGGCTGGTCGAACAGATTGGCTGATGCTGTTCATAACATACACATAATTAAGGCCACACTATTTACTGCTCATATGAACCACTTCACTAGGTGTGGTTGGTTAAACAGTGATAGCCCATTTTCTGCTTCTTGCCAGACTGCATTCATTTGCATGTAGTCATTGCAGGGACTGCCTGTCTTGGTCTAATCCACGGCGGGCGTGGCAAGTAACATTAATTTTTAACATTAAGTTTTACTTGTCACATTCCCCCCAAACTTAGTACATCACAAGTTCATTTGGTTCATCATGAGTTAAAAAATGTGTAGTTTCAAATTTGTCCTTTCTTTTATAAATGCAGTTTTTGCTGTAATGGAAACACCACTTTATGTCAAACTAAACTGTAGCAAGCTATAATTTCCTACTGTTTAGAATAAAGCAACTTGTACGTTGTCTTCGTGGGTGGCCTAAATACTGGTCGTATTTTATAATCTGCTTAAAACGTCCAATCAAAGTAACCCCTGGTTACTTTTTTTCGCATCCTTCTTCTGTTTGTAGTGCCCTGTTAACGGCTATCCACATAACTGTGTCTTGATTGACAGGGCCTGAACATAGAAGTGGGTGTTCTAGATGTCTTGTTTTTGAAACCAATTTTTAATACTGAACGTTACTTGCCTGAGAGTTCTATACAGCGTACAGTAGATTCAGACAGTCAAGGTAAAGCAGCTGCAGTCGTAAGAGAGTCCGGATTAGCTGTAGACCAGATGAAATCATTAGGTTAGCAATAAACATGTTCAATGATGAGTAAAACAATGTCTGCTAGAAGGTAAACAAATTGCTATGTGGGTATTGCATGGCATTTGTGAGAGTTTTTTAATTGGCACAGAGCCAGTAGGTTGATTGTATTTTTGGCAACTTGCAGAAATGAAAGATAACCTGCTTGTAGTATTAAAATATTCTTTTAGAACATTGTATACCTATATATATGTACACCTTTGGGATTGTTTTCCTATCGATGTATGAAAGCTGTTTCCCTTTTCATGTACTACGTGCAGTCTGTGTTTGTTCTCCATGCAGTCTCTGTCCCCTCAGGATATCACTCCGGTGAATATCACTGCCCAAGAACTTCAGCCGTAAGATTGTTGCTACAATGTGTGACGTTGCATTTGTGCCGTGTTTGTTGTGGTGCGAGAGTTGATTCCGTTTGCAGTTCTAGTCACTTGTACGTGATGCACTTAGCACTTTGATATGAAGGCATATTTATAAAGCAAGTATTTTTTGAAGTAAACAGCTGGTTCCCTGTTGCAAGAATGTGGGAAAGTCCGATAACTGACCTCCATATTTTTTGTCTACATGAATAAAAAGACATTGTTCTCCTGGCATCTCGTTCTTAGTTTTTTTTACTTTAAAGGCTTTGCAGAAGTACAAGCTTCTACAAAAGAAAAGAAAAAGACTCATACGAATCGGCGGTCCTCTCAAATGGAGAAAAAAAAACATATCTCTGGATGGTTGAACCACTGGCTGGATGAAAAAAATAAAGATAAAAGCGGTTTTCTCGGAACTTTTGGGGCCGATCCCCGTTGGAAAGGTGGGTGAACTGCATTAGGGCTGTGTATGCTTTTAACAATGAAACTGCTCTCCATGCTGGCAACATTCTGAAACGAACAATTTCTGGAAAAGTGTTGGCCGATGCTCATTTGCAGGTAAGTGTGCACCCTCATATTTATTCGCCTTAATGTTAGGCAACCCTAATAATGTTCCACCAAGCAATGTCTTGGTCGTGCAGGCACAAAACAAAATTCTACACCACCTCTCCCGGTACTTTATTTGTGCCTTAGTGATAACAGTTTTGGGTTTTGCAGGAACAAAAAAAAAAAAAAAACGAGGATTGGGATGTGTATACTGCTAAGGGGAGATCTCCTGGCTCATTTGTGCTTGAATTTTGCTTGAAGATAGCATTTTATTCTCGCATTTGTTTGACCCTTGGTTTGATTGATTTGATTGATTGTGGGTTTTAACGCGCCGACGCAACGCAGGCGATGAGGCGCGCCGTAGTGGAGGGCTCCGGATTAATTTTGACCACCTGGGGATCTTTATCGTGCGCCGAAATCTCGTACACACGGGCGTTTTTGCTTTTCGCCTCCATCAGAAGAGCGGCCGCCGCAGTCGGGAATCGAGCCCGCGACCTCGTGCTCAGCAGCGCAACGCCTTAGCCACTGAGCCACCGCGGCGGGTACCCTTGGTTTGATAAGTGCTTGTGTTTACATTGAGTAGGTTTCTGGTATTTCCGACACACTGCTGGCACCTATTCTTTGGCTTGGCAGTTGTACTACAGTGGCAAGTTGTACAGAATGTGTACCTAGCTTTGGCCAAGCTATTGTGCCCTGACAGCAGCGACTGATGCAGTGTGCTCAGTTTATAGCGGCAGTAGGCATACACTCCCCCGTGAAAATGGAAAGAGTATTTCTAGCAAGAAATAAGTTCCAGCTTCATTTCGGAATAGATTATTAGGTTCTAGCTGGAATCGACAACTTCTAACTAGAAAAATTTTAGTCTAGCTAGAGACGATTATTTCCAGCTTGTGGGGTTTTTTTGCTTCTAACTGAACTGACAAATGCTAGCTGGAAGTAAACCTCAATCTAGCTAGAAATGACGTAGAAACTGAATTTCTAGCTAGAAATTCTGCCTATTTCTAGCTAGAAGAAATTTCTGGTTCAATAATCCAGCTAGAAAAAACATTTTCACCTGGGCTGAGCGCTGTGGTCAATGTAGCTGACAGCCTGCTAGCTGAAAAGCAATGGGGTAACAGATCATTTTTCAAGTGATACCTGAAAAGGGATACCAGCCAAAGGTTGAAGCTGGCTGAAGGCTCGTGGTGGCGCTGTCGCTGGTGCTGTGTGCAGTTATTTTGCCCTCGACGTAAGTCCTTGCGCGGGTTACAAAGCAGCGTTCGACCAGAGGGGCGCAAGAGGGACTTGAACCATGCCCAACTAAGCGCAATGCACTGGCCTCTCTGCGCGCGCATTCGTTGTTTGCTTTGGTTCCAGGAATTTTCTCTCGCGCTTGCATGCTCTGCACTGTAAAGCAGGCTGCTCCACGTACTTAGTGATGATGCGCCGAAGCCCGCCTGCGGGAAAATGCTAGCAGGTGCCTGTACCAAATTTAGGGCTACTAGTGCAAACTAGAGCCACTATATAAATAAGCTAGCTCTTGTGCAAACTATAAACGCGATACTGAACAAAATGAGCACTGAGAGAGAGAAAAAAAGTTGTCGCATATCTCCTCACTTTGTTGGAAATTAAGCCGCAAGGCGATAGCGCTTCGACCGCCTCTTCTACGTAACGCCCCCTCCCACATAAGCCATTCCCTTCTCCTTCCTCCATTCGCCTCCCCTCTGGTCCTTCCATCCTGCCTTTACGACTACTAAGTTAACCCTGCCTTTCTCGTAGTAGTAGTAGTAGTAGTAGTACTCCGACTAGTAGTAGTAGTAGTAGTAGTAGTAGTAGTAGTAGTAGTTTGGCCCGCACAGAAAAACTGGCCAAGGTTCGGTTATCAAATAAATATTGCAATCCATAATTGACATAAACAGTCGAATAGTACCTGCGCTACACGTCCGTTTTAGGGGCCTTCACAAACCTTTCGAACCAATTGTCTATCGAATGGCTCATTCTATTAGCGGCATTTGTAAGTACGCGTTCAACTGTCAATGGGAACTTCCCATGTAGCGCAGGCATTAAAGAGGTAATTTATTAATAGTTAAGCGACAAACCACGCAATTCATTGCAACCAAATAGTCTCTCAAGCTCCAGCTGACGCTCAATCCTCTCCTGTCGTCATTCAAACACATATTTACAGAGTAGCGCTTGTGCAAACAGAGGAATTGGTTAAGTGTTCACAAAATGTCGAATCAAATAAACAATTATAATCAGACGTTATCGAGTCAATCAACAGATCAACCAAAGAATTGATCACTCCATCAACTATATTTTAATCTAATTGAGTGAAGTGTTTAACCGATTAACAAAATCAATAGACCAATCAATAAGTTTCAATCAACCGCTCACTAGTGCTGCGAGCTTCAACGCAGGCTGAATTTCGCAGGATTCGTGCGTAATTGTTGTTATCGTGCCCCAGTTTCATTCACTTCCCTATCTGCTGGCTACCTTGACTACGTTTTCCTAAGTTTACTCTCCTCTCTCCACAGCAGGTGAAGGACCAACCCTCGTATCTTGCTCTACCAAACGTTTATAGACATATTTGCTCTACTAACATTTATTCCTCGCTCTCCCCTACTTCTGCTCGAAGCTGTCACCTACTGTTACCTAGAGTTCCTGTATATAACTCTCCTAGGGGAGCAGAGTTGCGCGTCCATCCGCCATCTTGAGTTCCAGGTCGTGCGGAAAAGCCGCCCTTCTCGCGCGTAGGAGCGAGGAGTGGCGATGAGGGGGCGGCGCGTACAAAAACTGGCGCACGATAGTCGGCTGCTTAGCTGAGCCGCCGCCGCTGCCGCCGCTTCCGCAACCGCCGATGCTCAGTTGAGCAGTACTGACTGAATACGGGGTCTTGTGCGCAGCACTAAAAGCGGGCTTTCCTGTCGAACTGGAACCCGCGGCATCTGGCAAGCAGACGCGCAACTCTTGCGCTACGCGATATACAGGAATTCTACTGTTACCAGGTCTGTGCCGCCCAAGGAGGTTGTATAAAACTTCTTACAACCTCCTTGGTGCCGCCACGTCGTGTTGTATTTACGCACTACAGCGGTGTCAGACGGCGCAGGCGGGGCCCGGCAACTTCGAAAGGCAAATGGGGACGCAGCAGCTCAACGTGCAGCAGATTTGAGGAGGCTCCCTCGAAGGTGTACTGTCCTGCCAGTTAGCACCGAATGATTTGTTTCTTGCGTTTGGTCCAGTATCTCGGAGGGTTCAGGGTGTCTCGGAGCCACTTCATTCGAAAGTCGTTTAACCGATGAATAACACTTTACTCGCCCGTACAATGATTTCCGAGACGGAGAATTACGCGATCACTGCTTGTTATGAGTTGGCGTACGTGAGGCACGGAATGAACTAAATGTGAGAGGCCAAGTTGAATTCACACCCACATTTTAGCTATCAGTAGCAGCATTCTTCTTGCATATACATACTAACCAAGTAGAAACTGACATAACTTCACCTTTTCATTCACCTGGAAGTGCAGGTTTCCGCTAGTCTTTCCGTTTCGTCTTTTTATTAGGTTTTCAACACAGATTCTTGAAAACACTTTACAGCAACTTTATATATACTATACCATACCAATAAAGGGTATACAAACTTCATAGCAAAAGCTGACTTTCCACATAATAAAAGCTTGGCTAGTTGGTACCTTGCGACAACTAAAACTGCGCAAAAGACGTGCACACAAGAAGATTAGACAGCCGTAACATTACAGAGATATGGTAACAGACATAAACCAAAGGCACAAATATCCCCTGACCTGCAAATTTTAGTGGAACCTACGTCGATGCATCCGCAACCTCTGTCCGAGCGTCCGTAATTGTCATGCACCTGCACCCCACGTGACTCCAGCGAGCTGCCAAGTAGGGCAGGTCACGTCTACCGCAAATACCTTTCATGTGACGTAACCGGAAGTGATGACGTCACTTCCGGCGACATCAGCACTAATGAAGCCAGTGTAGTGCAGTGAAGGTGCAGTCGGTGCGAGGCCAGTGGGTCCTTTTGCCGAAAACTAACGAATAGGAACCGAAAATAAATTCGTAGAATTTATTAACGGGTGCTCATCCACAAATTACCCACCATATTTATGACGCAGATGACATAGTTTGTCTCTGGTGAGCAAGGCTTCATTAAGCGAGAAAAAGTATCGCTCTCCGTCTCGAACAAACGTTGCAATGCGTAAGACGATGTTCGACTAACATCCCAATTCCACAGTGTGGAAGATAGGTTCTTTCATTACACGGTCGTGCACCGTGCTCAACCCGGCGTAGTCAGTGAGCTCAGGTGTCCTAGAAGAGGCAGAAGGTGTCCAGAAAAAAAAAAATTTAATTCCGGAAATTGAGGCAAAGCTATGAGTAAGGCCTGCTTTGATGTGACGTCTTCCTGTGGCGGGAGGAAGGGATGCTGGAGTCTTGTACGGGAGAACACTGCAGCCTGGGACGCTGGTGGACTCAGGTACGGAAAAAGAAAGCCCTGACTGCTCCAGGATGTCCCCACGCACTGTACTCTTCCGCAAGTAGAACCTGAAAAAGGAACAAGATTCATTCCAAAATTCACCGCTAAGACGACTCTTTCGCTAGGTCCTGTCCATGTACTTCTCTAATTAGCTAGTTTACAGTTACCATAGTTATATTGTAAACGTTACAGAACTCCCGTCTGCTGTCAGTGCACGGGTGCCTACGGAGGGAGCATGGTTATAAAAAACGGCTGTAACTTTTGTTCAATCGAAACTATCCCAAGGCAAGTTAATGACAATTAGCCACTGCGGCGGCTCTAACATTACGCGGAGTTTCATCTACATTTTCTAAATTCTGAGTTCACAGTGAAAAAATATTGTCCAATTCCCGTTTACTGTCAAAATAAGGGTGTCTACGGGAGGAAAACGGACAGCCCTATGTTTTTCCCGTAGAATAAAACTGGAGTCTTGCAAGTTTCACTCAACTAATTAACTATAAAGTATCCTCAATCGCAAATTAGAAACGTGTTCTGTTTCGTCCATTTCTTGGACTGCGCCCAACTTCGCGGGTCATCCTTCTTCACAGACTGGAAGGACACCGAATTATTAAGTGCGGAGTACCTTAGGACCGCACAATGTCCGTCCGTGTCCGTGCGCATAGCATACAATCGCAAAAAATCGGACAGGCACCGGCAGGATTCGAGCCTGCGCCTGGTAGACCAGACAGACTTATTCTCAGTCGTCTTACCCATTGGGCTATGACCGTATTTTTTTCTTTATTGCCTGCTTCGCGACAACACACAACGCACTGCACAGTACACAAATTAGTAGCTCCAGCCACCAGTCGGCTGATGGGGGTGGTTTAAAACATCTTAAACTGCGCTAGAACATCCAGAATGGGTAGCCACTCAGGTTTTTCCGGCATGGCTCTATACACTTCTCTTATATAAACAACGCTTTCAATGAAGTACTCCCGCACCGTGCGAGCATCCTTTTCAGCATTTTGAACTTTCACTCGAGTTTTCCACAGAGAATTCATACTAAGTGCCATGAACATATCACAGGGCACGCCTCCATCATTGTTTACGGGCAAAAAGCGAATGCCATAAGGCGTTAATGGTAAGTCTTTTTTCAAGGTTCGTTGGAGGATGTCCCAGTGGAACACCGCGTCCCAACAGTCCAGAAAGATGTGCTCAATTGTTTCCAGCTTTTGGCATAATCGACAGTTAAGTGTCCATGGGTGCACATATAGTCCTTTTTCCTGCAGCCAGGGTTTTACCGGTAGCGTGCCGCTATGAAGTTTGAAGAAAAAAGATTTAACGGATGAACGTACTGGCATTCGTTTCACTCTTTTTAGAACATCTTTTCCTGAACCTACTCCATACAACTGACGATAAACCGGTACAGCTAGACACACATCAATCATATCTTTGTATAAACTCTTCCGTGGTACACTACTAAAATACTCCGAGGACAACCTAACCCTCAAAATCTTAAAAGCATCCACGACTTCGCGCAAGAACCCACGCACGCGTACACATCTGATTTCAAAAGTTGAAACTACATAGTCTGGAATAGCATCACGTAGTCGGACTTGTACCACAGTACGTAGAAAGCAATCTCTCTGCTCTCTCAGAAACATAAACCGGGAAACTATTTGTCGGATAAACAAATGTGCCAGTCCCAATCCACCACTTTTAACCGAGCGAAACAAATTAGTTCGACTCATGCGCTCCCAACTTGAGCCCCACAAAAACACCGCGAACACTCTGTGCAGCTTTTGTATGTTCCTTCTTGACATACAAATCGCCTGAAGGACGTACCATACCTTGGCAACGGCAAACACATTACATACTGATGCACGGGCAAACATTGACAGATCCCTTCCCCCCGATTGTGTTAATTTCTCTCTAACTCTATCAGTTTCTCTGTCCCAGTACTCGCTAGCGTCCTGATAGTTTTCAAGCGGGATGCCCAGGTACCTGGTCGGAGTTGTCGTCCAAGGCATGTTCTCGAAAAACGCTGGCCTACTTTGCCAGTCACCGTGCCAAAATCCTACGCACTTGTTCCAGTTAACTGCACTCGCAAAATCGCTTTAGATCATTTACCACCTCACTCACACTTTTCTTATCACTACATAAAACAGCGATGTCATCGGCATATGACAAAATTTTAACTTCACTGCAGTGCGAACGGAATCCGTATATATTCTCATTTTGAAGAATCTTTAAACAAAAGGGCTCAAGATAAATCGCAAACAACAAGGGGCTCAAGGGGCACCTTTGCCTCACCGACGACAGTATATTAAAACTTTCTCCCACTTTTTTGTTTACAATAACACTAGCTGAGCACTGAGCGTGCGACATCTTTACACCTTCGAGGATGACGGATCCTACATTAACGTGTTCTAACACTGAGAAAAGAATGTTATGCGCAACACGGTGAAAGGCCTTCTGCAAATCAATTTGTATCATCGCCACGTGGCCCCCTAGTGCGTCGCAACACTCTAATACACTTCTTGCGACATGAATATTGGTAAAAATAGATCGTCCCTGAATTCCACATGTTTGATGAGTTCCAACAAATGTTTTTATGACTCCTTGCAATCTGCTAGCCAAGACCTTCATGAAAATTTTGTAATCAACATTCGTTAAGCTGATTGGCCGATACGACTGTACCGCCAACAGCTTTTCCGGATCATCAGTTTTAGGAATTAACACAATATGGCTTTTCCGGAACGAAGGCGGTGTTCTCTTGGATTCATACGCTTCCATTATTACCCCGTACAAAATTACTGCTATGTCTTCTTTGAAGAACTTGTAAAACTCGGCTCCCACTCTATCTGGCCCCGGCGACTTTCCGCAATAGAAAGGCCGTCCATGATGCGTCATAAAGAAAAGCAGGAGGAAAAACAATTACAAGGTCAGTTGCACTTCTTGCTAGGGGTTGAGGCTCAACAGCCTGAAAATTTAACAAAAGAAATAAGACAGGTTAAAAATAAGCTGGAGGTCATCGACATCGAGAAGTACAGGGGTGCCATAGTGCGCGCACGCGCAGAGCGACTCTGGTTGGGCGAAACGCCAACCAAACGTTCCCTGAGTGACGAAAAGGGTTATGCGCAGAAGAATGAGATTAAAGCTATTCGATACAATAATGTGGTTTCTAGGGACTCTGGTTTCTAGGGAGTCATTGAGCGCGCATTTTTTGAGCATTATAAGGAACTGCTGGGAAGTAAAAAGCAAGGTAGTAAAGATTACGAGGAAACTTTCTTGCCGTCAATGCCAAAGTTAAGTGATGATGACAGAGCAAGCATGGACGCGCTGATCAGTTTGCAGGATATAAATAAAGCCATCGACGGCTTACTCCCTCGCCTGTGACGGTGCGGAGTACCTTGGGACCTCCAATTTCCGTCCGCGTCCACACCACCATCAAGCGAAAATCTCAAGCGAAAATAGATTTGAGCCGTGAGTTGCAGTTTTATTTAGGGAATAATCAAGGTTCAACTCACGGCTCAAATCAAATGACGGTCGGGGCGCAAATCGGATGTCACTCGGGGCGCAACTTAGATGCCATTTCGAGTCCCCGTACTCTGCACCCTCGCCATCATCCACGGAGTGGAGATGCTGCCATTTTTTTTCTTGCGTTCCTTTCCCCGAAGCAAGAGCTTGACAACATATTTTAAAGAGGGAGAGAGCGAATAAACGTGCTTATCATGAAAAGCAGTGTGGGGGGGGGGGGGGGGGGGTTATTGTCAAATCTAACCACTGCGCAAAGCCACGCGCGAACTACGGCTGTCGGGCAGATTGAAAGTGGTGGCGTTCCGCCGAAGATCAACTTGTCCGACCACGCGGGAAAACGAAGCCTTGCATAAAGCAGTAGAAGAGCTTTTGAGCAGTGATGATAGCGAAACGCGGCTTCTTTCCCGTGCGGCAACGTGTTCGTAACAAAATCCCGTGCTTTTCCGCTTCAACCGTTCACCAGAACCGCTCAGGCACGTTCTTCAATCGTGTGGTGGCAGCACGCATTTCGTTTAACACCGAGCAAAGAAAAAATAAATTCTTGCCGTAATCACATTAGCAAACACGTTGCGGTAAGGTGCGCCAAGCACTCGTTCTCTAAAATTGGTTTTGACAGTTTCTTTCCGTTTTTTCAGCAGGCAGCCGGTCTTCGCAATTCCTGAGAAGAAAGAAGAAGAAAGTGATTGTAGGGGGTGTGGGGAAGGGGAGAAAGAGGCCGATAACTGTCTGGCATTACGCCGACACCTCAACCGGCCGAACGGAAGGGAGGAGGGGGATAGTAAAAGAGAGAGGAGGGAGGAGCGCCGTCGGAGACTGAAAAGATGGGCAACGCGAATTGCGCGCCGAAATGTGCAGCAGTCGAGAGATACGTGATGCTGCGTCATTAAATACTCTCAGTCATTCTCTAGCAACAAGCCTGTTTTGCCTGCTGATATGCGTAGATGGTTGGCATGGCACATCGTTTTTTTTGTTGTTGTTGTTGCAAAGGAATGACGAGGGGGGGCCAGGGGGGCTGCAAAGGATTGAACACCTGCAAAGGAATGACGAGGGGGTGCTGGTCATCCCGTAGTTGCGTACGTTTGGTGGTGCCAGGGTAGCACGTGTGCCGATAAAACGCGCGACATCTCCGCTCTCGGCGCCATTTCTTGCTGGGTCTGCTCCGGGTGGCGACGGATGTAATGCTTTCTTGCTACGGGCGGAGGCGTTGGTTGCCGAAAAGGGTGAGCGTTTCTTAGCAGAAATGTTATAGAACGGGACGCAGACACGCAGACGCGAGGCCGTGGCTGAGCCGGACCGAGTTTATTCCCTTCTTCCTCCTCTAGCCCCTGATGGCCATGATAGTAGGCGGTCGCCCTCCTCGTCTTCCATGATTCCGCAACCAGAGTACAGCGTTGTATCTGTGCGTGTGTTGTGCCTTTGGGAAAACCGGACTGTCACTTCGGAATACCGGACTGTGGTCCCGGCCGTGGTTCGGGAAGCCTGACAACCATCTCGTGGCGCTTGGAACCATTCAGAGCAGCACTGGCGTCGCGTCCTCGGCGACTCGTCAAAATGGTGAGTTCCGTGGCAAAGCCGCGGGGCGAGTGTGTGCGGACTAAGGAGCCGGGCTTAGGTATAACATTGGTCTGTTTTGACATCTTCCTCTCGAACGGAGCGGCATTCGCTCGTGAGCCCACCGCTTCTTAGTCCGCCACTCGTGGGACATCGTCGTCGTGAAAGCCTCGCGATGGGCGTTAGGCTTCAGCTGTCGCGGCAGCGGCGCAGTGGTCGCGTGAACTCTGTGCTGCTGCCCCTAGGCCCTTTAGTTTCCGGGACGGCAACGTAGTGGCCCATGTGGGACCTATGCGTTGCGGCCTCGATAGGGATAGCTCGCAAGCCCTCGCTAGGTTTCCGCGACGCTCAATGTCTCTTTCCGAACGCCGTGAGCACTGGGCATGCGCCATGTAAAATTCTAGAGGTTTTCTTTCTTTTTTCTCGCATTAAACTATACGGCAATGTCATGGCGTGTGCTCTACGCTAACGGCGTTCGGAATTCTCGCCAAACTCGTCCAGCGTCACTGAAGCACGGATCCCTGCTCAACGGTTCGTCGCTTCCGACGCTGTCCCGAGAGCGGCGGCAAAGGCGAGTGCTCGCTTTCTTTGTCCTCGGTTCTTTTCAGCTGGCCTGCCTGCAGCCTACCGAGCGTTCCCCTCCCTTTGCGTACTGTCTCGTTTCTGTTCACGTTCACGCAAACACTCACTATGGGCGTTTAGTCAGGCAGGCACACGTCTTAAATCTGTCCTGTCTTTAGCTGGCCGCTGTTTGTAACAGGTTTTCTAGCCAAATAAAGCAGTTTCGGTTTTTCTCTCGTCTACTGTGCAAATGAGTTGCCTTCCAGCTTCCCTTGTGTTCCCGCCTGGCGTGGTCCCAGGAACCCGTTCTCGGTGAGTTGACTGCTTTGCTGCTGCGGGAGTTGTTTCTTACATATTTTTTTATCTTGCAGGTATACCTGGCCGTGCGGCGCATTGAACCATCTCTTGCTGGGCTTCGTTCCCTGTTCACCTGGTCCCGTGTAGGAGCTCGTTTGGCCGTTCCCTGCACCCAAGTCTGTGGCTCCAGCGGATGCTGCCTGCAGTGTTCACATCTTTGTACCTGGACTCGTGTCGCCCATTGTCGCAGTAATTAAACTGTTCACTGCACAACACTCGGTGTCGCTGTCTTGAATCCTGTGCTCGCCGACTTCGTCGGCTTGAGCGCAGTGACGTTTCAGCGTACATATTCCTACTGTAAGGCCTGCCCATGCCATCGTAGTTGCCTGAAGGTTACGTATGCTGTCACTAGGAAGCATATTTCAAGTATCGCCAAAACTTTGTATTCCACCCATCCTTGCTTCATCTCTAAACAAGTATTCGGCACAAAACGCGGTGCGAGTTCAGGTGCCCCGAAATTAAGACCGAGCATGCGAGTGGCGTCGAAGCACGTAAAAAGTGCACGTCAGCGCGCACTGTTGATTACGAAGCAGAGCGAGTGGGCGTCAGCTCACCCGGCTGGCTCGTTATCTGCTGCGCCCCTTATCCCCGGCAGAAAACAAGCAGTGTTTTGCTACCATCTCGGCTGGTCAGGGACTCTTCCAACGCTTTATGCAAGGCTGTTTTCCCGTAGTGGCTGGAAAAGCTCTTTTTCGGCGGAATGGCACCAGTTTCAATCGGCGTGACTGCCGTTCGGGCGTGGCTTTGCGCAGTGGTTAGATTAGACATATGCTGTCAAGCTCTTGCTACGCTGAAGGGTACGAAAAAAAAAAAAATTGTTACCACCCACTCTGTAAAAGAATAGAGAATTTTAGCTGACCGTTTTTGACGCTCCGCTATGCTCACGGCGTCCCGCTCAGCACAACCGGAGCGTCAGCAGCCGAAAGGCTTTTAGCTAAGCGATAACCGTATCTCCTTCGACGGGGAATGATTCGTGTGACTGGTCGTTTCGCGTGCGCGTGTAAACCGAAACATCATCCTAAAGGGAACATATGAATTTGTATTTGGTCGCCCAAACAAAGCAAAATGCCGTGTTTCTTCGCCTCATTTAACGTTTTTGAGTATAATGTAGTCGCTATATAATTTTTATAAATAACAATAAAGAAGCCGATAAACTTTGGAAGAGCCAAGCCAAGGCTATCTTTCTCGGCACTGCGTAGAAGCAGCCCCGCGCTTCGGTCGACATTTTTTGCTTCCGTTCTAAAGATCTTTGAGGTGTGTGGCACCATTGCCTATTCGGAAGCGCTTTCGCGGCTTCGTCGCTCGTGTTTCAACTTTAAAAATGTCAAAATTCCGCACGGTAGCGTTCGCTGCCGCGACGGTCCGCAAAGAGGCCCCGGTTAGCGGAGCGGGGCCCCGCTCCGGTATCGCCGGCAGCGCGCTAGCGCGCCACGCATGCGCAATGGCGCTCCCGCTTGCTATCGGAGCGGAGCGGACCGTCAGAAACGCCAGCTAAAACTCTCTCATGACCGGTAAAGCTGGGCGCAGTTCGAATGTAGCGGTTCAAGGAGTGGACGAAACAGAACACCTTTGCAATTTGTATTTGATGAAATGGTCTAATTAGCCGAATGAAATTTGGGATGGCTACAGTATTATTCTAGGGATTCATGTGGGGATACCAGTTTCCCTCCCGCAGAAGCCCGGCATGTGTATTGATAGCAGACGGAAATTCCACAATATTTACATCTTCGCTGTGACCAACGTAATAACTAAGAGTAGATGAAACTCGGCGCAATGTTGAAGCTGTCTTAGCGGATAATCTTAATTGTAACTTGTTTCTGGATCGCTCCTATAAAACAAGAGTTACAGCCGTTTCTGTAGCCATAGTTCCTCCGTAAATGGCCATGTATCAATTGACTGCAGACGGGAATTCCGTAACGTTTACAACTTCACTGTTAAATAATTACGAGTAAATAAAACTTGGCTTAATGATACTCATTTTAGCGGCCAATTTAAATAAGATTCCGGTTTTCACTTTTTTCTTTCTTTTTCAGGTGCTGCCTTCGGAGGAGAACGGTGCGTGGGCACTTTTTGGAGCAGTCGGGGCTTCTTTTTCCCGTACCAAGTCAGCCAGCGTCTCATCCTGCACTGTCCTCCTGCACAAGAAGACTCCAGGAATCCTTCCTCCCGCCGCAGCAAGACGTCGCACCCAAGCAGACCTCACTCATGCTTTTGCTTGAGTTTCTGCGATTAAAGCACTTTTATGGAATACCCTTGCCTTTTCCATGGCGCCTGAGCTCGCTGGCTACGCCGGCTTGAGAACGGTGCGCATGCATGTACACAAAGAACCCACCTTCCCCTCTATGAAATCGGGTGGCAAGTTTAACATCGCCTCTACACAACGTTTGCTCGAAACTGAAAGTAAAACTTTTCCTCGCTTTATGAAACGTTTCTCGCCACTGACAAGCGTTGTCACGAGTTCTGTGCGGAAGCTGCGGACGAACACAAGTTAATAAATTTTTATTCAATGTAACGAATGCGACACACACATGCGACGCACTCCCACCTGCTCACTGGAACTTCGGGACCCACGTGTAGCAGGTGTGGAAAGGGCCTATCCGTAGTCCACATACTAATCACATGCAGAGCACTTGACACAACACGACACAAACATTTCCCGGAATTATACAGACGACACATTCCTTTGCACCCATCATATTTTTTAGCCGACGAACCAATGTTTTCTAGTCAGCGTGTTTTTAAGTTTTTAGCTGAGGTGAACTTTCTGCAGCTCTTGTCATATCACGTGTAATCATCCTGGCCCTATACACCAGCCATCTCCATTGTCTTGTTTTGCATCACTTTGTTGTCTTTTAGTCACATGTTCTAGTATTTACGGTCTCATCACAATTCAGTAACTTCTTTTTGGCGCTCTTTGCCCATAGTCGGCCTTGCGCCAATAAAACCCAACTATCATCAATGTAACGAATCCCTTCGCGGCTCCTCCCCATTTTCCTTCGGCCACAGGATGCACGAGTTTCACACCCAGTGCACCTTCACAGCACAGCACTGACTTCACCACTGTTAATGTCGCCGGAAGGCACGAAATCACTTGTGGCGACGTCACTTTCAAGGTACCTACTTGCAGTGTACTTGATGTACCCAACTTAGCAACTTATGACTTGGCGTAAAGGGGCGTGATGATTACGGACGCACAGAGGGAGGTTGCGGATGCACGAACATTGGTTACAGTAGCCTTTGGTTCAGGTCTGCCGTGTTAGCCCTGTAAAGTTATGGATGCCCTATTTTTTCTTGGGTTCACGTCTTTTGCGCAGCTTCCGTTGCCGTAATGTACTAGTTTGTATTATGTTGAAAGTTAGCTCTTGGTATGAAGTTGGCATGCGCATATAAAGTTGCTGTAAACTGTTCGCAAAACTTTTGGTTCAAAATGTGATAAAAACGTGAAAAATAAAGACTAGCGAAAGCCTGGTTTTACAATGGAATAAAAGGGTCAAAGTTATTTCCCGGTTTCTAATTGCTCCTGATAGGTAGGTAGAATGCGGCTTTTGAAAGCTAGTGTGGCGCATATTGAAGTGCACCGCTCATAGTCAATTTACTCCCCCCCTCACTCCTCTCAAAGCTCTGAGTCATAGCCCTGAAAAGAAGCCAAGAAGGAACAAGCTTGAAAGGTCCAAAGAGCTCCTGACCCACGTACCACCCCTTGAGGATCCTCTACCTAATGGTCTTCCCCGGGGCGCCGAAGTGTTCGTGGTGAAAGCACGAAGTGGCTTTGCCGTCACGGAGGACGTGGTGGCAAGGTGGAACCACGCACAGAAGTACTCCAAGCAGCCGAACCCGCCACCTTTCTTGCCGCCCCAGTGTAGTGTGTGCTTGGCCGCCCAGCCGGCCAACATGCGTCACCTGGTGTGGGACTGTGAAGGACTGAAGGACGCACGTGACAAACATCGCCCGTCATCCGCATCTACATACGAGGACTGGATCCGGCCAACACACGACCACAAGAGAATTCTACTCTCAATGTGGACATTTGCGTGTGAAGCCTCCATAGTGCGACGCACGTAACCCCCTTCCCTTTTCCCCCTCCCACCGCAACAGGCCTAGTGCAGTCCTATTCATAATAAATTTTACAACAACAACTCCCCCCCCCTACCCCCCCCCCCTTAAGTACGCCTGTTCATAACAACTAGTGATGGCGTAAGCCTCTTTCTCGGCACGATCATCGTCCGGGAGAATAAAGTGTTTAGTCGAGCGAGAGAGAAACAGGCGAATAAACTTTATTATCCAAATAAATTTCTCCTTAGGGTGCCGTGGTGACGTGTAGCGTTAGCTGGCCGGTAACCTTTGCTGCTCTCGTCATGACGCTCTGTTGGGTCGTTAGGTCCGAGTTCCCTAGCGCATGAACCCAGTGCTCGCAGTCTGGGGAAAGATTCGTTGGGGCATTTCCACATGGCGTGTTCTAAGGTGTCTGCTTTCCCGCATGCGGGGCGGTTCGGGGTGGGTTAAAACTGTGGGGTAGATCACGTGCATTATATATCTGCATGGCAGGGCGTTTGTTGCACGAGTAGTCATATCCTTTCTTTAGCACTCAATAGCGCCGGGTTGGCTGGTGGTAGCTGGCGGCGCGAGAGGCGGTCGTGCGCCGTGATCTTCTGGTATCTCAGGAGACTGTCTCGAGAGGGCTTCGTGGAAGGGGGTGGGGCTAGGTGCCGCTCAGACGGTAAGCTCTCGAGCTGCCCTGTTTGCTGCCTCGTTTGCTTCCAAACCTATGTGGGCAGGAGTCCATATTAATTCTACCGGGGTGTCGGGTGAACTTCGATTGAGAATTTTGAGTGCCTGGGACGAAACGACTTTCCACAGAAGCTGCTCTGATATGTCTCGACCACATGGCAGACTAAACGCCCGAGATATGAGTTATTCAGTGCTGACTGGCGAGACGGAACACCTGACAGCGAGTTTTACCGATCCTGCTGCGTGCCCAGCTGAATTTCAAAGCTCCCGGGCCAACCCCAGCCTTCTAGCTAGGGTGAAGTTCGTAAATACAACACGGCGTGGCGGCACAGACCTTGTAGCAAGTTTAAGCTGACGCGTCGGAGGAGAAGGAATAAATTTTTATCAGAGCAAGGTGGGGGGAAATGGAGTTGTCAGTCTCCTGTTGTAGAGGGGGAGTGGGCAACTAAGTCAAGGAAGCCCGCAGCTAGGACAGTAAATGAAATTGAAGCACGATAACAACCCTTACCAGAATATCGGACTGAGTTGAAGGTTTCAATACTAATGAGTGGGTAACTAAAACTTATCAATTCATTTATTGATTGTGGTAGTCGGTCGACCTTTCGATTCAGTTGGATTATAATTAATTGTTTCATAGTGCTTGATTCGTGCGTTGATAAATTGATTGACAGGTTAACGTTTAATTGTAAAGGTTTCACTAAAGTTATGTATTTGATTCGACATTTTGTCCATACTTCACCAATGTCTCTGTTTGCTCATGCGCAACTCGGTGGATATATGCTGGAGGGACGGCAGATGAGAGTACTCTGGATTAAGATGGCAGGTAAAGTTTGCAGCTATTATTTGATTGCAATCGATTACCTGGTTCATTGCCCATTCACGGGGATTCGTAATTTCAGTGTATGGATTTATTTTATTTTTTTGTTGAGCAGTTTTTTAGTTTTGGTCAGTTCCCCTTGGTGTACATCTGCAACTCAGTATTTTCACGAACTAGTGGTAGTGACCGGTGATTTTCGGGTGTGCCCCTGATTGATTGATTGATTGATTGAAGGGTTCAACGCGCCGACGCAACGCAGGCGATGAGGCGCGCCGTAGTGGAGGGCTCTGCATTAATTTTGACCACCTGGGGATCTTTAACGTGGGCCGAAATCTCATGCGCACGGGCATTTTTGTTTTTCGCCTTCGGGTGAGCCCCTATACAAATGAAACTAATAGGTATATAACACGTGTTGCGTTACTTTATACTTGTCATGATGAGTCAGTTAACCGTGTAGACATACACAATTAGGAAGTCTCGCTTGCTGTCAATACATGTTACCCTACCGGAGGCGTGTGCCTATGAGAAACGGATGGAACTCGTGTCTTATTGAAACTATCCTCAAACAAATTTAACCAAGATAGTGTGCTCAAACGACTACTTACCTGTGCGCTGCGGTGAAAGGGCCACGGTCAGGCTCCAACACCAAATGTGCGAAGCTTGGGCAGAAGACCAATTCCCTTCTACTGCAGTAAAAGCTAGTTAATTTGAACCGCAAGAGGTCGCTATTCAGTTCGATTTATTGAAGTTAGAACTAATGAAAGGGAACAATAACAACAGTACACTGCACTTGGGCAGCATTATAGGGCATATGCCAACTCTTTGAAGCTTGAATAAGCCCGGGACTGCGGCCTGCCTTTTGCCCGTAAAAGCGGCAGGCATCACTTTTTCCTCTAACAAACTAATTTAGCAAAAAGCCTCATCTTCACCTTTTCGAAACTGAAGGGGAGACCGGCGGCATTCCATCCGGCCATGTCTTTTGAGCGGACGGCAGCGCTATCCTGCGTCCTCGTCTCCCGACTCGTCATTGGCAGCGATAGGTTCTGCGCATCGGACCTGAGATGTGACGCCCTCAATTGTCAGTGCACCAAACACACCGCTCAGTTGTCATCGACGTAGTTCTCAAAGAATACGTCTTCCAGAACGTCCGCCATATAGATTGGTTTTACCCTATTTTGCTTTCTACGTTCAACGCAGCGGTGTGTGCAGGCACAGGTGGCGTTTCTCCGACCGCGTGCCAGGTGTCAAAGCGCTGAAGGGCGCCGAGTAGTTCGAATTATGTGCGGCGCAACCTACTCGGGTTTGAATTAATGAGCTTTTTTATTCACAGAATTCTATTGAGGCTCCGCCGGACAAAACCATACATTTCGAATAATACAAAAATTCAAAATATTAAAGTTCGAATTAAAAAGAAACTCCCACCTCCCCTCGCGGGAACCCCTGTGTAGATGCGACGCATAGGGAGTTCACGTTGCAGCGTTGGACAGCGGAGGAACGGCGCTGGAACGATGGAGCGGAGCGGCGCAGGCACAGCGTTTTATAGCGCGCATAACGGTGAGGGGACGCGCCGGCGCCAGTGCGTCTGCCGCGGCTATGACTCAACACAATCCAACACAATCCACTTTAATCCAATCCAAATCCAATCCAATCCAAGCCAAGCCAAGCCAAGCCAATCCATTCGAATCCAATCCAATGCCCCTCGCGAGAGAGGGGCATCGGAGAGGAGAGGGGTGAGCGGCGGAGAGCGCAGCTCGCGTGGCGAGGAGAATGGGGGAGGGGCGGACGCCGACAACAACGCCGACGCCGGATGCAGGGACAAGGCGAGTGAATGAGATGCAGTCGCATCTAAAAGCTTTCACTGCAGCTCCCCTGATAAATGGAAGGACGCGGTAGGCCACTCGGACATTACCTGTGGCGGTGAATCTTGCGGTGAATCGCGCCTGCATAAAGATCTTACACTTTGCTAATGAAGAATCTATCTTCATGTGGATAATCCACAAAGTACAAATTGTTCGAAATTATGACACAGAACAATTTAGTTCACCGGGGTTGAACTAAGGACGCGGGTTAGATTCCGGGCCGCGGCGGCCGCTTCTCTGATGGAGGCGAAAATAAAAAAAAACGCCCTCGTGTTTAATCGTGTTTAAATTAATCCGGAGCCCTCTACTACGGTGCGCCTTATCGCCTGCTTGCGTCGGTGCGTTAAACCCTACAATCAATCAATCAATCAATCAATCAATCAATCAATCAATCAATCAATCAATCAATCAATCAATCAATCAATCAATCAAGTTCAGATAATAGTGGAAATTTTGGGTAGCCACACCACCAACGCTATATTCCAACCGATTACAGAAATATTGCGTCAGCGAAAGTGCCGAGGCTGCAATCAGTCGGCCGAGGAAATGTTGGGAAATCAAAAGTTCCAATGCTATACATTGCGGCAGTGAATGTGCCAAGGCTATAGTCCAGCCGATGGGGGAAATTTTGGGACAGCCGGAGTGCCAAGGCTATTGTACAGCTGATGGTGGGGATTTCGGAGCAGAGTGCCAAGGTTTTGGAGCAGAGTGCCAAGTGCCAGCGTGCCAAGCTAATGGCGACAATTTCGGGCCATCCAAAATGCAAAGGCTATATAGTCCAGCCGATGGAAGTCATTTTAAGGAAGCTAAAGTGCCAAGGCTATATAGTCCAGACACCAGTAGAAATATTGGGGCAGTGACAGTGTCAAGGCTATAGTCAAGACGGTAGCGTAAATTCTGGGGCAGTGAAGGTGTCAATGCTGCATAGGTATATGGAAACTATAGCCCGTATTCAATTGCGAGGCACGCATGCCGGCAACCATGTGAGTGCGCCGTCACTGGTTACGTCGGGCTCCGCGGGATGGCGGTACTTGTCCGTGCTAAGCGCAAGATATGGGTTGGACATTCCAAGCTCTAGCCCGCCGAACGCGAAGTAATGTCTCGACTCCGATGTGAGTGCGATTAAGAACAACTCTGTTGACACCACCGTTGAGAATCGGGTTGAAACGGAGCAGACGACGCACGCCGGTGTTATTTTTTTTTCTTCGGCGTGCGGCCGCAGTAGCACAAGCCGCTCCATGTATGTGGCGCTTCGGCCATGTCCGTGGCCATATCAGTGTTGCCAAGCGAAGAAATTGACAGCTAAACTTTTCAATGAATACCACCTATAGGTACCTGCCTCCTAGTTCTGTTTCCGCCGGATTCGGAAAACCTGTTCTTTCCGCCTTCACCTTCCATTTTTTGTGGCTTTCGGTGAAAACGCTCACGGGCAGTAAATACGTACACGCGCTTTTCAAACGCTCTTTAGCGGTCCACGCCGACTTTCCGCGCAGCCAATTAACGATGCGTGTACTGGCGCGCCACGATGCCGTGGTTGCGTAGCAAGTGGTGACGGCTGAGCATTCACCATCAAGAATGTAATGACGGTGCTTCCGCTCGAAGAAAACAAGGAAAGGACGTAGCCCCTGGACCATGTTCACTGAGCGGCGGACGAAAGCACTATGGGAGAAGCTTAGACGTAGCTTGGGAAGCAAAATAACAGCGCAGCTCTATCCATAGCGTGTAGCAGCGGGCCGCGAAAGCGCGGTCGCTGAGTCAGCGGAGGGTATGCTTGCAACAAAACATGGCGGCACATCCGCTTCTGTAGCTCGGAGAAAAAGAGAAAGGTAGGCCGGTTGGCGTTATATGCTTAACCTGGGCGGCGGATGAGAGCAGTATGGAGAAGCTTTAACCCGACCTTGCTCCAACAAACGATTCTAAGCACATTCCTAGAGTGCACACCCTTCGTATATTCGGAGCCCAATTCTATCAAGATGGCTCTGGTTCCTTCCCCGGCTACAAGCCACTGTCACTCAACTTGACCATATCATTAGGCGCATCACAAATCAACGGCAAGGCCTAAAGAAGATGATACAATACGACTAATTCAGCACTTTTATTCAGTCGAATCTTCTATTCCACCCCATACATCGTCTTGAAACCCACAGGACGAGAGAAAGTGGACATCCGATGCAGAAGATCAAACATCATCGATCCCAATTCCACTTTCACCCTAATTCTCGCTATACCAACGCCACGCCTTACCTCTCACGCCATGCGTATGCCCTGGCGGTTTTTAACTCGGTCGGCACACTTCTCACCTCCCCCACGACTCTCTCCACATCAACCACCACTGCCTTAGAAATTGTCATTGCCCTCTCCGCTACCACTAGCCCAGCAAGGCTGCCGTTACATTCCACCTGGACGTATCTCCCTATCAGCGTTACGGGTGCTCACATCAATCAGCACCCCCTCAAACTCTCCGCCTGAACCCCTCGCAACTCGCCTCTAGAGGAAAGTAAGGCGGTTCGCGCCTCAGCCACGCCCTTCCACACCGGGCATTTCATTCAGGGTCAGAACCCACGACCCCGCTCCTCCACTTCCCGCTGTTCCATCACGCTACCACGACCCCTTCCACCATTATCGCAACCTTCGCCTTACCTTGCCTCAACCCCACTGTCAACTAACCTAGGAAGAAGCAATCATAGGGCGCCGTTTGCGAACACCTAGTACAACGCACCCGTCCTCCACTCGGTTTCTCTTACCTAATACCCCCTCACCTATCCCTTCTGCCCCTCCCTTTGTACTACCTACCACATAGTGAGGGCCTGTCAAAACACCCCACCGCTCACGCCCCATCCCAACCCTTCCCCCGACCATAGGAGGGCCTGCTGGCCAGCTCCTGTCACGCTGACCACATCTTTCTGGTCACCAGTGCCAGGGCTGCAGCCAAAGCCCAAGGGTACCTGGACTGAGGCGAACCGACCCCAACGAGTGACAGCTCAACGTCCACTGTTTGCTCGATTAAATTCTACCCCTTTTCTCCGCACCTTCCTCCAAACAATCTGTACATCGGTGAATATTTTTGTGGCAGGCTTGGATGTAGTCGATTACAATTTCTGCGTAAAAATTTTGCGCGTGAGTTAGGTTGATAATTACTAGAGGAGGAGTCCGAAAACAAGTCAAAACACCCAATTTTTAACACGAAAGGGTTTTATTCCGGGATTCACGAAGATTTCACTTACCTCATACCCGTCACGGAAGGGACGCCAGTACAACGAAGCAAGCGGCCTGTAAAGGGTGCTTCCCTGCACACAGGGTCTTCTTGAAGGGAAGCAACATTTAGTACCAAAGAGTACGTTATACTTCAGTTAAGGCATAAAGTTGGGCTAGTTGGTTATCTGACTGCATTTTACTAGCGAAAAATTCTTCTTCGTCCGCGTCTATTTTTCGCTAGTAAAATGCAGTTATACTTCAGGTTGTTCGTTTTCGGGTTTTATATTAGGGGCGAAGCTCCTCTTGCTCGGGCCCTGTCCCGTCCCTCGTTGCTGCTGTATACGGCACGGCACATTAATGATGATTGTGGCAGGATCCCCCTAGGGATTGGCCAACCAAAGACTGGCCGAAGAGGACAAAACGTTCAACGTGTTCGTTGCTACCCAACAAGGAGAAGAGGAAGAAGAAGAGGTTGTCGTTCGTCGCCTGCGAGCTCAAGACACGTACCGGGGGTACACGACACAAGACGCTCTGCAGAAGGCGACGGCTAAGGTGGCTAAAATGTCACACACCGAATTCGCCAACTTACCCATGGAAAATCTCATCGTCCAAAACAACCCCTACATAACCACCACAAACATCGACGTCGTCGACGGGCTTGTCAACGGAGCGGTGGAAAGCTTGACGTGTCGAGTCTTTATATGATGTGCGGGCGAATGTTTCACGGTTTTACCGATAAGCATTTTTGCTTCGCCCCTCTCATCATCATTCACTTCGTGGAGATGGCGAATTTTTTTTTTTAACACGAAAGTGTTTTATGCCGGGATCCACGAAGATTTCACTGACGTCGTATCCGTCAAGGAAATTACGCCAGTACGCCTTTGCCGAAATGACCCGCCAGCAGGACGTCACTTGCCAAGCACATCCACAAGACAGCCACCGACCCGCAAATCATGCTCAGCTGCAGATTTCGCTTCACATTTCACTTTCGTGTTTCACCGATTCCTATGACAGAGGAATCAACCACAGTTTTTTTAGAATCGTGTGTCGCGCTTTCGGCGACATGGCACGTACGTATGTGTAATGACCACAGCCCAGTAAATATTTCGCAGAACATGACAAAAACGTTTCCGTACAGCCCACCGCTGCTTATACCGACGCATGGATGAAGGGGCGTTTTGTTCGGCATGCCGTTTTCCCATTTAAAAAGTTCAAACTTCGAACGGCGGACAAAACATGCGCCACTATAGTTGGTCCGGGAGCCCCCACGGACATCGGGATATATATGTGCGAGGCGCACTTTGAAAAACGCAGCTGGCCACTCTGGGCTGATCGCGGGCTAATTAGGCGTCCCGCAGAACAGCTGATGAAGACGGACACCGACAGGCCCAAGGGACGAGGGCCGTTCAATTAGAGCGGCCACTCGTTCCACGCAGAGAGCGCTGCCCCGTCCCTCCCGCCGCCGAGTCGCGCGCTATCTGCGCTTCGGAACGTCGTCGCCAGCTCCAATTAAACAGGCCTAATTGAGAAATGCCCCGGCTCAACGAGACCTGAGGAGTGCGCAACCCCTCCCCTTTTTCTTTTTCGCCCCGGCCTCGCGAAGCCGACGCCCCTTTCTCTTTGCTCGACTGCTTGTAAACATCTTCCGGCAGCCATACGGCACATCCCAGAAGAGTCGCCGATCGCCAATCCCCCTCGCTCTCTTTCTGCGAACGCTCGTGCTCTTCTCTCAAGCCACGCGCGTTCCCGCTTTCTCTTGTAGGCCTCTTCTCTCGTTCTCATGTGGTCGGTCACACTTGTTTTTTTCTTTATTTTTAAATGCCACTCTCCGCGATCGCTTTCCCGGAGGCAAGAACAAAGCCCAGATCGACTGAAGTCTTGTAAGAGAAAAGAAGCGAAACACCTTTCTTCTTCTGCGGATAGCCACAGTGATCAAGAATGTATGTACGCCTACTCTCAAAGTTTAAGCTGGATATGTATATACGTCGGAAAGGGCCATTCGGGCTATGAGACGCACTGAAGTGAAGGGCTATATACCACATTGACGCAGGTACAGCAGCTTAACGAGGCGTGTTCTTGGAACGGTCCAGGCAATTTATTTTAAACCGGTAATTTAGATTGTGCGTAATGAATGTCAGCTGCTCATCCAAAAAAAAATGTGTCGGTGACTGGACCAATCCATCCATCTGCGAATAATGCTAAGCCAGTTTTATATGTACTGTAATTACCCGATTCCAACCCGCCCCGGATTCTAACGCGCACCCATTTTTCTGGCAAAAAAAAAAACGAAAGAACTTGCACCTCCGATTGTAACGCGAACGGAACTTTGTGAGCAAGAAAAACGAATGCGAGAGAAACGGGCGATTTATTTCCCTAAGTAATCTCACTCATCTCCCTCCTCGTCGCTCTCCACTGACCACAACATCTCGTTCTCGATGCCGTCAAGCGCGTTCGCGATGCCACACTTCTGAACGAACGTTCAACCATGGTCGATGGGATCGTGGCCCGTGGCACGCCTCGCACGCCCATCCCGCGAGCTTCTCCATAGGCGCACGCTTCAGCCGACCGCTCGTTTTGAACGCGTGAGAGCCGCTGCTGCCACTGCTGTTATCAAGCGCGCAAGTGGAACGATTTGACGATTTGTGTGAACGCCGGTAGAAAAGCCTAGGCGCCTATGCTTCCTGCGTCCGAAAAACATTGCTAAAAGCTTTGGCGCCATCTTGAGGTGGCGATGGCGATGGGTGGGATAAAATTCCCGCTGTTTCGGCAGTTTCGGTTTCGTATCCGATTCTAACGCGCATGCGATTTTTCGACCTATCTTTCCGGAAAAAACGTGCGCGTTAGAATCGGGTAAGTACGGTAACCACACATGCTCTGAAATTGCCTCCCCGAGCCCACAAAAGCAGACGCAAAGGTCAGCCACGTTGGCGCTTGCTTGGAATTAAGAGCAAAATGTTAGAGAAAGGACAAACCGCAGATGGCAAGTGCGCGCGGTGTATCGTCGGTGTCAAGGCATGTGGGAGAGTTTCCACCACAACAGCCAGCGGCGGATGCAGGGTTGGGGAAAAGTGATCGCCCTCCCCCAGGTGCTTCAAGCGCTGCCAGTAAGCCTACAGTATATGCTATCCTTCCTCTCCTGTCGAACATGCTTCCACGTATCAGCCCTATCATCCTGCACCCTGCCCCGCCATCCCGCCTAGAAGACTTCACTTTGCACCTGCCTCTGCCCCAACCTAATGCACATTTGTGCGCTTGCACTTAATGTCAATCCCATCTCGTACGTTTGTGGTGCTATGCAAGCGCTGACTTTTTGTTGGCGGGGCAGAACAAACGTCATTAAACTTCACTTGTGAGTCCATCATGTGCATTTCTTCTTATATGTCCTTTTTTCTGCGACGGCTCTAATTATTTCGGTTAGGGTCTAGTGCTGCCCGGTGATACTCGCTCAGCAGGGCCTAATAATGTTGTTTTAAATGCAGAGCATTTCTTTAACTCACGATGTCACCCGGCGTTGTCGGCGTGCCTCGGCGTCCGCAACAGCCGCTCCAGGTGCGCCCTCTCCCCCACTCCTCCTCTCCCGCATCACGCTACCCTCTTCGCTCTCAACAACAGGTCCGCACCCCTCTCCCTACACTATATAAAAAAATAATACTTACCGGCGCCTGGTTTCGATTCCACGACCCTGCGGGCGGAACGCAAGGTACATGGTGCTCTACCCACTGCGCCACAAAGCTGACACAGAATGGAAGGCTACGAACGCGCCTTATATCCTTGACTCATTCAAACTACGTCAAGAAGCTGCTGATACAACGCATTCACTACCTGTGGGCGGAACGCGAGGTACATGGTGCTCTTCCCACTGCGCCACAAAACCGACACAGAATGAAAGGCTACGAACGCGCCTTATATCATTGACTCATTCAAACTACGTCAAGAAGCTGCTGATACAACGCATTCACTACCACCAACTCCCCAAACACTAAACGTTAACGCAATACACCCACCCCATATGCGACGCATTTACTCGAGTCCCCCTCGCGGGGAGATGGGCCCTTCTTTTTATTATATTGCCGCCAGTGGCTATATATGACGTTGTGGTGTTGAGCCCAAGGACGCGGGTTCGATTCCCGGCCGCGGCTACCGCTTTTATGATGGAGGCGAAAAGCGAAAACGCCCGTGTGTTCGATATTTCGGCACACGTTAAAGATCCCCAGCTGTGGTCAAAATTAATCAGGAGCCCTCCATTACGGCGCACCTCGTGGCCAAGGGGACTTACCTTTTCACATTCCTACGGGGCTTAGTAATTCATAAACCACGGGCTTAAAAACTATCGTCTACTAACCCGGAAAGTTTTACAAATACATGAAAATGTTCCTAACGGCCTAGTATGTTTCTTTTAGAAATATATCACATCTTTAATGAAATAAAAAAATAAACAAGAAGGGCATTTTAGTTTATCTACTTTTCATTAGATGACACCAGCGGTATACCATGCGATCGTTTTATTTCTTTATTTCAATACAGAAGTGATGCATTTCTAAATTAAGCAAACTAGGCCGTTGTGCACGTATCTATTTGTAAAACTTTTCATACTGGCGCACGATGGTTTTTAAGCCATGGGTCATGAAGTTGTAAGTCCCATTGGAATGTTAACAGGTCAGACCCCCTTAGGGGGGACTCACCTTCTATATATATAGGGTAAGCAAAGACAGAAACACACAAGAAAAACAATAAAAACATAAAACGTTACTGACGTTTCAGGAAGATAACTTCCTTTCTTCAGAGTACTGGTATTCTGAAGAAAGGAAGTCCTCTTCCTGAAACGTCAATAAAGTTTCATGTTTTCATTGTTTTGCTCGTGTGTTTCTGTCTTTACTTACCCTATTTTGGCGCACTATGTGTGAAATTTTATGTTTGTAGACTATATATATATATATATATATATATATATATATATATATATATATATATATATATATATATATATGCTTATACACACATGTGAAGTGAGACCAGACGAGAGTTCCGAAGGCGAGCCGCATAAAACACGCGAGTCCGTGTCGAGTGTTTCTGTCTTGGAAAAACAAGCGCGCGCTCGAGCATTCCTTTATTGCGGAGTCAGACGTTTCTCTCGGGACGTAAGGGGATGAGCACGCGCAGTGAGAGCGTCCAGTCAGTGGATCCGGGCCGGCGACCAAGTCTGAAATTGAGCCTCGCCGCCAAGCCGCCCGGACGCGGCGTACTCGCCTCAAGTCGCCTCATATGGATTTCGCGCCGAGAGCCAATATAGGGGAAGCCGGGCCGCGTCCATAACGCGCAACCCTGGCACAGTTACGTGCATCAAAGCCGGCGCCACATAGCGCAGAGAAACTGAGTATCTCGCCAGGGCTGCATTGCGACAGGTTGGGCTTGTGTAAGTCTCGTGTTTGTCCTTCAGTAGCTCGTACAAAGAAACACTGTAAATGTCACGCTAACTTGGCCCGCGTTCTGAAGCAATTTCGTCTTGCAGGGCGTAATTTCATATCGCATCACTGGTAAGGCCGTATACCCGAAACCCCGCAACGAGAATGATGCGCCTGCTTGCGTTCAGCGCGTTCTGAGCTTGGCCGGGACTTGCCGGGACTTGCGTCATGGACAGATGAGTCTAGTCTGTTATATGTACTATACTAGTGGCATATGTATTGGGATGCTACACGTGAGGTAGCTGGTTCGAATCGTGGTCGCTGACGTAAAAGTGGCGAAAAAGATGGTTTGCCTTTCACGGAGAAAGTCGTAAAAAGGAATTGCTGGAATGAATCTCCTGGCTGGATAGCAAGGGAGAGCCTGAAAGCAAAGTCGCGAGAATGTAAGCTAATAATAAAGCCGGCATGGCTGGCATAGTGCGCGAAGCTTTCGTCCAAACTTTACCAGTCGTAATCCTATTTTAAACACCAAGTGATCTGTATAAGCTTTGCTCACTTGACGCAAGACGACCTTCTATATCGGTGTATCAGTGTATGCAATTGGCCAAAAGATTATTGACGGGTTATCCACATGGGTATGCGCCATAATTACGTAATGGCACGAGACAGTCTCTTTTAATGCGAAAACAATAAATGTCCCATTGGGCGAACAAGCCGGCGTCCAAAGCGTCGATAGCGGCTCCTCAATTGCCATTGACTGTGACGCCTTCAATAGCGCGTGCGTCAAAAACAATTGTCCGCGCATCTGCTTGTTTCGCTGCAAATGTCGTGGAAAGACGGTATAGTCTTCTGCCACCCCTGCCACGCACCCGGCTCTTCTCTCTTCACCTCCCACTCTCCACGCTCTTCCCTCCCCTCTCGCACCTCCCATGGTTGATGCAATGAAGGTTTGTTCAAGTTAATTCAAATTTCCCGCGTTCGCACTGCCCGCGCCAGTTGGGACAGCGCGCTTCTCTTCGACACCGTTGTTACGTGCCGTTTTTTTATTGGCCATCGTAACAGCCACTTCCAACGTGTATTTTAAGTTAAAAGAACGCTGGTACTCTCAGTTATGTACTTTACATTTTGCCTCAAATTTGCTGAGGTTTCCTTTGCCCTGATCTATGCGGACCTGTATGAGCTAAGGCAGTAGTTTTAGTCGTTTGGAGCGTTTCTACCTGTGCATATTATGTGCTGAAGCGTTCTTTCAACTGTTTTCTGCCCGGATTGGTGAATCGACAGAGAGACAGACAGACAGACAGACAGACAGACAGACAGACAGACAGACAGACAGACTGAGGTGAGCAAAAATGGTCCAGTTTTAGAGGTCGTGTCTCATCACGCTTTGTAGAATTTGTATTTTACTGGCGCAAGGGTGCCCATGGCCAAAGAGCGCCACCACGCTTTCTAAAGGTCCTTTAATCATTATTTAACCCACGAAAAGCAAGAGATCTAAATTTGTGCATTTAAATTTGCATTTCTTTTTATCGTTATAGCGTCGTAATAGCCAATGTCAGCGACGAGAGGGATAGCGCGTGTGAAGTGGAACGTTCGAGCGCACTTTTCCTGCCGAAAAGTAAAACAATTACGTGCAACGCGGTCGGAAAAAAAAACTAAGAAAACGGCGCACGCACCCCAAGCTTTATTCTGGTGAGCAAATTAAACAATTTTTTTTTTCACTCACTTTGGTGTCTTTTTTGGTGTCTCTTTTTTCACTCACTTTGGTGCCATTAAGGCGTGAGCTCATAAATTGCCCAGTTTCTCCATTATACTGTGTGTGACAAAATTGGCAGTCTAGCATACGTATACGATGTCAGAGCAAGTGCACATCAGACTTGAAACAATCTTGAGGACGCAATTAGTGGCTGTGCAGTTGACATCTTAGTCTGTATGCGTCCTTATATGTTTTGTCCGTAAACATGCGTATCATTCCTTCATTCGTACGCAGCTAGAATTCGCGACAGCCATCTGGTCCACTCATCAAAACTATGCATGGTCCTCACGTGGAGTCAATTCAAAACAGACCGTCTATAGACTAGTATGTCCGTCATCTTAGCGTTACACAAATCAAATTAGAATTTATCACTTCAGCCACTAGATGCCCTCCGCACTGTTGCGATGTTAGGTTTTTTCCTTAAATACATCTTTAGTATAAGTCCATACCAGCTGCCGCTTGACGCTCCTGTACGTACGTCACGACGCCTTCATAACTTTAATATATGTGTATAGTTTTAATTATTTCCAATTACAAAGAATTATATATAGTTGTAATATATTAATTACAATTGTAATTACGACATTATTGTTACATTATTATATAGGAATTTCTTTATAATAACTAAAGCTTCATGCGCATTATCAGCAAGACGTTAGCCTTCAATTCATCGGTGTTACCTCGAGCAATCATGTGCTGGAACGATCTTTGTGACCGCATAGCATCTATACCTATGATATTTTTTTCTTATGAATTTTATAATCATGCATTGACGGGCTAATATTCTTATTGTTTATCGATGTTTTTTTTCTTTGTAATGAGTTTTTATTCTGTTGTTTTAAACTGTGATAAACCCTGTGTGTTGGTAACCATTGTTCAATGGAAGCGTGTAAGACAGACAGTTTTATTAACATTTGCGTGGTCATTATGTAGCCTTATAGTACCCGTTATATTTTTTTTCGTATATTTCTTCTTTTTCTCCCTGGTTATATCTTCATATAGAAATGTAACTCCCTTACTCAATGCTCTGCAACGAGCACGTAAGGAATAGGAAATAAATAAAAAAATGGTTTGGTCTTCCGGGAGGTCGAAGGGGGGGGGGGGTAAATGCTTATATAAGGTTGGCTGTTGCGAGGAACCAACTTTGGCATGCACTAAAATAACTTTTTAAGCTCCTGTACGCTATTTTAGGCGCTTCTGGGAAGGTCCTTCTAAGCCGGCAATTAATCGTTAAAATCGAGTATGGTTTCTGCAGGACATTGTTTATGTTAGGCAAGGTGTTTAATTTTTCTTTATTATAAAAAGAAGGCGGTCGCTTTCGGTTCTCCGCTGTTTGCTGAGCACTATCCGTGCTTGCTTAGAGGCACTGTCTCGGGTGGTGGCTCGTAAGAAGAGAGAGAGAGAGAGAGAGAGAGAGAGAGAGAGAGAGAGAGAGAGAGAGAGAGAGAGAGAGAGAGAGAGAGAGAGAGAGAGAGAGAGAGAGAGAGAGAGAGAGAGAGGAAACCTTTCATGAAAGCTGAAGAGGTCAGCCCCACTAACGGCACAGGTGGCTACTCCTGATGGGAGTAATTACTGCTGCGCGTCCATTGTTTCTTTTTTGTTAAGTAGAATTTTAAACATTTTTGAGAAGGACACGCATCCAGGAAGTTCATTTGTTTGTCGGAGAACTGGCACGAGGTTATGATAATGGAAGGCGAAAAGATAAGGCGCTATACAAAAGCATCTAAAGTAGGGCGTCCGTGCTTCTGAGAGACAAACATTTACTATCCTGCTGAGCAGAAGAAAGTTCTTAGGGCCTCCACCCAGTGAGAGGCATTCTCATTCCAAGATGTCTTGGAGCTGGCTGGCCGTCCGGGCCCGTTCCACCAGTCGGCGCTGGTCCGAGAGCTCGGACCTGGTCAGCTGCTTTACCCACTGGTCATAGGTAGGGTTAGGATTTCGGGTTAGAGCAGGTGTCCATTGGCCCTCCTATACCACGTGGTACAGAGTGCCAGCAACAGGGCAGAAGTTACAGGTGGCAGTGTATTGGGTGGGGTACACAGCGTTTAGTAAGAGAGAGAGAGAGAGAGAGAGAGAGAGAGTAAACGTTTATTAAGGTGCTATGGGGATTCGAATTGGTTTGTAGGCGCCGGAAAATAGTTTCTTCGTCGTGTATTAGTTGTGGATGAGGTGGTGGGAAGCGGCGGTGGTCGGGTTTGTAGTGGGATAAGATTTCGGTCTATGTGTGGAGTGGTGCCGGCTTTGAGGTTGATCGGTCGTTGTTTTCTCGGGCCCAGTGTGTAATAGCACGGGCAGCAGCGTGTGCCGCCTCATTCCCTTCGAAGGACTGCTGGCTGGGTGACCAAATGATATTGCCGCGAACCATACATTGGGTTTGTTTATTTGTGTTTTGCTTTTACCGCCCGGCTGCGCCGGTCTGTGTTATCTCTGCGCCAAGGGAAGCGCGTGTTCCATTCTTTCTTTCTGTACTGCATGTGTTATCTGTTGTGATAGGGAGTGCATTCAGATCTAAACGTGAACAACCCAGAATAATCTTCTTGGATCTACTATGTTCTCGATGCGAATCGACGTTTCGAGAAGCACGCGCGCCTAAAGATAAAAAGCCTGCAGTGCGGACGCCGGGGCATTCGATTCTGCGACGCTCGCTGACGCAAGTCACTTTGTTGACCACTGCTTCGCCGCCTCTGTATTCTTTTAAGTTGTTAGGGGAGCACAAGTTCGCTCCAATAAACTTGTTTCTCCTGCAAGACAACTGCGTCGTCCTTGGCTTCGTGACATCTGGTGGAGGTGCTGGGTATGAAGGGTGCCCACTACAACCTCGAGAAGCCGCCAAGCCAGTCCAACAAGAGCCAGCCCCCGCCTGCAAAATTTACCACCCGAGTTCGGTTTGATGCCAGAAGGGCCCAAGAAAAAGAACGCTGCAACCAACACCATGGTGCAAGAAACAACATCGCCAATCGTCCTGCAGCAGCCCCGGGAACCGCCATCGTTCCGGGGAGCCCCCGCTGAAGACCCCGAAGAATGGTTGGAGAAGCTGGAGCGCGTCCGCATCTTCAACAGGTGGGACGACGAAGAAACTTTCCGGCATGTCTTCTTTTACTTAGAAGATGCTGCTCGAACTTGGTTCGAGAACCATGAGAGTTCTTTGACCGACTGGACTCACTTCAAAAGGGAGTTCCTGAAGACATTCACTACTGTTGTGAGAAAAGAGCGAGCTGCGCTTTTGTTTGAAACTCGGACACAACACCCCAACGAAGGGGTCGTGATCTTCGTTGAGGAGATGAAGCAATTATTTCGCCGCGCGGACCCTGAAATGACGGAAGAAAAGAAGTTACGCTTCTTGATGCGCGGTGTGAAGGAGGAGCTGTTTGCTGGACTTGTCCGCAACCCGCCCAAAACCATCGCTGAATTCGTGACCGAAGCCAGCACGATTGAGAAGGCTCTCGAAATGCGTGCTAAGCAGTATGACCGGAACTTTGTTGGCGCGGCCAGTGCGAACTACATCGACAACATGCGGGTTCCGGCTGATAGCCTACGCGAGGCTATCCGCGAAATAGTGAGGGAGGAGCTGCGGAAACTGCTCCCGACGACGCCGCAACCACAAGTCGCTTCTCTTACCGACGTCATTAGAGAAGAAGTGCAGCAAGCGCTGGGAACTTCAACGACGCCAGTAGCACCTCGCGAGCCGCAAGCCATGACCTACGCGGCTGCTGTACATCGCCCTCGCCCACCTGCACCCTATCGTCCCGAGGCTCCGTACCGTCGTCCCCTCTCGCCGGCCCGACCACCTGCGGCGCAACCCCCTGCCCCAAGGAAGACCGACGTGTGGCGAACGTCCGACAATCGTCCGCTGTGCTACCACTGCGGAGAGGCCGACCACGTCTACCGTCGCTGCCCCTACAGGAGGCTCGGTTTGCTAGGGTTCTCCGTCGACGCACCCCGCCCCCGAACTGGTCAGCACCCATCGGAGATCGAAGAGTACCTGTCCAACACCAGCCGTCGACCAGCCCGTTTCAACCGTTCGCCGTCGCCCTACCCATACCAGTCGCCGAACCGCCGTAGCAATGCTGAGTTCTCACGTGGAAGGTCCCCCAGCCCACGCGGGGGAAACTAAAAGCAGCAACTTCTGGAGGTAAAGTTGCACGATCGCGGAAAAATGAAAACCCTCCAACGACGCAACGACTCGCGGAAGACAGTGACTCACAACATGCCCTCATCCCGACGACCCGACCCAGACCTGACGAGACTCCCGTACACGACGAGACGTCCGCTGAGAAGACGATGACAACGACGACGCACAGTGCCCGACCGTCAACACGCACAAGCCGAGATGCGACGCCCCGACGCACCCGGAACTCGAGGAAGGCGGCATCCGACGTCAAGGTGTCCATCGACGGCTTTGACGTAGTCGCCCTCGTAGACACGGGAGCCGACTATTCGGTAATGAGCGGACCATTTGCGTCTAAACTGAAGAAAGTTATGACCAGATGGGACGGTCCGCACATACGCACAGCAGGAGGCCACCTCGTGACGCCAAGTGGAATGTGCACATCGCGCGTCACCATAGACGGCACAACGTACCCTGCGGCGTTCGTCGTTCTGCCTAACTGCTCCCGCGACGTGATTCTCGGAATTGACTTTTTGACGGACAACGGCGCAATAATTGATCTGCAGACCAAGTCGATAACATTTTCCTCCGATCACTCCACGACGCCGCAACCGAACCCCGATCACCGTGCTGCTGTCAGGATCGCCGACGATCACATCACCCTGCCACCCCGCGCAAGCTTGATGATCGCCGTCTACTGTGAGGATGCTGCTTCTGACATCGACGCTATCGTAGAGAGTGATCGAAGGTTGCTTCTCGACCGCGGCGTCTCCGTCGCAAGAGGCATTGCGCACTTTAAGCAACGCCAATCTCACGTTTTGGTCACTAATTTCACCGAAGAGTACCAGCATTTAAACAAGGGAGCTGCAATTGCGTTCCTCGAAGAAACGCAAGAAGCAAGTGATGTGATCGCAGTCGCCGACTTTGAACGCACACCCGTAGAAACCTTCAAGCTCCCGCAGCCATTCGACGTGAATCCGGCGCTACCGCAAGAACAACGGAAAAAATTATTGGCCTTGCTGCGTCGCTACAGCGAATGTTTTTCGTCGAGCGCAAAACTACGTCAGACCCCTCTAGCGAAGCACCGAATAATAACCGAAGATGGAGCCCGACCTACCAGACAGTCACCGTACCGCGTCTCTTCACACGAACGGGAAGCCATCCGGACTCAAGTCGACGACATGCTGAGCGATGACATTATACAGCCATCGAAAAGCCCCTGGGCTGCGCCCGTCGTACTCGTAAAGAAAAAAGACGGCACATTAAGGTTTTGCGTTGACTACCGGCGACTGAACAAAATCACGAAAAAGGACGTGTACCCCCTTCCCCGAATCGACGACGCCCTCGACCACCTCTGCCACGCGAAGTACTTCTCATCGATGGACCTGAAGACCGGCTACTGGCAAATCGAAGTGGACGAGAGAGACCGAGAGAAGACTGCATTTATAACCCCAGACGGCCTATACGAGTTCAAGGTGATGCCGTTTGGGCTGTGCACAGCACCAGCGACGTTTCAAAGAGTCATGGAAACTGTGCTAGCTGGCCTTAAGTGGCACACCTGCCTCGTATACCTCGACGACGTAGTGGTATTCGCCCGGACTTTCGACGAACACCTTGCAAGGTTGGAGTCTGTACTCGAGGCCATTCGTACGTCGGGGTTGACGCTAAAGCCTGAAAAGTGCCGTTTCGCATACGGGGAACTCAAGTTCTTGGGCCACGTCGTCAACGCCGCGGGAGTCCTACCTGACCCGGCAAAAACTTCAGCGATTGCGAACTTCCCAAGGCCGAAAGACAAGAAGGGCGTGCGAAGATTTCTCGGGCTGTGCGCATACTACCGGCGCTTCGTGGCAAACTTCGCACGCATTGCAGAGCCACTCACGCGCTTGACGAAAGATAGCACCCCTTTCAGCTGGGAAAACGACCAAGAAAAAGCATTCTGCGAGCTGCAAAAACGCCTGCAAAGCCCGCCCGTGCTCGCTCATTTCGACGAAAATTCCGAAACGGAAATGCACACGGACGCCAGTGATATAGGCTTGGGTGCCGTCCTTGTCCAAAAGCAAAGCGGCTGCGAAAGGGTAATCGCCTATGCCAGCCGTGGTCTGTCGAAGGAGGAGAAAAACTATTCTGCCTCTGAGAAAGAGTGCCTGGCTATTATATGGGCGATTTCAAAATTTCGCCCATACGTGTATGGAAGGCCATTCAAGGTTGTAACAGACCACCATGCGCTGTGTTGGCTCGCCAATTTGAAGGACCCCTCTGGACGTCTTGGGCGGTGGAGCTTGCGCCTGCAGGAGTTCGACGTTACAGTCGTTTATAAATCCGGCAGGAAACACTCCGACGCCGACTGCCTGTCCCGCGCCCCCGTCGACCCACCACCACAAGACTCTGATGAAGACAGCGCGTTCTTCGGGATCGTGACGGAGAGCGACCTAGCCGCCCAGCAGCGTGCCGACCCCGGCTTACGCGTCATAATCGAGTACCTCGAGGGATGCAACGTTGCCGTTCCTAGGACCTTCAAACGCAGCTTACCAGCATTCAGCCTGAGAAACTCCGTCCTTGTGAAGAAGAATTTCAGCCCCGGAACAAGAGCGAATTACCTTCTTGTCATCCCCGCGGACCTTCGTGACGAAATTTTGGAAGCGTGCCACGACGACCCGTCTTCCGGACATCTGGGCACAGCCCGCACTATTGGAAAAATCAAGGCGAGGTACTACTGGCCCGGCCTTACCTCTGACGTCACTCACTACGTCCGGAGCTGCCGTGACTGCCAGCGACGAAAAACGCCGCCGACAAGACCCGCCGGACTTCTGCAACCGATCGCCGTCCCATCGAGACCATTTCAACAGATTGGAATGGATCTTTTAGGCCCGTTCCCTACGTCACGATCACAGAACAAGTGGATTATCGTAGCGACAGACTACATGACGCGCTACGCAGAGACCGCCGCTCTTCCGAGGGGGACTGCACAAGAAGTGGCGAAGTTCTTTATAAGCCAAGTTGTGCTGCGACATGGAGCCCCGGAAGTCCTAATCACATACCGCGGAACGGCATTTACTGCGGAGCTGATGCAAGGAGTATTACGCTACAGCAACACGGATCACCGAAGAACGACGGCGTACCACCCCCAAACGAACGGACTAACAGAACGTCTGAACAAGACAATCGCAGATATGCTGTCAATGTACGTTGACGTTGAACATAAGACTTGGGACGAAGTGCTCCCGTATGTCACGTTTGCGTACAACACGGCTATCCAGGAGACGACACAGCTGACGCCGTTCGAGCTTGTCTACGGTAGAAGGCCGACTACGATGCTCGACGCCATGCTTCCGCACGTAGAAGACGACGACCTCAACACCGACGTCCACGGATATCTTCAACGTGCGGAGGAGGCCCGCCAGCTCGCTCGAGTTCGTATAACGGACCAGCAGCTGGTGGATGCGGGCCGCTACAACCTCCGACGCCGAGACGCCGAGTACCAACCAGGGGATCGTGTGTGGGTTTGGACTCCCATCCGACGACGCGGACTCAGTGAGAAGCTCCTGCGACGGTATTTCGGACCCTACCAGATTCTACGACGTGTTGGCCAACTTACCTACGAAGTGATCCCCGATGGTGACTCCGGCACATCACGACGACGCACACGGCCTGAAGTCGTCCACGTGGTTCGCTTAAAACCTTTCTACGGACGATAACGAACTTTTATTTTCATTTGTTCGGACTGTCGCTTATGTTAGCATCGGGTCGATGCACTCTTAGAGGGGGGGTAATGCCGCGAACCATACATTGGGTTTGTTTATTTGTGTTTTGCTTTTACCGCCCGGCTGCGCCGGTCTGTGTTATCTCTGCGCCAAGGGAAGCGCGTGTTCCATTCTTTCTTTCTGTACTGCATGTGTTATCTGTTGTGATAGGGAGTGCATTCAGATCTAAACGTGAACAACCCAGAATAATCTTCTTGGATCTACTATGTTCTCGATGCGAATCGACGTTTCGAGAAGCACGCGCGCCTAAAGATAAAAAGCCTGCAGTGCGGACGCCGGGGCATTCGATTCTGCGACGCTCGCTGACGCAAGTCACTTTGTTGACCACTGCTTCGCCGCCTCTGTATTCTTTTAAGTTGTTAGGGGAGCACAAGTTCGCTCCAATAAACTTGTTTCTCCTGCAAGACAACTGCGTCGTCCTTGGCTTCGTGACAATATTAAGTTCTGGTGGTCTTTTTACTTGTCGAAGAAGGTAGAGTGCGGGTCAAGAGATGTGGCCAATTAGAAAATTTCTGCAGGTGGTCTGTGAATCGGCAATAAAAGTAAGCAATTCCTCGCCAGTTGTGGCAGTAAGAGTGATGGAAAACTCCTCAGCAGTCTCGATGGAAGTGGTGAGACTGGTCGCTGCTGCCAGTTCTGTGCCTTGCGTGTTAACGACACAGGCTGCATATGCTTTCTAATGAGGGATTCTGTGTATCGAGTGCATGGTAAGGGGTGATTGTTCTTATGAATTAAGCGCGCTCGTGCCGTGCTCCGTTATTTGTTGAAAACCGGGTGCATATTTCGGGGGTAGGAATGCTACGCGGATATACTGTCGTATGCCTGATGGGATTCGGATCTTCTCATCTTGTGGTGGGACGCTGTAGTGCAGACGGACAAGTGTTGCTCTTCCCTTGGGCGTGAGATTGAGTCGTTGTATCTGATATGCCTGGTTGGCCTCTTGTATTTCTTCGCAGATGTTGTAGACCCCTAGATGCAGAAGTTCCTTGGTTACCGTGCTGACTGGGAGCAGCCCCATAACGGTTTTGCAGGCTTGTCGTATGGTGGCGTCGAGCTTCCGTATTTCTTGGGGTCTGAGGGTCAAATATGGCGTGCCATACGCTCCCCTGTTGATGAGAACGGCTTGAACCAGAGTCCGAAGCGACGATTGGAGACGCGATGGATGATGTGACTGAGTTGGTTGATCGTGCGCTGTAAGTGCGGTAGGTCTTGTAAGCCAGATCGGTCTTTAGGTATTATGAGGCCAACCATCAGAAGATGGGGACATTCGGAGCAGGGTGATTATTTATATGCATTTCTGGTTCTGGTATTCCGTGCGCGATCTTGCGGGTAGTTTTCTTTCTGAGCGTAAGTAAACCGGACTTTTCGGGGGTGCACTCCAGTCCTCTGAATTGGAGATATCGTTGGGCGGTGTTGATTGCCATTTAAAGTGCGTCTTCCTGATCTCCGATTGATCCAGTGGGTGTCCATAGCATGAGGTCGTCCACGTAGGAACCGTATCGGAGATGCGGAATATCTTGCAGCCGGAGGGGGGGGGGGGGATCCTTCATGGCAACGTTAAAGAGCAAGGGCGAAATAACCGAGCCTTGAGGCGTTCCTTTGGGAATTGCTGGAAAAGTGGCAGATCGGAAATGGCCGATGCGCACAGTGGCGGTTCGGTTGGTAAGAAATGTCGCGACGTAGTTGTAAATTCTGTGCCCGCAGTTGGTCCTTCTGATTGACGAAGATATCGTCTACGTAGCAGAGCTAAACCTGCGCTCAATCGGAGAAGACTCTTAAAGAGTTGTTTCGAGTTCTCTTACACAAGTATCCCTGTGCGTCGAGGCACAAGTGGCAGTACTCAGTAAAGTCAAATACGCTTCTGGGGGATGTCGGGGCGGATTTGCTTTTGGGTATTTTGGTAACATATCGACTACCTTAATGAGACTGGTGGTTGTGTAGGGGGCAGCAACGCCAAGTGCAACTAGTAGAGCGTCATTAGGTACTCCTAAGCCCTTCTTATCGTCCCGATTATACGGAGAAAATGGGGTTTTCTAGAAACGAATGACAAAGAAGGGACGCAATATTTGACCGGTAATGGTTCGGAAATATTGACAGTGCTTCAGTAGGCGGGCTGCTTCTGGAAACTATAATTCTAAAATTCATAAAGTTCGTGCTGGAGCACTGTTCAAAGCCTGTACTGTTGTGTAACCGGTGGTTTGTAATAATGACCGGCCTAGTGAATGTTTATCGATTTTCGTGAACCATTACCGGTCTAATATTCCGCCCCTTATTCCTTCATTTATTCAAGACAGCGCGCATTTTCTCCGTAAAGTCCAAACGTTACATAACGTGACACGTGCACGTTGAGCAAAGGAAGGTTTGCAGGTTGCCCGCAGTGGAGTTACCGTATAAACTCGAAAGTTTGTCGAGAATTCCTTTTAAAACTATGCTTACAACGTGTGTTGTCGGTCGCAGGGCATCACGCGGTGTCGTCTCATTTAGAACAATTGGTTGGAATTACCAAGAAAAAACACTACGGGAAAACTGAACAGATTACTCGAAGCTGCACTTTGCAGGCTACGGATAGGACACACACGAGGATCACATTCTTACCTTTTAAACGGGACACAAACACCACAGCGTATAAGATGTGGACGACGGCTTACTGTTCTCCACGACCTTGTCGAATGCACAGAACACGATGTTTACAGACGCAAACATTTCCCAGAACTCTACAAATACCACATACTACTACACCTAGCAAACTTCATTGCAGACAAATCCACCTTTGCATGCATTCGCGTTATAGAATACTTATGTAATGTCGTTTTTATTACAAACTCTTTTCTATCGCATATAATCATTATAGCGATACTCTCAGGTGGGGTACCTGCAAGAAAAACCTATTAACTGCATTTCCATTAACCATCACTAGTTATTTAACAAGATGGCCTTGTACACTAATCATTTGCTTCTTGCTAACTATCAAACAAAAAACACACCTTGTGTGAATTGTGACCTTTCCCCTTCTCCTCCCCCTCCTCATGGGCACTTCCCCGCAGGGCCTCATGGCCTCTCGTCTTTAATAAAGTGTTTGACTTACGCACTTCGAAATCAATAATGTGACCACTACAAAACCCTGATACTTGACGCTCATTGACCAAGTAGTCCTTGCGCAAGTAAGCAACACAGATCAACAATATTCTTCCAAGTAAATCTGGATAGTCGTGTATAACTCCTTCCCTATCTACTGCGAAATAATTCATCACCTGGGGCAGACAAATGCCGCAAAGATTAAGTTTTAAACTGCAATAAAGCTCAGTCCGTGGCAGGCTCTGCGAATAGTGTCTTTCAGTTTTTTTCGACCCAGCTGATTTTGGAAATTTATTCGGGGTATTTTTGACATCCGTTTCCTGAACAAGTTGCGTTGCTTATAGCTTGTATAATGCGCACGAGCGTTCAGATAAAATTTCTGCTTATCATGTTTGCCGCCCCGCTAACGAACTTGGATGACGAAAGATAGTGTAAGCATTTTAAAACAAGACCCGAAAGAAAAAGGTAAAAGAAGAATTTAGACGCCACGTTTCCCAGAAAATATTCATCCGTATTATTTTTATTTTACTTTTCGTTCACTGTATTTTTTTTCGGTGCTAAAAACGGATAAATCTTAGCATAACGCTAGGTAAGACAGCGACGAGCCCCGTGAAAGCAGCCAATTAGAGCCCGATTAACACGGCTGGTCACAACATCATGCAGGGGTGCACTATCTGCTAATTGGGGATTTAAGTGGCTGCAGATATTAATTTTGTCTTTTAATTGATTAAGAGTAAATGAACGAAACTGAGACACGTGTTCTGCAATCGTTGCATCGATCGCCTTTCGCTTCTGCTTCCAGCAAAAGTTTTACTCGTATTTCAAATTCTGCTCTGCTCTCTAGATAAATTACCTACGTGGCACGGAGTTATCAACTAATGAAATAGTTATAGTTAAAACCTGGCCTCAAAAATTCGATATAGCGATTTTTTTTATTTCAAGAGTGATTTATGCTTGTTCGAGCCACTTGACGTTCAGTTTGTCGAGCGCTCGATTTGATTGGAGCCTTTGCAGTATTGGCATTGCATTGATTCCAGCCTTTGCAACAATGGCCACCGGCTTAGGGTGTTTATGCAATAATGTTGAAGTCACAACGTCGCTACGTCGTATTAACTTTGTTTCAAGCGAACCCCTTCTTGCTGTGCCCAAAGTTTTTCTTGCTTTCTTGCCCACATCTATTAACTACACTTTTATAGAGCTTCTCCCACCAAAGAAAAATCAGAATAGCCTCTTCTTTCTAAATAGCTTTCCGACGGCCTGCCTAGGGGAGATTGACCGCCTCTTCGAAACGGTTAAACAACGCACGAGGGGTCATGCTTTGGTAATAACAGGAGATTTTAATGCGCCACACACAGCTTGGGGATATCATAGGGACAACAAAAAAGGGCAACAACTCTACGATGCCATTAGAGGTAATAGCTTGCACTTGTGCAATGCCCCGGACCGGCTCAGGAATAGTGTCTCTCGAGACACTACCACAGATCTTACTTTAACACACGGAGGTAAAGATCCAACATAGGAATGTCTCTTTGAAACGCTGGGCAGTGACCATCCCTATATTCAATTGCAAATTTCGAGCTATCGCACAGAATCACAAAAGATCGGCACTGCCCGCATGACTGATTGGCAGAAATTCCGCGAATAACCGGTCTCATTCAAGACATCGAAGAATGGGCACAGAGAATGTTAGAAATTTTCCAAAAACAAACGAAAGTATTGCCTCTCACGCAAGATTTCCCCACTGTAGATGCCCACCTCTTACATCTGTGGGAGGCCCGAAGAGGGCTAACTAAGCGATGGAGGAAGCACAAAACAAATCGAAAAATACGTATCAGAATAGCTAAATTAACGCAGGATGCAGCTGAGTACGCTAAAACACTAAGCCAACAAAACTGGGCTCAATTATGTACGCAATTTCAGGGTACACTAGGTACCCGTAGAACATGACATCTCCTTCAATCCCTCATGGGAAAACAAGGAATCTAAATCATCCATAGCCCATATCGCTTACATCCTGCGTGGGAAAATTATTTGAACATATGGTACAAAATAGTCTCTCCCCATTCATTGAAGATCATGGCCATTTTCCAAACACTATGTATGGGTTTCGCCCACGCCTATCCACTCGGGACGTACTCACTCAAATTAAAGAAGACATTCTTGACTGGCTTCCCAAGAACCATAAGCGCTGCATCCTGGCTCTAGACATAAAAGGTGCTTTCGATAACATCAGTCACCACGCTATCCTTAAGGACCTTTCATCCATTGGTTGTGGGCAGAGAGTGTACAATTACGTCGCAGCCTTCCTCACGAAACTCACCGGGGTCATTGGAATTGGACAATTGCGGTCTGCCCCTTTCAAGGCGATCGCTCGTGGTACCTCACAGGGGCCAGTCATCTTACCACTTTTGTTCAACCTTGCCATGAAGGACCTCCCATCATTATTGCAAGATATCCCCCACCTTTGTCTCGCCATCTACGCAGATGATCTCACCTTTTGGACCCCTACAGGATCCATGGGTGAGCAACAAGAAGCACTTCAAGCCGCTATAGACAAGTCGCAAAGATACCTTCGAGAACGAGATCTTCAATGTGCCCCAGAGAAATCGGCACTTTTGACACTTAGGGCTGGTACCCCGAAACAAAACAAGTCCACCGTCCCAGACACGGACCTATTCATAAATGAGTAACCCGTCCCAACTGTGCCGCAGTTGAGAATTCTTGGACTTGCCCTCAAAAATGGCTCTGGGCTCCACACAATGACTCCCCTCCAGAAGATTGTCAACCAGCTGACACACATAATGCAGCGCGTCAAACATCGTCGATATGGTTATACGATCCCACCGGTTAAAGATAAGAAAACAAGCACACCTTTGAAAATTCGAATACGAGTGGCCCCAATACCAAGAGATATGCATGCGGAGTAAAAGGCCAGAAGAATCGCCCCAGCACGACCCATGTCCACCAGATATGCAAACGACCTAAATACCTGTTATGTGGACGCATCCCGTTATCCGCACCATCCCACCCACGTAACTTGTGTACTGAATGGACGGGGCCAAGAAATCACATCCTCCACAGTCAATATCACCGCAATTGATACTGCCGAAGAAGCCGCGAAAGCCCACGCCTCATCACTGCCCAATACCCAACCACCATACCTACCGACTCTCAGGCAGCGTGCAGAAATTACTTACAAGGTCGAATTTCTAAAACGGCACTTTGTCTTCTTTTAACAAGACGGAGCATTCCCGAAGTTTATATAGTTTGGGTGCCAGGACACGAATCCCTTGAGGGAAATGAGGCGGCTCACGCCACTGCCCTCACCACCTCTTCCACCTAGTGACCTAACCCGCAACCTCTCTTGCGCTACACAGATATCTTGGCGGACTACCGACACAAACGTCAAATTTTCCCAATTCCACACCACCAACTCACAAGGGATGAAGCAACAAAGTTCAGACGACTTCAAACTAACACGTATCCACACCGTACCCTTCTTCATGCAATTTATCCGACAGACTATCCAGCCACCTGCAGCTACTGCCCAGAGCTCGGTACCCTATACCATCAGGTGTGGAAGTGCCAAAAGACACCGGACCTGCAACCAATCCCCAATCCCTCCATACAACAGTGGACGGGGCGGTTGACCAGCAAGGACCCTACGTTCCAGCTTGACCTGGTGCAAAGGGCCCGCGCAGCCAGCCGCAGCCACGGGATCCCGGACTAGGGATCCCCTCCACCGGGCGAGTGCCTTAACAACTGCACCTGTTGTTGTTAATAAAGATTTCTTTCATTCATTCATTTATTAAATGCAGAGCATTTCTTTAACTCACGATGTCACCCGGCGTTGGTGTGCCTCGGCGTCCGCAACAGCCGTTCCAGGTGCGCCCTCTCCCCCACTCCTCCTTTCCCGCATCACGCTACCCTCCTCGCTCTCAACAACAGGTCCGCACCCCTCCCCCTACACTATATAAAAAAATAATACTTACCGGCGCCTGTTTTCGATCCCACGACCCTGCGGGCGGAACGCAAGGTACATGGTGCTCTACCCACTGCGCCACAAAGCCGACACAGAATGGAAAGCTACGAACGCGCCTTATATCCTTGACTCATTCAAACTACGTCAAGAAGCTGCTGATACAACGCATTAACTACCACCAACTCCCCAAACACTAAACGTTAACGCAATACACCCACCCCCCATGCGACGCATTTACTCGAGTCCCCCTCGCGGGGAGATGGGCCCTTTTGTTGTTCCATCCGTCCGTTTGTCCGTACTTTCTTCCAATAAGTTGTTCCTTCTGTAGCTGATTCGTTTGTTCGTTCACTTCTTGGGTCGTTGTTTTGAGGATTTGGGTATTCTTTTGTTTTATCGTACGCCCATTTGCTATTTTGTTCTTTCGTTTGCTCGTTTGGCTCCTTATTCGTTGATTCGCTTCTTAGCTCGTTTTTTTTTTTGCAATTCGGGTATTCTTTTGTTGTATCGTCTGCCCATTTGCTATTTTGTTCGTTCGTTTGTTCGTTCGACTCTTTATTCGTTCATTCGCTTCTTGGCTCGTTCTTTTGCGAATTTGGTTATTCTTTTGTTGTATCGTCTGCCAATTTGCTGTTTTGTTCGTTCGTTCGTTCGTTTGGCACTTTATTCATTCGTTCATTTCTTGGTTCGTTTGTTTTTCCCTTCGTTTGTTTGTTCGTTCGTTCGTCCCTTCACTCGTTTGTTCTTTTGTTCCTTCATTTGTTCGTTCGTTCCTCCATACGTTCATTCGTTCGTTCGTTCGTTCGTTCGTCCGTCCGTCCGTCCGTCCGTTCATCCGTACGTCCGTCCGTTCGTTCGTTCGTTCATCCGTCCATTTGTTCGTTCGTCCGTTTGTTCGTCCGTCCGTTCGTTTATCCGTCCGTCCGTCCACCCGTTCGTTCGTCCGTCCGTCCGTCCGTCCGTGTGTCCGTCCGTCCGTTCGCTCGTTCGTTAGCTCGTTCGTTCGTTCGTTCGTTCGTTCGTTCGTTCGTTTGTTCGTCCGTCCGTCCGTCCGTCCGTCCGTCAGTCCGTCCCTCCGTTCGTTCGTTCGTTCGTTCGTTCGTCCCGTCATTCGTTCGTTCGCCCCTACGTTCGTTCATTCCTCGTGCGTTCGTTTGCTTGTCCCTCGCGTGTCAGGCGCATGTGATATTCTATTCTACTTTCCCACTTCCCCGGCCGCTCCTCCCCGTCCCGCAAACCACAAGTGTAATCGGGCGTGGCGGACCTTGTTCGGAGAAAACGACCCGCAATGAGAGCTGAACGGCTCGAAAGTACAAAGAGGCAGGAAACGAAGGCTGCCGCCGGAGCAAGCGCGGAGGTGAGAGAAAAGGCGTTGAGGGAAAGCGGTGGCTGGGGCGATGGCGTGCCACGGTCACATTCTCCCGAGCGTCCCACTTAACGACCGCCGAGGCGCCGAAGAAGCGAGTGCAGCGCCACCTTAAGCGCGAGTCACTCTAGCGCGCCGGTAAGCGACGGTCACCAGCGTGCCAGCCGCGTCGCGCGCCTGGCTACAACCCCGGACACGTCAAAAAGCTTCACCATGGCCTTATTAAGGTACAAAGTGCGTCAAGCTTACCGTTGTAAAATATGACCGGAATAATAAAAAGGGGACAACTAAAATGCGTCTAAGTATACAACCACTTGGGGATAAAAAATAGAAACAAAAACGGGGCCAACGGCCACTGCTCAGGCTTTCCTCGTGTCTAGAAGGTGTTTCTCGTGTCCGTCGCGGTCCGAACGAGAGGGGGAGGTGGACCTCAATTAGCAGGACGAAAAGAAGAGCGGTGTGCTGTGGCGCTTTCTAAATACGGAGCAAGAAAGTACAAATTGGCGGGCAATGGGCGGCCTGCCCCCTCCGTCATTATTCGATAATTATCGCGCTCGCCGGGCGCCCTATCCGGTCCACATCACGTCCTCGTTTGTCGCCCCAGTGTACGGACGAAGATCGCGTGACGCGTGCCTCCTTCGGCATCTTGCGGGTCACACTGCGGAGTCGAGCCGACGCTTCGAGAGAGCGGGGGGCCCCTGTCCTTTCGGGTGAACAGCGCGTGGTTGCCAAAGAACTCCTAGTTCCTGTTGTGTACGAAACTGGACATCCTTGTTTCTGTCCAGCGTTCTCTTCTTGTAAGCTTCTTAACCTGGGCTTGGTAAGATGCGGCATAACTAACAGCCTATAATCGTTCTCTTGGGTGTCACGGCTGCTCTCCCGTGGTGGTTGGGTGGTGCCCTCAATTTATACCACTCAGTATTCACTTAAACGTCGGTCCAACACCGCTTCGAAGTCTGCTAGGCTTTTTCACTCATCTTGCTCTGCAGGCAGTTGCATAGCACATTTCTCCATATCTACCCATTGCTCCTCGTCGTTTCTGTGCGCATCGAGTTCTTGAACATCACCGCCATCATCTTCATCACGTCATCAACTGGCGTAGCAGGTTAGGCATTTTAGACCGGCTAACATCACCATACTTCATTAAAGATCGTTATCTCTCTCTCTCTCTATCTCGTCTACAGTCAGTGAGTGCTGCATAGTATTGTCTGATTGTCGAAGTCCCACGAAGAGTGTTTTTCCTCCCACACTGTGCTTAACCTGACGTAACTACGACGGTAGCACTTTCCCACTGCAAAAGGTGTCGCTGATTCGCAGTTTAGATCTTGGTGACAGTTTAAGGGCCCCACATTTTATCTGCGACGTGACTTTAATATCATGTGCGGCTTCGCGAAGTAAAACCTCACTTATCTGCTTGCTTAACTTAGCCAAACTAGCTTTGCGATCTCCATTGTGTATATAGTGCACGTGGTGAGAGTCGACTTCTGCAACTTCTGTCCCTGGAAAGCGTAAGTAAGGTGCCCAGTAAAGTGGCCTCGAACTTTTGGCACCGTGGTGCATAATCGCCCCTGTTGCAGTTTGTTCGTTCAGCCCCTGCAAATAAAACGACACAATTGGATTACAATACTTTTACGAAGCCAAAATTCCTTGAGAAATTTTGCGAGGCGGGGACAGGAAATATTTCGCCAAAAATTGTCCTTTTCGCTCCATAATAATTATTTACGGCAAAAATTTGATGGCCTAAAACCCCCTCCACCCCTTGGCTGCTTTCACCCTATTCTGTCACTAAACTTTGAGTAACCAGCTTGTCGTGATGCTAAATCCGGCATTGCTAGTTTCAAATCTCTCTCTCTCTCTCTCTCTCACCTCTTCCGTGGCAGATTTCCTATTTTAATTTTAAATGCGAAAGCATTAAATGGCCATTGAACAAACGAACCGCAATCGGCATCCGTAACAGCTAAACGGCAGCTCGAAGACATGTCTTTGACTTGTTTCATGTTGTGAGACGTTCCATACATACCAAGGGTTTTAAATTCGGCAGTAGTGAAAGGTGGCCATGTGGACAGATGTCCGCGCAAGTCTGACTCTCAGAGTTTGTTCTTACATCGCTGGAGTTGACGATTAGGTTGTAGGCGGTCGTATTAGTAATGGATGCATTGCTGTAGTCCGTTAAGTCAGCGAGTCCTTGACATTCAGGAATTTCGTGGTGCCTTACAGTTCACATTCCTGCAACCGTTGCAGGTCTCTGGGAAGGTTCAAGAGTTCGGCTTCCTTTACGAAGCCGCGTGTGTTGCCTCCGTCGAATCCACCCTGGGAACGACCAACATTCGCTCCCATACGACGCAGACCTGCAGAGGCGGAGAAGCGCGGGAACCATATTAAACGAAATGTAATTAACGTCGGTGGGAGAATTAGAGGAAATATCCAACGCTTCGACATTAAAGAGCTGGTATGCAGTACAAAAGACGCACTTGTCTCACACCCGCAGCGTGCTCGCCTCATCTTTTGAAGCTCACACAGTAAAGAGCTCCGGTTTTCGGGTATCACCTTTGCATTAGCTGGCACGGCTTGTTTCCATTTTCACAATTAGTTCGTGATTTCTTTGCTAACCTGCGTCGTATCGCTCACTGCCCTTGACTGTTCTAATAAGCGTCAAATGAGTTGCAGAGAACATCTACTTTTATGTCATTAGACGTGAGACAGAGAGAGAGAGAGAGAATTGCTTTATTGAGGTAAGGAGGCCAGATGCCCTGGGGGGAGAGAGGTAAAAAGGTAGGGGAAAGAGCAGTTCAGCCGGTGCTCCCTGTTCACACAGTTCTCTTTCTCTGCATATTAATGCAAATTCTCGCTGTTCATGTGCGGTTCACAGTTCACTAGCTTGTTTTCTTCTCACTTTTCGCACATAAACCAGGCAGATGGAGCGTGCTTGGTGCACTCTAGGGGAGTCGGACAAACTGCTACACCATTTTAAAGAGACCATTCTCAAGAGCGCATTCAGTAATCATTTCAAGGGTTGGTGGATCTTCCCGCACCCGGCGTATGTGTTCAGATTCGGATGTAGGTACCGGGCCAATGGCTAAAAGCTGCGCACGGCCTCTGTCGAAGGCGGGGCAGAGCCAGATTATTACTTTGTTGTCGAGAGAGTGAGAGTTTTGGAACGTAGCTAGTGCATTCACCATTTATTCTCTTCAAGCACCGAAGGGCAACTGAGAGAGCGAAATCTTCGAAGTGATTGCTTTGCATTCTTCTGCAAAGGACGCTTTTTAATATGTTTCACATTACCAGTGATGGCCGTGGGATGACTCTGGTTTGGCACCGGAAACCGACTGCCACTATGTTTGAAGATGGTTCTGGCGTGCCAACAACATTAGTCATCAACGGTGACGGAAAACAACGGCTCGTCTGCGCGACCATTAGCGTCAAGCGTACGGCAGCTTCTCGATGCTGCGTCACCGTTTCCTGTTATCGGCGTTGGCGTACTTACTGGGAATCTTGATGAGTATGGTTGATACCCACGATAACCCCGGACGGCTAGCGCCCCCTGTAAAACCGCTCAACGAGGTGGCAACGTTCTAGCGTTAAAACTAACTTATACTTCCTGTCCCCCAAAAAATCGCTCAGGAAAGATGCAGCCGTCTTGACGTCGAACATATGTCCTTTGCACTCTGATGCCTTACCTCATCGCGCGCTTACGGCCAGCGCGGCCACCGTCAAGGTATCCCCCAAGGTTGTACTCTACGCCCCCGCTTTTTTTCGCCGAAAGAGGCGACGTGTTCATGTAGCTGCGCAAGCCTTGGCTCTGCACTGCAGCAGACTCAGCACGCGTGGCCGCTCGCGTCCGTCCGCGCGCCACTTGGTTGCTTGATTCCCGGCGTGGCACAGGTCGATCGCTAATTGGGTAAACCTGATTCGCGTCGAAGGTGACAGTCGATTCAAAGCACTGCTCTTTGGAGAGCGCCGCGCTCACCGTCAGCGACGCATCGATCCCAACAGGGCAGCTCGAATCGAATTAGCGCCACGCGTCCCCTTCGCTCCGCCACAACCCCGGCGGAAAGCAGCGTCGACGCAGCTGTGCTTTTGTCCCTTCGCGAGCGTGGAGAACTAATTGGGCCGGCGGCCCGACCGCGCCAGACGCACTCGGTGCGTCACGCGCGTAAGAAAGGGCCACATACATAACTCTTCCTCCCAGCCTATGCTCGCCAGCCGTCAATATTGTACAGAAGCTTTTTCGCGGTGTTCTGCGAAACGGGCCCTTCGATAAAAATGGCTTGATTGCGTGCGAGCGAAAACAATTGTGAGTCGTTGCTTTTGATTGTGCATTGTAAGAACTACCGGAGACACCTCGCCTGAAATAATTGGCGTCTAGGTGGGCCAATATGCCGATTACACAAACATATACTTCTGTCTCGTAGCTTGTTTTGTTTTTTAGGTCGCTCCCAGAGTTTTCGCGATCACCACCCTCCGCGGATACTACATACGTTTGTGGAGCTGAAAATTCTCACAATGAGGGACACATAAAACGTTGTATTAGGCTTGGCATTTTTTCGCAATTACGAAAAAGAAAATAAACTCGTACTGGTCGCATGAAAGTTAATTGATGAGCTAGAGCGGTAAGTTAGCGTAAGTATTACTTTTTCTGACGAAAGCTGATTGCCAAATCATTTCAATAATAGCTTGCCATCATTCTTAATTTTGTAAGTCGGTTATCTATAACCTTACAAGTGACTAGGGGTATCTCTTGTTGTGTTGAACGTAATTTGGTAGGGCATACTACAAAAGGGGTGCGTTGAAATAGCTAGTCCCCTTCGATCTAACATTTTCGTACGCGTACGCTACATGCACACCTGGTGCCGTTATCTCGTTAGATTACTCGACTATTTCTAAATTACAGCGCGCGACAGATGAACAAAGCTGCACAATTCAAACATCCCAGGAACAGAGATGTAGGCCGACTTACTTGTACAGCACTGTAGCAATGTCCACTGGGCGGATCATCATTCGTTTTTCGGAAGTAGTTCCTCGCTGGAAATCAGGTTAAAATCAATTTTATGGGCGCTCAAATTCCTCGTGTATTTCAATGACTAGGCAAGAGAGATCAGTATCACCAAAAGTGGGCGTTGGTGCGTTTGTCCGTAACCAATTCGATCAGACGAATACATTTTTTGCATTGTTCGGGAACCCGAAAAGATTCACCGTGGCTCGCCTCCGTTTCTGCAAACACATTTTGTCCCGGTTATACTTTGTGGTTCTGAAGGTATCAGAAAATTTCATTACCGCGTAGGCTCGATGGTATTCCTTCCTGTAAAGCTTGCTTTGCGGCATTATTACTCTCAGTGCGGAAAAGCTACCGTCAAAAGCCGTAAGGGGGTCAATACCTGGATTTTCGCCATCACTGCTTCAAGGCGCTAGAAAACATCCATGCGATGGGTAACGAGATTGCTGGCACCATCCAGCTACGACTAGATAACGAGTAAGCCCAGGTGTCAGGGTGAAAACCTTTGGATGGAATCGACTGGCAAGGCCTTTTAGTAGTCTTTTAGCGTTTTTAGCTCCGCGGTCCTAAGGTGGTAGTCGTTAAATGCTTTTCGCATTTTTATTTATATGAGTTGCCTACGTTGGTGGGAACACCAACGCAGGCAACACATGTGTGGTTTTATTTCCAGAACAGGGCAGCACAGGATTCGCGAAAGTTTACAATGAGAGGTTTAGTGTGAGTGAGTGAATGGGTGAGTGAGTGAGGGAGTGTTGTTTTGTGAATGGGTAAGTGAGTGAGTGCGTGCCTGATTGAGTGAGTTAGTGAGTGAGTGAGTGAGTGAGTGAGTGAGTGAGTGAGTGAGTGAGTGAGTGAGTGAGTGAGTGAGGGAGTGAATGAGTGAGTGCATGAGTGCGTAAGTTAGTGAGTAGTTGGGTTGGTAGATGAGTGAGTGAGTGAGTGAGTGAGTGAGTGAGTGAGTGAGTGAGTGAGTGAGTGAGTGAGGGTGGGCTGGTGGAAAGACCAGCAAGAGAACAAGAGAGTTTCGTCAAGCGCACCTCGTCTCGCTAATGCAATCAACCTGGAAATGACACACTTCTCCCTACCTGCAGTTATTACCCCAGGCCCGTATTGCGCCCGAATGAATGGACGGGAAAGCTTTTGCCTGCGAAAAGTACTTTTGTAATGAAAAAACGTAGCCACAGGCGCGCTAGACCGGACGTACTCCATCGCAGGTTTTTCTGGCACAACACAGCTGGAGGCGTTCAATTAACCTGCCCATTGAAACGGAGCGGGTCGTACGTGATTTCTCAGTTCAGCTATGTCGGCACGTGTGACTACTATGAGGGCATGACAATCGAGAAATATCACCACTCGCAAAAGAAAACAATAAAAATAGCCACAATACCGAGTTTGTCGCTATTTGACCTGCAGGGGGCTGTGGTGCCCACGTGGGGACACGTGGTCGTCAGCTCTTTCGTTCTTTCTTCACCGCCTTTTCGTTATTTCAACCGCCGGAAAATTCAGCCACTCAGTTTCTTTTTTTCTTAATGAGTACGTGTCTTCATAAAAATGTTACGCTGTATTACTTCCTTTATGTAGAAATCAATTTAAATTTTATCCTGGTGTTTTTTTCTCTCTTTGCGCTTCCAATAAGCAAACTCTTTCCCTCGTGGTTACTTTCTTCTCAACGTGACGGCGAACAAAGACGAAAAAAGAGCCTAGTAGTTGGGGAATCTTACCGCACTGTCAAGGATGCTGCGCTAAGCAATCATCTGTTGTACGCGAACTGCTGGCAGACTGTCTAACTGTGAACTGCTGGCACACGCTCTAACCGTCGCGTTTATGCTTCAACGAAACATCAAAGGGACCCCGCAACACTTATTACTGGCTATTCGGATAGCCATTGGCGTCTAAGTCGATTGACCCCAAATGTCCTCCGCCAAGAATTTATGCAATCTGGTCGGTATCACTGGAGTAATACAAGATCAGTACTCGCATTCGTCGCATCATTCGCCGCTTCTGCTCTGCTCAATCTTGCACTACCGTGACGACGGAAGCGTGCAATCGCCCGGGGAGCTTCAGTAGGGGGCGCCCTGGGCGAGTGTCCGCCAACAGAGCCGTTTTCCCCGTCGCAGCGTTGAAGTAAGCGGTGAACCTCTGCGTTTTTTTTTTTTTTCGTGTATTGACCTGGCATTGCAACCTCGACTGGAGGAGATGACAACACAAATGGGTTCTGACCTTTACGCGTACACGAAGTGTCAGAAAGCCGCCAAAAGAAACGACGGGGAGCAACGCGGTGTCACCCGACCACTGCAGCGACGTGAGGGGGTTCGTATCCTACGAGCGATTCCAAATAGCCAAATATAAAGCAGGCGGTCGAGCATAGAAATCCTTTTTCAGCCTGTATGCATGTTTTGTCTACGCGGTACGGTTAGCCAGGCATGGTGGCAACGCAGTGGAACTTCAGGCTTTTTTCTCACTCCCCGTAACGAAAGCTCCAGTTGCCGGATTCGGGGTCTACACGTAATGATTGCCAGTGCGCTCTCTGGGGTAGGGCTTTATTATTTTTCTTTGCAACAACAAACCCTTCGATCGCGGCTGACTTATCTGGTTTCTTTATTCCTAGCCTAATCATCGCGAGATAGCGGTGAAGGCGGCAGCAAACCGGCCGCGATGAAACAGCACCCACGCGCTTGTCACCAGCCGATTTTGTTACTAGCAAAAAAAAAAAAGGAAGAAGAAAAAGAAAAAGAACGAACGAGCTATACGCACCACATTGCGTGACTGTCGGCTCGTGAGCCAGAGCGAGCACGAATGAAAATGCAGGCGAGTCACAGCGCATCTCCGAATTACAAATCCATCCCACCTATGCTTCCAGATGTCAGTGTGCTTTCACCGGCCGCAGCGAGATAAGTTCAGCGTTGTTTCACAGCTCCGACGACTGTCAGTCGTACTGAAACCACACGAGATTGATTGATTCAAACCTTTACTGAAGGATAGGGGCAGTAGCAAAGGTCTTCGTCACACAATTGAATGACCATTCTTTGAGCACTCATTTTGCGTCCGTGATGTTAATAAGGCTCTTCTCTGGATTGGTAGTCACCCCCAGTCTACACTAATCTCGCAAGGCCACTGCGTATACCATAATTGCCTAGTGCTTGCAGAAAATCCATGTCCTGATTTGGAGCCTGTAGAGTGTCCGTGTCTGGAGGGACGTGAGGGAACGAGTTCTGTCTGTGGAGCACGAAATGACTGCACACCCACGTGATGTGGTGAAGGTCAGACGATAAGTTTTGTTGGCAATAATGGCAATACGGGGGTGGGTGCCCATTCTGATGGTACCATTTCCTCGTAACAGAGGGCATGTAGGCACTGTTGGTGATACTTTTGTTAATGAATACCTTGGCAACCCTGGGTATTTGAAGGCTCTGTGGAAGATATTCTTTTGGAGTTTGACGTAATAGGGTCATCTTGCGTTGAACACGCCGAGCATCCAGTTCCAGACGTGGGTTCGTGCAAGGCACGACGGCAGAAGGGGAGGGAGGTAATGAAGCGCTCTCCCTATCAGCATCATGTGCTGCTTGGTTCCCCGACCGGAAATCCGTCCAGGCGTATAGTTACACCATTTACAAGAAAAAAAAAAACATTTCCTTTGCCTTTTAAAGAGAAGCTTTCTTGCTATAATTGATGGCGGCGTCGTAACCAAAACGCACTGCAGAAAAGCCACCTTTACACAACCAGAAGGCTCATGACAGTGATGAAACGAGAAAAAAAAAAAAAAAAAAAACCTTCCCGGGGTGGGAATCGAAGCTAGGTGGCTTGCGTTATGGCGCCATCCTGACACGGTCAACGACTGGAGGGAGGAGGGGAGAGGCTCAGGTTTCTCGCGAGGGATTCTTTTGCTGTCGTCCGTGTTTGGGCTTTGCCTCACAGGCAGTTTGCACCTTAATCGTCGGCGCTTGAACTTTGATTGCAGCGGCTTTGACTTCGGCACTTCGCCATTTGATTTTCGCGTGCGAGAAATCTTCGCGTTTCAACCATCGTCGCCCTTAGATGGCAGAAATTTTAGCTTTTTTATATTTTTTCTTGCAAATACTTCGACTACTGGGAAATAAAAACAATAAATGTGTTCTTTCAGTTATGAGCTCATTTTGGGAAGTTGTGACGTTAACTTTCTACATCCAATAGAACACCTGGAGGGTCGCCCTTACAGCTTTGACAGGTGCGGCCAATTTCGGGAAGTAAAGGGCGCGTTTAATTTTCGGGCATATTTTACATCAATAATTAAGTTTCCCGCCAACATAGATGTGTAACATGAGGGCCCGATCTTCCTGGGCGGTAATTAACCGGTACCGCAGGGAAATCGGGAGTGTTCAAGAAGAGTTTCAAGAACGTTTAAGGCCACACGCGCCCGCTGATAAGAACGGTGGCTGGTATAGCGAGACGCACCATGATGATATCCTGAGCGACAGTGGACTTAGCCGTGCCAGGTTTAAATGATGCACTCAAAAGTACGTTATTTAATTTTAATAATTTGAATAATTTCAATAATTTCAATGTGCCTTGTGTGTTTCTTGAAATGCCCTGCAATTCTGTATTTAAATTTTGTACCTGATTCTGTGGTTAACAATGTAATAAGTTTATTTTAAATAACTATTCAACTTTTTAGGATGTTGAAATAGTGCTTGCATATTGCATGCCTGTTTGAATTATTATAGTGAGTTCGGCGCTGAAAAATTCGACGTTTCTATAATGTTAATCTTTGGTATGAGTAATGTGAAAGACCTTGTATAAGTTCGCACTGGCTGACTCCCTACTGATGCTTCCTTTAACGGGGAACGTAGTCTCCCTGGAAAGGCGTTTTGCATCCCATCCCCGTAAGACCAAATAAAAAATACAAGCCCGACATATGTTGCAATACTTCGTCGTTAGAAGTGATTACGTGACACTCAATTTTTTCGAAGAAAGCGCTGCGTCTGGATTGGTAACGAAGTATTACAACAATTGCGCACATTTCGACACAAAGTGTTCGTACTCGACTTTCTCTGCGTGTACAACGCCAGACATTTTTTCATTGATTTGATAGGCAAATACATGTTTATAAAAATTCGTTACCGCAAAATAATTAATGAGGCAGTGTTTTTATGCTGCTGTTTGTGAATCTCTTTTCGTACAAAGACGCGTCTGCGTGGCGCAAAACTGTTCTTCTTCTATCTCTTCACGAAATCTACAAACTATATCTTTAGGGAACCATATCCTATTCACCATTTCAAGTGACTGAACCTTGACCTGTGCTATTTTTTTCGATTATTTGCTCCCTCCCTCCCTGTCCCTCTCCTTACCCGCCAGGGCATTCATGCCCCCTCTGACAATAAAGCTATTCTTCCTCCTCATTAACTCTCCCAACTTTACAAACGAACAGCTTTTCATAATTAGCAAGGGATGGCCAATCGATTGACTTTGTAAAGAGAGCCAATTGCCAAAAACCCCAAGGTTGGCATATGTGAAGCAGTTTGTACCTTCTCCGTGCGAAGAAGTGAATCTCTAAATGTTTGATAGCAAAGAAACAAACAAAAAGGCTTGCGCACCATGCGGAATCTGAACTTACAAAGTACGCATAGCGTGTCCGATGCTCTAGCAATCCAGCTATTGGAGCGACAGTATTCATTTACGTTTTCTAGTTCTGATACAGCCCACCTACAGTGGCCTCTATAGCTCATTCGGTAGAGCATCGGGTACCTTGGTAGAGCTAATTCACAACTCGAAATTGATGGAGCGAACGCACGCGCGCTCACACGCGCATGCATGCCGGTGTATGGGTTTGTGAGTGCGTGCGTAAACTTTCAACAACGTGCACGTGACATCGCCTTAATCCTTTTGCGCGAAAAGAGGGAAGAAGCAGCGTCTTCAAAACAACAGGCCGCACCACCGATCTTTCAATACGCGAGCTTCCCCCCAAGTTCGGGGACCAGCTTCTCATTGTACTCGTCGTCTCTCCTCCCGCAAGTGCGTCAAAAAGAGACGCCCAGGGGATGTGGCGGCGCGCGTGTTCACTAACGCGATTAAGCGACGCGATGCTCTCGGCGTCGTTCCCGCGCGGGCATCGTCTGAAGGATCTCCTCGACACGAGTAAGAACGCGCTCGTTTCCCCGGCGAATAAACGCTGACGCGGGCCACTGCAATTACGCGACGCTCGAGGACAGAGCCTCGGCCGCCGCACTGGTTTGCATAATCCTGTCTTAAATGGGCGCTGCGGGGATGAGCGCCGTGCGTGAACGGAGCCTGGGCTGTTGTGCCTCCTGTTTTTGTCTCAAGGAAAACAAAAAAAAGGGTAAAGTTTCGGAAACGGGTGGTTCTCGCGTGGGTTTAGTTTCACTGCTATTTATAGCAATAACCGAACGACAATGAGCTTTCAGTATGCGTTGTGGCTGAATGCTTTTTTTGCCTGCTTATACGCAAAGTCCGAACTCCTGCCGTTGTACTAAGAACGTGCGGAGAGAATGCAGCGTTGTCAGAAAAGCAGCTTAACGAATTACGGGACACACTAGACGTTAAACTAAAAAAAAAAAGGCAGACTTAAGTTAAACAAATAAGCTATTCGAAGAAAATGTCCCTTCTGTACTCTTTTTTTTTTACCTTTCATTTACCAGCGTACAAAAACTATGAAAAATGCCTTAGCCATCGTTCGAGGGACATGGTTTAGTTTAATGAATTGGCTAATACACTCAAACAGCGTTATAAAGAAGTTGAAGGGGAGAGGTAATAATTTCGTTATACCCATTATTTCGCTATATCAATTATAACAGTTTACGGACGGCAATGTATGCTCAGTTGGGTGCACAACTATAAGCATGCAAAGAAGGAAACCGCCTCGCGATCGACTGTACCGCTACGTGAGCACGCATGCGACGAAAATTAAATAGAAGACAAACATTTTCTTTTTCAATGCGTACACTGCTTGTTTTATTGTCCGCTAGACATAGCTGAAAAAAGTCCGAGGTGCTCCTTTGTCTCGGACATCGCAAGCGAAATACTTCCTTTTCAGTGGTGGCCACAGCGTTGATGCCGTTTTCGCCGTTGCCATAGGCGCCGAAGAAACGACGAAGGTGGTCAACCGCATGGAGTGCCTGCGACGACGTGGGCACGTCGAACGTGTGTGCATGGGAGACCACGGAGTATTCGTCGTCACATGGTGATATCTGCGACAATAGCGTCGTCGATCGGCTGATCCGTAGTGACCGCGTCGGCATCGGCGTTGACCTAATCCCACAAAAAAATCCCGGGTCACCTCCACTAACGTGAAACCTGGGGAGGGGCGAAGCATGCAGTGTGTAAGCGTATTCTTGTTGCCTTGGCCTTTTTGCCAACGGAGATGAAACCGTTGGGGGTAGAGGTATACAGCTTTGCTGTAAAAGTCTCTTGTCTTGAAAGCACGATGCTCCCTAGCGCGAGGCGTAAATGACTGTCCCGGTGTTTTTTTTTTTTTAGTACGCGTTACGTTCTAGCGCGAGGCGTAAACGGGTTTCCTAGTGTTTTAGTACCTTGATTACATGATACGAACGACGATTACGACGATGACGACAGGAGACGCCAACAACCCCAGCCCCTAAGGGGCCTCGCTCCTAAAAGTCATCTGCTGCAACAACACCGGCGTCACCCGCCCGTCCACTAACTCGGCCCCGCATGGCTGAGCGATGAGGGTGGCTCACTCAGCCGCGCGTGCGCGGGAGTTTTAAAACAGCCGCGCAGAACGAGTGTCGAACTCCACAGAATACTTCAAGCACAGTGGTCGGGTTTTTGGGGAGCAGGGAGAGACTAATATTGTAAATTATATCCACTGACAGGCCAATTTTACTTCGTTACAACGACGTTTCCAATGTGTGGGTCTCTATGGAGATTTCAAGGAGAATTTCATTTACTTCGTTATGTCCCGTAACGTTATAACGAGGTTTGAGACGTCTTAAGCTGGAAGTGTTATAATGCAAGCACAAAACTGTGCTACAGTGCGAACATAGTGTTACAGTGCGAACATAGGTACTGTGGGAACCTAAGAGCTTTCGTTTTCTAGCGTGCAAGTCAGTGCAAGCTTGTGGGATAGCGTCACGCAGCGCAGCAAACTAAACGGGGACGATGGAGGCATCGGTTAAAACAGACGTGTCTTCGCAATTGTCTGCACCAAGCTAGAAAAAAAAAAGGCAAATTTCGCTCGTATGCAAAGTCCATGGTCAAAATTTGACACCCACTTGAAATGCAGCCGTACCGTTACAAAGGAAAGCTTTGCGGCTTTCTCAGAAGCATCTAAGTTGAAGAAAAATTCGTCCTGGTCTAGGGTTTGAATTCGGGATCACTGCCTGCCTAGGGCAGTCGCTTTACTCACTGAACGAACCAGGAGGCAAGCCGTTTTTATCGCGAGAGAGAATTGATCGACCACTCGAATTGAAGGATCAGCGTTGGATCAGAGTGAGGGATCAGTGTCAATTTGAGACCACTAACCCCTCACGTTTTTTGCGCAAGGCGAAAATCGGCCCTGAAGCGGACTGAGTGGCCCCAAACGGTGTAGCCAAGTTTTACCTCTGGTAAGATTTCCCGCGATTCCGGCAGCGTATCGTTAGAAAAACGCTTGATAGCGCCGTCCAGTGCCCTCGTATTCCCTTACTCGAGAAACGGAGTATTTGTAGTTGGTTGGTTGCGGGAGCAAATATAGCCAACCGTACCTAAATTCTGCTCATATCTCAGCTGCCTGTCAACCTCTCGTAAAATTTATAGGCATTTTCTGGGGAGGGGGGGGGGGGGGGGGGTTTCTTTTTCCATGCCAGGATTTCTGTACTCTGAAGAAGCCGTTCCGTTTTGATGGCAGCGGAGAGCGCTGACTGTCCTCATCCAGAAATGAAACCACCCCTCTGAAATGATTATAGAGGAAAGCCTATTCCCACAGCACCTTCTTTCAGGCTGTATACCACACACAATAGCCCTCCTTGCCATGTTTGTCCAAGACAAGGCACCCTGTGCCACCTAGTATGGCAGTGCCAAAAAATTGAGACCCCCTCCCCTATACTCTTTCCCCTTTATCAAAGTTAGAATCAGAAGAGTGTTTTATTTGTTCATTAATGAAATGTACATGTGACAATGCAGAAATAGTTCCCAGTACCAAAGGCTGAAAGGGGAACTCCAGTAAGAATTGACATAAAAAATCACACTATGCCTTGCAAGAAGCAGCGAATGTAATGTCTTGAATCATCACCATTGAATATCTTAAAGGCAGTGAATAATAGATATAGCGTTGCTTAACCCGGACTTTGGATCCCAGCAATTCTTAGGCAAGAGGACTGTGACAACAAGCCACAACCTGAGTATCCTTAAGGTCCCTAAAATTACTGAGGTAACGCCAACTGCTCCCTCCTTCTCCGCTGCCCTCCTCTTTTTTCTTTACCCTCACCCGCAGCGCCGCGGTCCCTTGAACTCCGCGGTGGTGCCGCCATTTTTGTTGGCTGCTTCAGAGCAGACGCGCTCGCAACACTTCGGGCCGCTCGCTGCAGTTTTTCGTGCAGTTTGTTCTTGTTTTCGCGCCGCAATCGCTCTTTGGTAGCATTTATAGGATTTCTAGAGACCCGTTTTACCAACATGATCTGAGTGAGGGTGTTTTGCTTTATATTTTTGTCTACAAGGGGATATTTGCGGGGTGGATGCCGCTGGCGCATACGCACAGCGCGGTTTTTGTTTACGTGTGCGGCATGCTGTAACATCTCAGGGTAGCTCGTGAATGCGAAAGGATCGAGCGTAGAGATTTCAAACTGCTCTGTTACGGTAGTTCCCTTTTGCATTCGCGTGACTGTGGTTGTGCAATCACTGCACAGAGGGCTTGCGCACGGTTCGCGGCAGTATACAGAGCGCTTCATTCGCAAATGCCGTCGTCCGAGCGCTGCGCTGCCGTCCTTGCATTCGCCTTTCTTGCGATGGTTGTGAATCATTAGCGGCGTTCACTCTGCGCCCGCTTTTACTAACGACCTACATCCTACCTTAATTCCGCGCAGCTTCGAGTGCTTTGCCGTTTTTGTAGAAATGTTTCCTTCACCTTCATGTCATAATAGGCTGCTGTGAGTAGATTAAAAACATACACATGCTGTTGTGCGTGTGTGCACGTACAGCTACGTGAAAAGTCCCTGCTTCCCCGACTTCGCAGCCGGTTACACTAAACTGCGCTTGCGGCCATACGTTCATGTGCGAACCGAGTGAAAAACGCAGGCTTGTAATTCTGGGAATAGGCGCCGGAGAAGACTGGGATCAATCGATCGGGCAAACTGAAATTACAGATTTGTGGCCTCTGATTTCTCATACGAACCAGAGATCGAGTCCCTCTAGGTACAAATTATGTAACTAATTACTAGAGTTAATTAATCTTGCAATACGTTTTTTTACCGGGCGCGGTCGTTTACAGCCATTATTAATGGAGGAGCCTGGACAGAGTTGTTTTGTGTTGGGATATATTCTGGCATATCTGTACATTGCACTAACACAGGAATACAGCCGAAAGAAATGCGAAAGAGAACCAATGTCACGATGATTATCAAGAGAAAAAAATGACAAAAATAAATGAAACAAATGAAAAACGACAAATGACAAATGAAAATATCACAAAAATGAGTTGGTGCCACCAAATAGATATTTTATTGTAACAATCGTCCGTAATGACGTCGTGCAGGTGGCTTGTGCTGCTGACGTGGCTTCATGTGAGAAAAATGCTGGGAGTGGCTTAAACGTTTAAACCACACCGTTTAAACACGGTGTGGTTTAAGCGTAAGTTGTTTTAAAACACGTTGCATTTCTAACTGAACCCGTGTAATAACCTGCTTGCGATCAATAGTGGCGAGGCTTTATGATTCCATCAGTTTCCTCTCCTCGGGCACAGGCACGTGCTATTTTCTTTTAAAATCCTAAAGATTAAATTATAAATCATGTTTTGAACGGAGCGCAACTTCGGCGGTTAATGCGTGCTAATGGCACACACAACAGGGCGTTCGTTTTCCGATGCCTCGCGCTATGGAACGCCCCGGGCTTCAAATACACGTGGAGCCTGGGGAGTTTTTACACGAGAACATAGGTAAAAAAGCACGAAACTGTGGCCATACAAAGTTTCGCTTTATAAGGAAGGAAACAAAATGAAAGCAGTGCATGAGCAAGTCACTTAGTTTAAATTACTATCTCCTCCGCCGAAGGGAGAAAGAGGAACCAGAATTCCGTCATCTGTGCTGTGGGATAAATCCGCCTCGATTCATACTACTGCTCTCCTAACCTTCTCTTTCCCCACACGTCTTAGTTCAAGATCACCGAGTCTATGTCTGATAGAATTACCCATTTGCAAAATACGTTTGGTTATCATCACTCTGTCGTTACAAGACTAGCTTCCTGGGTACAGTTTTGCGTTAACGTATGTGCCCTCACCAATACAAGAGTCATGTTTTATGAGCGGAGAGTTAAGAAAAACTGCTTTATTAGCTTTAACCACCTGCGCCCTAGCCTAATCCTGGTGGCGTCGCTTATAACGCACTTACCTCTATTGATTGATTGATTGATTGATTGATTGATTGATTGATTGATTGATTGATTGATTGATTGATTGATTGATTGATTGATTGATTGATTGATTGATTGTGGGGTTTAACGCGCCGACACAACGCAGGCGATGAGGCGCACCGTAGTGGAGGGCTCCGGATTAATTTTGACCACCAGGGGATCTTTAACGTGCGCCGAAATCTCGTACACACGGGCGTTTTTGCTTTTCGCCTCCATCAGAAAAGCGGCCGCCGCGGCCGGGAATCGAACCCGCGACCTCGTGCTTACCTCTATCACACGCACGACTCGAACGGCACTGACAGCGTACGCTAAGGCTTTAGAATTCCGCTGTCTGCTGACACCAACGTCAAACAAAGTTTTACTGCTCGAGTTACAGGTACGTCCCAAGCGGGCTCGATTACACTGTAATGAGTAGGATGTTCGAGCGTATTTTCTTCACCATGCATAAATTTTGTAATGAAGCTTTCGACTGCCGACTGTTAAGCGCCACTTACACGTCGTTTGTGGGTTGAGACAAAAGCGCGCGTAAATTTCACACATTGCCTGTTTTCGAGACATCTTAAACCGCCTAAAGCGGTAAAATCTCCGTTGGCGGTGGTTGCTGACCGAATAAAAGAAAAACAAAATCATGGCGAAACAGACAAAGAATCAACGACTTTCAACAAGGTAGTGAATTCCAAGCTCAAGGGTTGCCTTAGCAATTGCAGCTTTGGTGTTCATTTAAACTTCAATCACACGATTGAGCGACAACAGAAGCTGGGACTGACCTTTGTTATGTGAACGCTCTCAAACCTATTTTGAAGCTGGCCATTCTGGGAATGCTCCCGAAATGCGGTAACTACGTTTAAGGCTTCAGGTCACCAGCAGACGGCCGTACAGTTCTTTAATGCAATCGTATGCGTCATCGCAAACCGGCAGAGCCAGCACGTAAGTAGCAGAAATTCTTCAGGTCGTCAGCACACAGAAGCACACAGAGTATGATCACATTTCAACCACACAAACTGGTATATAGCTGGAACCACCCAAGTCATCGTCACACACCCGCATCGTTATAATTACAGTTAAACCTGGATATAACGAAGATGACAGAAATTCGCATTTTTTCGTTACATTTAGGCTTTTATTACATGCAGAGAAGGCTCGCGGAACTGAAGCAGAAACGAAACCAATATGCTAGGCATCAGTGATGCTTAACTCACCCTTTTACAAAGATATATTTTACTCTGTAAAACTGCGTGATTTGCGCTTGCTGCTACATCATCATCATCATCATCATCATCATCATAATCATAATCCTATCTACGCCCACTGCAGGGCAAAGGCCTCTGCCTTTATTCTCCAATTACCTCGGTCCTGTGCCAACTGTGACCAATTTATCCCCGCAAACTTCTTGATCTCATCTGCCCATCTAACTTTCTGCCGCCCCCTGCAACGCTTGCCATCTCTAGGGATCCACTCTGTTACCCTTAATGACCAGCGGTTATCTTGCCTTCGCATTACATGCCCTGCCCACGTCCATTTCTTTTTCTTAATCTCTACTAATATGTACTTAACACGTGTTTGTTCCTTGACCCACTCCGCTCTCTTCTTGTCCCTTAATGTTACACCTATCATTTTCCGCTCCATTGCACGCTGAGTCGTTCTCAATTTAAGTTGAACCCTCTTAGTGAGCCTCCAGGTTTCTGCCCCGTAGGTGAGTACCGCTAAGATGCAGCTGTCATACACTTTCTTCTTCAGCGACAATGGTAGGCTGCTATTCATTATCTGAGAATGTCTGCCATATGCACCCCGCCCCATTCTTATCCTTCTAATTATCTCTGCCTCATGGTTGCGATCTGGGGTCACAACTTGGCCTAAGTAGATATATTCGCTTAGCACTTCCACTGCCTCGCCACCTATCTCAAACCGCTGTGCTGTGCCAAGGCTATTGATCATTACTTTAGTTTTCTGCATAATTTTCAGGCCCACGGTTCTACTGTTTGTCTAGTGCGGTAAGCATGCTATGCAATTCGTCCCCCGAGTTACTTAGCAAGGCAACGTCATCAGCAAATCTGAGGTTACTGAGGTATTCTCCATTAACCCTTACTCCCACCTGTTCCCAATCCAACGTTCTGAATACTTCTTGTAAACATGCTGTGAATAACATTGGAGAGATTGTGTCTGCATGTCTGACGCCCTTCCTTATAGGTATTTTACTGCTCTTCTTATGGAGGATGATGGTAGCTGTGAACCCATTGTAGATATCCTCTAGTATTCTTACATAATGCTCATCTGCCCCCTGGTTCCGTAATGCCTGAATGACTGCTAGTGTTTCGACCGAGTCAAATGCTTTCTCATAATCTATGAAGGCTATATGTAGGGGTTCAGTATACTCAGCGCACTTCTCTATCACCTGATTGATCGTGTGAATATGGTCCATTGTTGAATAACCTTTACGGAACCCTGCTTGTTCTTTAGGTTGACTGAAATCTAAGTTTGCAGAAATTCTGTTAGCGATTACCTTGGTAAGTACCTTGTAGACGACTGACAGTAAGTTGATCGGCCTGTAATTTTTCAAGTCATTCATGTCGCCTTTCTTATGGATTAGGATGATGTTCGCGTTCTTCCAAGAGTCCGGTACCATTGCGGTTATTAGGAATTGCGTATACAGGTTTGCCAGTTTTTCAAGTACAATTTCTCCGCCATCCTTCAAGAGGTCTGCTGTTATCTGATCCGCACCAGGTGCTTTGCCCCCTTTCATTTCTTTCAAAGCGTTCCTTACTTCTTCGGTCGTTACTGGTGGGATGTCTATCTCCTCTGAACTACTGTCTCGTTCGGCATTATCCTGGATGTCCCGGTTACTGTACAGGTCCCTATAGAACACCTTGGCCACTGTGACTATTTCATCCCTATTTGTGATGACATTGCCTTGCTTATCTTTAAGTGCATACATCTGATTTTTCTCCGCGCCAAGACGCCTCTTCACTGCTTTCAGGCTACCTCCGTTCTTTACAGCGTATTCGATCCTCTCCATATCATACTTCCGTATGTCAGCTGTCTTGCGCTTATTGATTAACTTCGAAAGCTCCGCTAGTTCTATTCTGTCAGCTGCGGTAGAGATTGTCATGGTTTGCCGTTTCCTAATTAGATCTTTCGTATCCTATGAAAGTTTACCAGTATCCTATCTAGCCATAGTGCCCCCGACTTCCACTGCACACTCCGTGATAATGAGTGTAAGGTTGTCGCTGGCTTCCTGTGTCGTAAGCTCGGCTTCATCATTAAGAGCTGAATATCGGTTCTGCAGCGCGATCCTGAATTCTTCTGCTTTACGTCTTACTGTTAGCTCATTTATCGGCTTCTTCCGTACTAGCTTGTTGCGGTCCCTCCTCAAATCTAGCCTAATTCGATATCTTACCATACGGTGGTCACTACACCTTACCCTTCCGAGCACTTCCACATCCTGCACGACGCCAGGGTTATCGCATAATACGAAGTCTATTTCATTTTTATGCTCCCCATTCGGGCTCCTCCAGGTCCACTTCCGACTCTCCCGTTTACAGAAGAAAGTATTCATAATGCGTAGGTTATTCCGTTCTGCAAACTCAACTAGTAGGTCCCCCCTGCTATTTCTACAGCCCAGACCATAGTTCCCAACTGCCTTGTCTCCAGCCTGATTCTTGCCTACTTTAGCATTGAAGTCCCCCATAACTACGGTATACTGTGTTTTTACTTTGGCCATTGCCCATTCCACATCTTCATAGAAGCGTTCCACTACTTGGTCGTCGTGGCTGGATATGGGCGAGTAGCCCTGCACCACCTTGAGCTTGTACCTCTTATTGAGCCTAATTACAAGACCTGCTGCCCTTTCGTTATTGCTATAGTATTCTTCTATGTTGCCAGCTATGCTTTTATTGACTAGAAATCCCACTCCCAGTTCTCTTCTGTCCTCTAGACCCCGGTAACATAGGACGTGTCCATTTTTCAGCACCGTAAATGCTTCGCCTGCCCTCCTAACCTCACTAAGCCCTATTACATCCCATTTAATGCCCTCTAATTCCTCGAAAAACACCTCTAGACTCGCTTCGCTAGATAAGGTTCGCGCGTTAAACGTTGCCAGGTTCAGATTCCATTGGCGGCCTGTCCGGATCCAGGGATTCTTAGCACCCTCTGCTGCGTCACAGGTCTGACCGCCGCCGTGGTCAGTTGCTTCGCAGCCGCTGGAGACTGAGGGCCGAGGGTTAATTGGCGTATTCATGGGAGGTTGTGGCCGTTACTACACCAGGGTGGCCAATCCTGCTCTGGTGAGGGAGTGCATTACCGGCAATGGTCGCCGGGGTCAGGCCGCACCCCAAGCCCCTTTGCGCAATTCCATCAAAACGCGGATTTTTTTTTTTATCCGGTGGGAATTGTTTGGCACCGGGATTCGAACCATGGTCCTTCTGCGCGTGAGGCGGATGCTCTACCTCTACGCCATCGCCGCCATGGCTGCTACTACACGACCCCCGAATTCACAAACGTAACTGAGTATCACTTTTGCTTTTTGATACTTTTCAGTGCCTTAAAACGCGTTTGAAAAACCAAACTTGTGCTGAAAGGGCACCTTTTTGCAAACTTCTTGCTCTTTTCTGCGGTCAAAATTGTTGAAGAGATGCTACCAGTACCTGGGACACTGTACCGAGAGGTAACGTTCTTCTTTCTCGCCGGGGGAGACGGCATTTAAAAGTGCGAGCTTGTCTTGAAAAGACAAATCTTTTCGTGTTCAGGCAGCAGAAATCATCCACGAATCTATACTACAGATATCAGGGTACACACGCGACTACACGCCGACAGGCAGGCCTAGCACCTAACCGACACCGCACTCACACGTGGAAACGCACGAGAGATTGCGGTGCGGGCGAAATTCGTAAATTAGTGCGTTTCGCCAGCCTATTTTTCAGAAAAAGGGCAAGAAACCTTGACTGATCAGCGTAGCGAATTCGTTACATAGAGGTTAACCGTCGCAACTCCTTCGTTACATAGACGTCGCAAACATGTGGGCTTGAATAAAGATGGAAATGGGGAATTGAAAAACTTCGTTAAAGCCAGGAATTCGTTACATAAAGGTTTGTTACATCCAGGTTTAACGGTACGAGGTCATATCACGGCGCGCAAAAGCAGTGGGTTTAATCGAAATTCGGCTGAACAAGCAGGTATGTAGCTGGAAGCTGCCGCGTGTTCGAGCAGACCAGCCTCGAGAGGCTCGCACAACCAGTGGCCCGACTTTGATTTCTTTCTTGGCCTGCAGCAACCGGCTACGTCTCTCTCGCTCGCGGATGCAAGGCGACGCGGTACTTGCGGCGTTGCGCGCGGCCGGCGCTGCGCTAAGCAGGTTCTCCGCGGGGGCGCTAACAAGCGCCACGGCGGCGCAGGTGCTCTAAGCCGATGATGAGCGCACTCATGAACCGGAAGGCGCAGCCATGTGTGCGCCGCTCATTTCCGCACACGCCGCGCCTCCTAAGACGCAAAATGATCTTCCGCCCCAACAAGTCCGTGGCGGCCCACTCGAGGGGAAGTAAGTGCGAGACAAGAAGAATGCGGCGCCGCTGGGGCGTCGTCGTCTTCGTTGCCCGGATTGGCTGGCCTAAACACGATGAACAAGATTGCACCCGCCTCTCCCCCACCCCCTTCCTTAACCCCGCTTTAGAACGGCTGCTACTTGTAGATCGCCACCTACAGTCACAAGGCCTTGTATTCTTCGCTTTAAGATCTTCCACAACCCGCATGGACTTGGCTGCCCGCAGAGATCGCGTGAAAACACGTCCTAAATGAAAATACGTAAAACACGTCGCGATGGTTTTGAAAAAAAAAGATGGTAGTAAGAAGGGTGCCAGCCCGCGCTTTCTCGACAAGGGTTACGTTGCAGGTCTTGCCCATCTTTCTCTTGTCGCACACATTCACGCGTGTCGCACGGTGTCCCAAACTTGCACAAGAATTCGGGGCGCCAAGCAACGGTTCTCTTTTGAGGGAAAGCCACGGGGCGAGCGGCCCGTGTCGGGCATCCTTCTGTGTGCGCACGGACACGCACGCTTTTGTGTGCGAGACGAGCTTTCTAAGGGTTGAGGCTGTAGATACTTTTACGAGCGGCGTGCACAAGACCTTCAGGTTACATGGAGATTGGGAAAATTGAAGTAATTAAACTCGTCGGAGCATAAATTTCGAGCAGGGAAGACGCTGATGTAAGGGCCGTACAAAAAAGAGGCGTTTACTTTGTAGCCTTGGCATGGGAACTCGATACTAGTGGTGCTGTTCTATCTGTTCACCCTGTTAGTGAGCGTTTCAATGTCTCACTGCCGGAGCAAGGACGAAGAAGGCGCAAGATAGAAGCTACTGAGGCGACAGTCAACTTTATCACCACTGTCCAAGCTGTGTTATATCACAGTTTCTCTAAACGAAATTAAATTTGCCGAAACGTGTGGTTTGTAAGCATCCTAGGAACCAAAATGGAACCTCGCGAAGTGCGCTTCTGAAGTAAGCAGTTTTATGATCCCAAATACGGCGCAGTTCAAAGCCTATAGCAGTTGACTTCCCTGCTTAATCATGTACTGTTCATCAGGATGTGAGTCTGGCTTGAAATTTGATCGGATCGAAGAGTACTCATGAACTGGTGCGCTTGCTTGCAAAACGGGGCTGTCATACACCGTGATTAAAAGGACAGTGGATTGTCCACAGTGGGCTTCGTGGCAATAGTGCAGGCTGCACCACGATGACGCAATTTGTTGGCTTTGCGGTAAAGCTACTTTGCAAGCTGGGACCGCATTCTGTGGAAACTTTGCTAACAGAAGGGAGGAGACGTGTGATTTTGCTCATGGTGCATTTTCCCGAGATATGTGTTTCCCAACGCGCCGACCCGTCCCCAAAACCTAACCGCAGCGATAATAGGATGGATAAATGCGAGCTAAGGCTGAATCTCAAAAGAGAAAGAAAGAAACTCGGGAAAACTAAGGGACCCCGTATGGAGTCAGTTAGAGCCAGATTGCAGGAGTTTAAAATAACTCTTCAAAACAAATTCGCGCTTCTGAACGCAGATCAACTTGCGATGTCCCACTAGTAACTATAGAGGAATTTGGAAAGGCTCTCAAAGGCACGAAAATAGGAAAAGCTGCAGGTTTTCACGGCATAACCGTGGATCTTATGAAGCAGGGAGGACATATAGTACTGGAAAAGCTTGATGTACTAGCTATTTGCGGAATGGTTGAAGACTCCAAAAGTGCCCATAGCCTGAGAAAGCACCAACAAACATTATTATGATTCATAAGAAGGGAGATCCCAAAGAGCACTAGAACTACTGAACCATCAGCCTACTCTCAGTTGTTTACAAGCTGTTCACCAAAGTTATAGTTAGCCGCATAGGTGACCGCCTAGGTTTCCAACACCTCCGAGAGCAGGCTGGGTTTAGAAAAGGCTCAACCATGGCTCAACCATGGATCACATCCATGCCGTCAATCAAGGGATAGAAAAATCCGCAGAGATAGTGTTTGGTTCCGTACTCACCGAAGCGGTGTTAGAAGCACTAAAAGACCACGAAACAGAGGAAACCTACGTAAGACTTCTAGAAGACATATACAAGGAATGCACGGGCAGCATAACCCTCCACAAGTAAAGCGATAAATTTCCGAACCGAAAGGGAGTAAGACAGGGAGCTACCATCTTGCCAAAACTATTTACAGCATGTCTGGAGGAGATGTTTAGAAAGCTTGAGTGGTGAAACATAGGATTAAGGATAATTGGGGAGTACTTGAGCCATTTGAGGTTCGCGGACGATATGACATAGTCTTGCTGAGTGGGACGGCAGAACACATGCTAACAATGCTTGAGAACTGCAATCAGAAAGCACGGCTGCGGGGCTAAAAATAAACATGAATAAATCTAAAGTAATGTGGAATAAGCATACGAAAAACGACCTCTTTAGCTTAGGAAACGAGATACCCCTACAACGAGAGAGAAATCCGGCGCAGAATAGGTACGGGTTGGTGAGCGCTCGGCAAGCACTCCCAAATAATCGAAAGTAAGCTATATCTGTAACTGAAAAGGAAAATTTACAACCATTGCATACTGCGGGTGATGACATACGGAGCTGAAACTTGGCAACTTACTAAACAACTAGAAAGCAAACTTCGGTCGACTCAACGGGCCATGGAATGAATAATGTTAGGAATAACAGTCAGGGACAGGAACCGAGCTACCTGAATGAGAGAACAAACCAGAGTAGAAAATATCCTAGCTCAAATAAAGAAAACGAAATGGACTTGGGCTGGCCATGTGGTGAGACGAACCGACAACCGGTGGACAATTAGGGAAACAGAGTGAATACCAAGAAATGGGTCCAGAAGGAGGGGAAGGCCGTTAATCCGATGGAGAGATGAAATAGAGAAATTCAGGGGTAAACTGTGGACTCGTGCAGCGCAGGACAGGAGGTCAGTGGGAGATGCTTTCGTCCTGCAGTGGACCTGAGCAGGCTGATGATGATCATGATGCCTATGATGATTATGGTGATGGTGATGATCTCTTTCGAACTGTATCCTTACCGCGGCTTTTTAACATAGTACCCAACCACGGCATTGAAATGAGGCACAACTGCAGCCAACAGGAATTATACTATCACAATTCTCAAATCCCTCAGACGTTCGATCCTGCTGGCGGTTACCTTAGAGAAATCAGCACTGATTTATGACTGGCTCTACGGGGTAATCCTGAGTACGAGTGTTGATTTTCATCGCACGAGGGCTAATGAGGGCTCTACTGAACCCCCTAGAAGCTCTTTTGTCTGCCGGCTTTAAACGCCTACGTGCTTCTAAGTGGCAACAAAAATAAGACACAGGTGACATTCGTTGTCCCTGTTATAGCCCTAAATGAAGCGTAATTCAGTTCCGTAGAGTCTGCTCAACTCTAATGTAATATAAAGTAATAACATTTAATATATTCAATCAAATCTTCACAAACCTAAATAAATGTAACAATACAAAGTCATTTGTACTAATCTAATATATGAGACTTATTAGCAAAAATAAATCGAATAAGATGAGCATAATGAAGAAATAGGAACGCACTGAAAGATTTTCTTTGACGGCGCACTCAATGCCTCTAAAACCAAGTTACTGGAGATAAATCGAATAATATGAAGCTCACTCGAAATTGATAATGCACAGACTTTGTTCTCTGAAGAAGCACTTAGTACGACTTCACTAATTAGCTATTTCCTCTTCATATAAAAATTATTAACTGGTACAAAGGTTGCCACACTTTAGGTAAGTCCAAGTAATTGCTATGGCCACGTGCCATTTAGGACGCAAGCTTAAAGCGAGCACTACGAGGTTCTTGCACTTATAAAAGATTCCGAGGATGTTGAAGTAGTTATGAGTTGTGACTGAAAAAGCATTAATGTCTAATTGAACGCCGCTGAGTGCTGTGTTGAATTTTTCGCTGAGGGTAAAGTTCTCGAGTTTCTTGCCGTCTACACCAGTGTACTGGTGTAAACGGCAAACGTTTGCTACTTTCGAGGTTGCGGCCGCCGACGAGTTGGATGCCTCAAGGGCGAAACACACGAGCGAAAGACAACGCGTCTGCGCACACGTCTCCCGCTCCGGGAACCGGTTTGGATGCCGGAACACCCCTGGGACCCGCATGCGCCCAAACGCCTGAATATTTTGCCGCGCCGCGTCGGAAACCGGATCACTCGGACGCACATGTGTCCATCGCGGTATGCTACGTATAGGTGACCGGTAAAAAGCGCAAAGGCTTGTGGGTATACATTGTTTTTTTTTTTGCGGATTGCCGCCACTTCCGGTTCAGAAACTCTCCTGGCCTCCCGTATACGCCGTCGGCTTTCACGCGCGTGTGTGCTTGTTGTTTATCTGTTTCCACCGGGGAAAAAAAGTCCATGCATCGGGAATTCCATAAATAACAACGATTGACCCTACTAGGGGTTTATCTGACAGGTATGCACCTTGTGACAAATAAACAACACGCACACACGTGCCTGAAAGCCACCGGCGTACGGGAGGGCAGGAGAGATCTCGAACCAGAAGTCGCGGGAGCAGACGACGTACCCTTGAGCTTTTGCACTTTTTACCGGTCACCTATTGCCACTCTGAGTGCCTGGATAGCGTGTGACTGTTGCACCGCTGGGTGAGGCGTGTGAGTAGGGTGGAACGCTGGACGTCGGACGCTGGACGCTGTCCTTCTCGCTCAATGAGCCATTTAATGGTTTAGCATTAAAAATAAGAACCCTACAAGCGTTGATTCATTGACCAATAAAAAACATTTTATTAGGAATTCACTCAGCAACGCTGGTAGGGAGCAGGCCAGAAGTTTCCCGGCAATTGGGCGACTTCTATGCTTTCCCCTTCTAACCTCCCACTGCCACTTAATTTACGCTACCGATTTGAAATACGCTGTGCAGATCTATGAAGATGAGGAGTAACAGCGTTGAGAGGACGGAATTTTATGTTTCATTTGCGGAGGAACGACAACAGGAATGGCAGCATTTTACAGTTATGTCACAAATCAACCCTTTCATACACTGACTGGGCACAGCAGGTTTTGGGAATTTAAAGCTTGCGGACAAGGCTGAATCTCACACAGTTCGCTTGCGTGCCTTGTTTTTGCCACATCCACACGTTTCATTGAATCCCGCGCATGCTTTTAGCTGAACTTTCTTTTTTGCCAAATGCCGGCGGGTGAACACCTTACGTTCTAAGGAACTGTTGTGAGCTGGGGACACGTTCGAAATGCACCGACGTGAAACGCACTACACGAAATCCCTACTTGTTTGTTACTCATCACATATGATTGACGCGCGAACACGAAAATATGAACTATAACGTGCGAAATTCGGTTATAGTTAGTGAATGTTAAATGATGACGGTGTCTGGTCGTGCGTAGGAAATTATATTATTGTACTTCATTTGCTCTTTGAGCCGTGCGATAATTTGAACGACATGAAAAGAAACCACGCATTCCGTGTGTTCTTGTTCGAATGTTCTTATTGCGCTTCACTTGTACAGGACTGTGCACACCCGCACTTCGCTCGCTCCACATGTGAGTAGACACACCTTGCGAAGTCCTGAAGCTACGACATCGTTTCCAGTCAAGGTTGCCTGGTATGGCGATCTGTCGCCAAGCTGACGACTTTTCGAGACTCGTGGCGACAGAAAATTCGGTGTGGCGAGTTGGCTACTTTCTGCCTTCTTTGGAAATAGATGATTTTATCTATTTTCGGGCCGACACCCCACATTCCATGAAAAGTGTCCTATATGATTTTTCAGTGCATTTCAGCCGTCGAGACAAACTGAACAAACAGAACATAACAAACCTTCAGGCAGATGACGGTGACCTGGAACAGTTTAGAATAGGCTCGAACGAATCAGTCGCTCAAACACCACCGTACAGCTCTACTTACTGGCACAAATCGAAATTTGCGTTGCTCCTTTTAGTATTTTAGTATCCGGCATGTGATGTCGTATGAATTGCGTCAAAGCCTTTAAGAAACACCGTATTTTAAAGTGCAATGCTTCAGAAGGTATTGGGAGCCCGAGATTTCATGCAGAGCACTCTAAGAAAAAAGGGTGAGGTTGAGGTAGTTTCTCCCTTAAGGGTGAAACAGGAATGTATCATATTGCTCCCTAAGAGGTAGAAAGATTCTCCCTTTAAGAGGGAGGAGCGCGTTTCTACCCCTAGGAGTGGAGGAAGATTTCCCCCTTTCGTGAGCTAATGGAGGAGCGTTCCTCCCCTGGCAGCGTCACCCAAGCAAGGCTTGTCATGCGAGAAAGGCCTAGCGAGCTGATCGGTTTGAGGATCGAGGAAGTACAAATACGTAGGTTACTGTGGTTGTGTGCGCTTAAAATGCGCTAAAATAACCAAGAAATTACCTACCGAGCACCAGAACTGCGGTTAGCAAGCGATGTCGCCAATCGTATATGCGCGGCTTCTTGCATTCGTCTAGCTGCGCGCCCCGCCTACGCGTTCAGAGCGAACGCGCCGCCGTAAACATAGTAGAAGTCATACCGATTGCTTTCAAAATGCCGCCTTTATTGCCGAAAGGCTCGTAACCCCGCCGTTCACCGCACACGAGATCACAAGCATCCAATGCGACCGTTTGAGAACAACCAGTTGTTGTTAGTCGTCTTACCTTGCTACAACCGATGCACCAAAACGCGGATCGTCTGCAATCGTAAATCTCAGCGCAAAGGCAATGCAGGCAACCCGAAAAACGTATCCGTCGCTGTCGCATCCTCGACAATGCTCGCCCTCTAGCGTGCTCGAAGTAAAGCCATCGTAAATGTTTTAAAATTACTGATAGATAGATGACGCAAAAAAAAGTAGGGGTGGGGAAGGGCAGCTACTAAGCATCGCCATCAGTGGGCACTTACATCAAGGCGTTTCCTTGGTTTCCTTTATAGATAACGTATGTTAATATAGCCAACATCACGGAGGCGCAAGTGGGCGGGCACATATTGGGAAGAAACGTAGCACAACACGGCGACATACACTTCATTAAAGGCACTGCCAACGCACAATACACGCAACACACAACATCGCAAGCATAATACACGGATACACCACCACATAGAGTACACTGCTAACATGTTCGCATGATCACAAGCCACAACTAAACATTGAAACGGCGACAAAGTATTTATAACCCTGATCGCCGAGAATGAAGGTAGGAACAGTGAGATCGTTGCTTGTTTCGATAACCCACGGCAGTGCGTAAGCTTTAGGTGGGTTTTGTTATTTCATCAAATGTAACCCGTGCAATTGCAAACTTTTATTAATTTGAGGTTTTGTAAGAAGCAGTAAAATAGCTCAAAGAAGAAAAAAAAAAACGTTTCACGAAACAGTACGGCAGGGATGCTCGGGTAATGACACTCATTGCCTTGCCTTCGCTCTTTTAGCGTAGAGCGCACAACTGGTCTGGCAACCATTCAGCCAAAATGTTACCGAATGGGGGCCTTTTGTTGTTGGTAACTGATGCGTCAATATGCTGCGGTCCATGCTCGTTGACGAAAAAAGGGGGCAGTTTGCTATCATCGCTGACCTCTTTTACCCTTGGGCGTCAGTATAAAACGTCCACAAATGCAGTGGTAACGTTGAACAGGGCGCAGGCGAGTCGCCCACAGCAAGCATGCAGCGGTGCCCCCAGAATGTGCTTCAAACACACGGCTGGGGAGCCGTGCGTTAGCGTAGCGGGCACATGGTAATGATAAAAAAGAAAGACAGTGAGAAAACAAGCAAGCAGCACACCGCAACGGAGGTGTTGCTCATAGTCGTCGTATGCGCCCGATCGGCGAAAGCCACAGTGCAACAATGAACGGTTTCGTTTTCGGCGTCGGCGCCGACAGCAGATTGCAGACGACAGGGGAGAATATTTCCTCCCCCGTTTCGGTGTTTCGTAGAGGCCGTACAGAGGGCGCTACGTGTAATTAGCTAAAGGGAGAAGCTCGCTGGTCCGGGGGAGAAAACCCTCGATTTCCTCCCTTTTTCTACCCTTTTTTCTTACAGTGTTTACGTGCGCCGAAATCTCGTACACACGGGCGTTTTTGCTTTTCGCCTCCACCAGAAAAACCCGCGACCTCGTGCTCAGCAGCGCAGTGCCTTAGCCACTGAGCCACCGCGGCGGGTGGGTGACTTTTTTAAAGACGATAGTCTTTCTTGGGCTACTTAAACCCAGAAATTTTGGTCTGTCTGTATGTCTGTATGTCTGTCTGTCTGTCTGTGACTCGATTCAGCCACCCGGCCAAAGCAAAACAATGCCAGCGCAATAGTCTTATATAGTCACAGCTAAATCTACCCGTCTATGTCCGGTGTAATGTTCATACTTGTCAACATTGTTGAAGAAGAACAAGACATTACGCCAATATGAGACAACAAATCAATACAGAAGTGATATTTGCAGTGTTCCTTTATAAAAAAATCAAACATGCTTGACTTTTGTGAAATTAAATACTTCATCAACTGCAGAAAAAGAATTCACTCCGCCGTCGCCTGCTGTCGCCCGCGCCACTATAGCTTCTGGCACCATTTTAAGAAATCAACCGGCAACAGTTACGCAATGTTCCACTAGATAGTTTCCACGTTCTGCTTGCAACGCACGTGGAGTAGGGAAATGCGGTTCTATAAACGTGTAAGTAGGGCGCCTCGATTAACGCGCGTCTTCGCCGTACGGCAGCGTTCGCATCGAGACACCCGGTTTGGGGCAGCGGAACGCGGGAAATTTAAAATGATTTAGGCAAACCTTTGGCGTCTTTACATTGGGAGAGCGCGATGCAAGAGGAACAACATGAGAGGTGAGCGGGAAAACGAAGGGAGGCATTTACTTCGCAAAAGCGGATAAAGACTATCGTCTTTTGACGGCATTTGCAACGAAAGGAGCGGCCAATTTTTTTTAGTACGCGTTGCGTTAGAGAGCAAGGCGTAAACGAGATTTCCGGTGTTTTGGTATCGTGACTACATGAGACGACGATTACGACGATGACGACGACGACAGGAGACGCCAACAGTCCCAGCCTCTAAGGGGCTTCACCCCTAGAAGTACTTCTATCATCATCTTGCTGAAAGTGGCTACTTTTCTGGCTTTTTCAAACATTCAATTCAAGGTGGTGGCTTTTTTGGCTACTTTCGTTAATTTCCCGGAGTCATTTTCTTCTGAGGACTTGGCAACCCTGTTTCCAGTGTGCGGCTACGCCGTCCATTTAGCGTTTATAATCAAGTGGAGGTCTTCCTACACCCCCACCAGGCGACGAAGTCCTGTAAACGCCCGTTTCAGGGAGCGCCTATATATAGGTGCTATCAAGGACGCAACCCGCACAAGGACGTTCCCTCAAACATTGCTTTAAATCTGCTCAGCTTCCGATCGTGTCGCCGCGGTTGGTTTTACTCGGCGTCAGCGCTGACCCGCGGCGACGCCAGGCGAAGGTGTTTTTCTTTTCGTCTTCTTTGGCGGCGGCGGCAGGCGGTGGTCGGAAAGCTGCGGTCGATGCTATCTGCAAAGGAGCAGCTCGAATACATTAGGTGTCCGCAAAGAGAGAGCGAGACCTTAGTAACGGGAGATGGTTTTTTTCCCCCTACGCGGCCACGCTCATCCATTATGCAGGCGGGTCATTTAGAAAACGGAGAAGCGGTCCGAACGATTTCGTCTCTCCGGGTTATCAAGGCGACGCTAACAGGCGGCCCCGCAATTTTAAGGGTGCGCCCCGATCGGGGAGAGGGGCGAGGGGGGAGGCCTCGTCCCGAAACTCGCTCGAGTGCCGTTACCCCGGCGCCGCTGCCTGTCTCACGCTACCTACGTCGCGCCCCTTCACGAGTACGGGAACCGTGCCTCCCCGTCTCCCTCCGTCCCGTGGCCTGCTTTCGAGAGAGAACTGCCGGGACCACGGCTCGTCTGGCCGGCCCGCGTCCTCACTTTGCCGCGACGCAATAGTATTGTCTAGCGTCACTAAATAAGCTACTCTTAGAATACCGCCACTTCGTGCACCCGGAAGCGCCTGGGGGCCATTTTGTTTCTGGCTTGCAGTGTTTCCATCTCTCCCAACGAAACTGCCGCCGGTTGCGACTGGCATCGTGTGACCGGCCGCTCTAGCGTCCGCGCAGCAGAGAGAGAGAGAGGGGGGGGGGGGAAGGCGCCCAGAAACAAAATGGCTGTGCCCATATGTAAACAAATATCACCACGTGGTGCCGACCGACCAAGCAAAATCCTGGCGGCACATAACAATGAGAGAAAAGATTGCCGATACTCTAAAAGCCTTTATTTAGTGACGCTAGCATTGTCGAAGGCGCGGAGTATAGGTGACCGGTAAAAAGCGCAAAGGCACTTCCGGTTCGAGATCTCTCCTGCCCTCCCGTACGCCGAAGGCTTTCAGGCGCGTGTGCGCGTGTTGTTTCTTTGTCACGGGGTGCTTACCTCTCAGAAAAACCCCTAGTAGGGTCAATAGTTGTTATTTATGGAATTCCCGAATAATTGGCGTTTTTCCCCGGTGGAAACAGAACAAGCACACATGCGCGCGAAAGCCGACGGCGTACGGGAGGCCAGGAGAGATCTCGAACCGGAAGTGGCGGCGCTCCGCGGGAGAAAACAATGTACCCATGAGCCTCTGCGCTTTTTTACCGGTCACCTATATAACTGGCCCCTCGCGGGGTTGCATTCGACGTTTCCGCCGGCGTTGTTTCCCCTATTCAAAACCAGTCCTGCGGCCTTCAAGTTTTCAAGCCTTCAAGCACGTCTTTTCCCAGGGAAAACGCGTGCGGAAAGGCGTCGTTCGCCGCACATGTGTTTGGCGTGGTCATCTCAGATAACTTTTAAAGACTCGGAGGTGGCTCGCCAGGAGGCCGCGTGAAGTTTCAGAGCTCTGCGACCCTGTCGCTACCTTAATTACCTTCCAGTTGGTCCGCCGCGATGAGACGTTGTGTCCTAATTAAATGGGTGAAGGTCACTAATACTTGCGCTGCTGAACGCGAAGTCATGAATCGATTTATTGTTCCACACAACGCTTGCTGCTAATTGAAAAACATCAGGTTGTAAACATTATTCCCGAGCCATTCATTCGGGGGGCCTCAGATATGTTTCCGCACGTGTTGCAGCTGTTTGCCAGCCGAGAAGCAGCAAAAAAAGAAAAAGAAAAGAATCCCCTGAATGACATGATTTCTTGAATTTTTGTAAGTTCGTTGCCTACAAAAAAGCTTGAACTACAAAACGAAAGAAACAAAGAAACACCCGTTCGCAGCATGTACTTTTCGCGATGAAGAAGGCAGGGCCACGACACACCACGCAAACATTAGTGCAAGTCGAAGTGTGCTGTAGAGCACCTATTAAGCTTCCTCGCCACCACGCCAGGCTTATTCTTTATGTTAATTTATTGAAGATAAGTGTGTTTATTGGGGAGCCATTCAGCTCAACAACCTCTTCCCCAAGACTGTCCCATTCTAAGTGATTGCGTGACATCTACGTTAAGAACCTTTCACTGTATACAGTATAGCCACTCGTTATTCATATATTAGCAATGGTCGACATTGTTTCGTTTCTTTTTCTGCTTTTTTAAACCTACGATCACGAATTATTCGCAATTATAACGAAAAAAAATTGATAAAGTACATCGGCTTTTTAAATTTCAGCGAATATTATGGTCCTACAGGAGCAAGAAGTGAATTGAAACACTAAATTCGAGAAATAAAAAAGCACGATTCCAATGGCTCGTCGAAGTATACACGCATCGGGTACCGCAGTAGTTGCATAACGGCTACGTAGCACTCTTCCAACAAGGCTTCGTCGTCAGGCTAATTTAAAGGTTTCGAGCTATTTGGCAGGCGTCAGCTGACTGGGCCATAACGTTCTCCGACATTTCTTACCTGAACTCTTTTTCTTCCTTTGTGTCTTTGCTGCCTTACATCATCTCAGCACACGACAGCCGAAAAGTCGGAAACAGCGGAGGATACAACTCGGGGAGAAAATTTAGTTGGATAAAGAACTTTCTGATCTACTGATACTTGCGCTGAAATTTTAGCACAGTTGCTGAGATGGAAGAAAGGAATGTTTTCACACGCATCTGCTACTGTTGAAGTCTGCCATTTCAACTTCCGCGCTGGCTGTCACTGTCACTGCCTTTTGCGTTCATGACAACATTTTAAGTTAAGCTATCGGTCAAACGTAGCATGATGCTGCCGGCGTCACGCCCTGAGCTATACACTGAAAGTCAATAGTTTTCGCCACGGCTGATGTCGCGAAAGAAGTCTAGCAGGAAACAGAACACAATTCTTTTGAGCACCCAACTTACCTTTAGAAAGTTGGCGACCAACTATGAAATATTCGAGACTTTAAGCTGCCCGAGACCGCGAAACGAGGATCTGTTAGTTCAAAGTAATGTTTCGGAAACGTCGTGACTAAGAGAAACGAACACCAGGGGCGCAGGGAAAGGGGGGGGGGGAGGGTACACGTTCTAGATTGACTCTGAACAGCCGACTTGTGATCTCGTCTGGAACTGTGGAGAGAATAGGCGTCTACGCTTCTCAGGTCCTTCGTTACTACCGATTGCCGAGACGAATGCAGAGCTATATACGTTGAAGGGGTCGCCTCAAAGGCCATTGGTGCTCGTTACACCGGCCCCATACCGTCACAGCAAACGTCTCAGTACTGCCTTTGCATCCAACGAGAGGCTAAAATTCTCATGAAGACAAAAACTATCCCAAAGTTTCAGCACTGCATAAAGTTCAATGGATTGCACTTGCGCTCCAATAAAATGCTACAAGAGAGAGAGAGAGAGTAAACTTTATTCAGTTTGCAGGATGTGTTGCCTAGTCGTCGCCCGTGAGCCCTTGGGCTCTGGCAGCGTCCTGTAGGATATGTAGGAAGCTCATACTAACGCGTCACACTTGAAAGTAGCGAAGCTGTACGCTACTTTCACAACCATCGCGGCGGTTTGAAGCCCATGGTTGCAGCTGATTTTCCTTCTTCTTTGCTGCCATAGCGACCTTTACTCCATCATTGTTGGTGTATGCGTGTGAGCTTCCTTCCCTTTTTAGATGCGAAGGCATCTCATTCACTCGCCTTGTCCCTGCATCCGGCGTCGTCGTCGGCGTCCACCCCTCCCCCATTCTCCTCGCCGCGCCAGCTGCGCTCTCCGCCGCTCACCCCCTCTCCTCTCCGATAGCGAGCACTCTCTTGCGAGGGGCATTGGATTGGATTCGATTGGATTAGCTTGGCTTGGCTTGGCTTGGCTTGGATTGGATTGGATTTGATTTGGATTGGATTGGATTAAAGTGGATTGTGTTGCATTGTGTTAAGTCATAGCCGCGGCAGACGCACTGGCGCCGGCGCGTCCCCTCATCGTTATGCGCGCTATAAAACGCGGTGCCTTCGCCGCTCCGCTCCATCGTTCCAGCGCCGTTCTTCCGCTGTCCAACGCTGCAACGTGAACCCCCTATGCGTCGCATCTACACAGGGGTTCCCGCGAGGGGAGGTGGGAGTTTTTTTTGGAAGTCATAATCATTGGACATCACCTTGGAGGGGGCGTACGCTATGGCATGTCTCTCATTCCGACCAAGTGTAGCCATGATTGCGGCGAACGCTACAGTCTTTCTCGTTCCGAGCAAGTGTTGCCACGGTTACGGCAAACGTTGGAGTTACTTTTTTTTGTGGCCAATCTTGGGCAATCTCCCTAAGTGGGTATGCTTGCCTTGACAAACATTCGCCGGGGACGCTGGGTGGTCTCCGCGGGACACACGCACACGAGCGATGGGCATATTCTTGATTTTTTACCTGCCGGGTGGTCGCCGCAATCTCGGCCATTCTCCCTATTGGGTATGCTTGGGTTGACCAACGCGCGCCGGGAACGCTGGGCGGTCGTCGCGAGGCACGCTCTAACGTGCGCTCGGCATATTCTTGGTATTTTTACCAGCGGAAACGCAAAGTAACGATTTGCTAAGCAGCTTCGCTGTGAAAGCAAAAGCAGACCGTGCAGAAGCAGTAAAAGAGTTACAAGAGACGCCCCCCGGGAGTTTTTTCAACAGACGCGAAGTATTTAATTAATCAAACGCGTGAATACACTTTCCGCGAGCAATTGTTAATCTTGTATGACAGAACAAGCATCTATATAGTGTTAGTTTATTTTCACGAGCTTCACGTCGAGGCGTCCTCGGGCCATGCAAGCGAAAAAAGGGCGCATGGTCAAGCAGAATATAGTCAAACGGGGCATAGACTGTAGCTGCCGAAAACAACAAGTCCGAAAAGAAAATGACGTCTCTGAGGAGACCGACTCCCTAGAGAACTTTGTCGCAGTCCAATAGAAACTTCGAACACCTTTTAAAGACACTCTGGACCTTTGATAAAGAATCACACTCACACTGATAGGAATTATGACTGCTGCAATGGAGGAACGAGAAACGTGTGATGCGGGACAGGTGTTAACCCCAACATTCGTTATTAGAAATCGCATCATAAAATGTGTGGCTTCGGGGCAGACAAAAAACCCATCCACATTGAAAGACTCAGCAAACCAGGAAATAAAGAACCACACAACCAAAGCCGATAAACTTGGATGGAATGCTTGAACGCTTCAATTTAGCCCCTTACCGCAAAACGAGGACATTCATGAATTCCTTCGTGAACAGAGAGAGAGAGAGAGAGAGAGAGAGAGAGAGAGAGAGAGAGAGAGAGAGAGAGAGAGAGAGAGAGAGAGAGAGAGAGAGGTCTTTCATGAAACTGCCGAGGTTAGCCTGGCATAGACGCCTGAGTTGCTATGCCAGATGGTTCAAAAATTGATGATACTGAAAGGTAAGGTTACGACGATGAGGATGACTCGCTTGGTTGGTTAGAGCTTTTAATAGGCACTGGTCCAGTCCTGTACTTCTGAGGAAAGTCAGCGGAGCTTTGTTCGCACGGAAAACTCGCCTAAAGCACGACCAGGGGCCCAAAACGTCGCTCAATTGCAATCTGTACGCCGAAAACTGCGCACTATCGCACAGGAACAAGTGACATAATTCGCATGCTCCTCAAAGAAATCACCTGCGGCTTGTTAGGGAGATGATGATCATGGATGGATGCACACCACTTCTCACATGTTTATCGTGGTCGGTATGATTTGCCACGTCTTCTGAAATAATATATCTGCAGCGAGGTTCAGTTAGGTACACACGTTTTTAAAATGTAGAGCTGGAGATTCCACTAAAAGGTTTTGGCCCTGAGGATCTAACGAAACGTATTTCATGCCATGCCTGCATGGCGGAAATGTGTAAAGCGAGTATAGAGCCCCCTCAAAGCAAGCAGACGAGACGTCCGTTTGCCCGAAACGGAGTAAGTGAAGCCGATCTAGCCAAAGCGTACCGCCTTGAGGCCGATTACGGGAAGGAAGAGAGGAAGCAGATCAGATACGTTTCTTCGTAAGCTTGACGCGCCCCTGTTTCCAGCGCTGATTTGGCTGACCAAATGACTGAAAAGACGAGGAAAAAAATCAAAAGATAAAAGCATGTGGGGACGAGCACCACACTTCTACGGAGTAGCATCCCATGGCCACTCGCAGCTGTGCCTCACTTAAAGCAAACGGGTGAAGTAAGAAAAAAAAGAGAAAACTATAAACTGCTCGAAGCGCCAAGGACTGATGCCGAGAGTCAATCTCCGATGCTTTCAGTGACAACGTTAAAAAAAAAGAGAAAGGAGCAGAGCAGCGGGAAATTTTTTTCCGCGCCAAAGATGGAAACGTGGGTCGTGAAGGCGACCCCTCTCTATCACTCGAATAAATGCATCTCCAAGTAGGCTCCCCCTCTCCCAACTCTTCTTTTAGGCCCACGGAACAGCAAGAGAAGCAGTCGCAGCCGTAATGGGGAAAAGCGCAGAGGAGGGAATGGCGCTCATGCCGGTGGCATCTGGTCAAGTGACCGACGACTCGACTGACAGGCGCGCTTACGGGGGGGGCCCTTATCGAAGGCCCCATCTCCATTCCCAGTCGGCGCTGGGACTATACCGGACCGCGGCCCGTTTCAGACGCTGTCGCTTTCACGAGCATCTCTTTTTGGCGGGGTTTCAGACGACGCGGCGTGTCTTGAAAGATGTGTGTTTACGCGCGTGCTTGAGCTTCCGTCCGAGCGTGGGGCTGTCATCCTGGCAGTACTGCGAGTGGCTCGCAGCCTGATCCCGTGTTTTTGCACTCGGGGGCTACAAGAGTGCTCGGAAAGCAAGATAACGTGGTCGTCAGTGGAAGGCCTCTCTATCCGCGTCATGCTTTCACGCAAGGGAGCAGTAGCGAGAGAGAGAGAGAGAGAGAGAGAGAGAGAGAGAGAGAGAGAGAGAGAGAGAGAGAGAGAGAGAGAGAGAGAGAGAGAGAGAGAGAGAGAGAGAGAGAGAGAGAGAGAGAGAGAGAGAGGTGGACACTCGGTATAACCTGCGGGATCAACACTTAAAAAGCAGGTCCGCCTAAAAAACAGGTTCGTAACACTTAAAGGCCGGTTTACTCCTGTCGCTGTCTTAGATTCATCGAGAGCCATACAAAAAGTGGATGGTTTGAGTAGGTATGGCGTTATGCAGCGGACTCCTGCATGATGCAGGAATCTAGCACATGAACTCCCCTCGAAATTAGTCAGGCGTTTGTTGCGGGCTGGTGCTTAATCCCGTCAGCACCCTTACGTCGCTTGGATACTTTTTTTTTCGAAAGCTCATATAACTCGCCTACCAAATATTTGATTTGGCCCCAACGCTTTGTGGAACTTCGTTTGTGAACTGAGCAGAATAAGCGTAGTGCAGTCCGCGTGGGTCGTGTTAACGGGGATCAGATTAGCGCATCGACCCGTAAGTCTGGCGTATTTGTCACCCGTTTCTCGAATGCAGCTAGATATGCAGGAGCGAAACAACCTGCCCAGCTCAGACAGTCTGCCACTCGCAACGATATGGGAAATTGATCCTTATTCTTGTAGAAATGGGGCAGACCTAATGCACAGCCATTCGTAAAGCTTTGTAATGACCGAGACGATTGGCCAAGAGCTCAGACTCGTTTCACTTGGAAGTAGTCATCGATCACATTTGCTCAGAGTGGTACCATCAAACCAGGAGCACTGCACGGTGAAGGAAGTATGACGGAGAGTTCTACAAAATACAAGTTTGATTCATTAAAAGACTTCTTTATCCCGGTAACAACAGTATTAGTTTTATCGCAAACTTCAAACACATAATGGAGATATCAAAGAAAACATGTGACGCAGTGGCTACTCTCCAGCTACTTTTTGGCAACTTATGTATGACGTTACACAGTCTTGTTTGTGCGATTGGCAGCCGTCAACCTAAACCATCGCCAAGGCACACGACTGGGAAATTGTGGTGGGGCTGCTGGTTTCGTTTTACCGCATCACTCGAAGGCCAACGTAAAATTAACACACTGTTAAAATGTTTTTAGAGCGGGCCCATATGACGTCACTTCTGTCATTAACACGTCGCTGTAGCGCGAAATTTGAATGATTTTCAATGCACCTTGAGTGTTCTCGATTATGGGATAAGGAGCTGAGTAATGTACTGAAGGCCAGTAGTTTTAAGTTAAACAAAGTTATATTTTGTCATCATGGTTCGCAAACCTTTTTTTTATATGAAACGGCTGGCCTGACAAGATCTTCAGGGTCACGAAATGTGAAATACAGGTTATTGTGGAGACAAGAAAATAAAAATCTGGTTGGCTGATAGGAGACGGATGAGTTTACCAGACTGACAAAGGAGGTTGAAGAAACAAAAAAAAAAAAAAACGTGCTGAGCATGAGGTCGCGGGTTCGATTCCCGGCCGCGACGGCCGCTTTTCTGACGGAGGCGAAAAGCAAAAACGCCCGTGTGTACGAGATTTCGGCGCACGTTAAAGATCCCCAGGTGGTCAAAATTAATCCAGCGCCCTCCACTACGGCGCGCCTCATCGCCTGCGTTGCGTCGGCGCGTTAAAACCCTACAACCAAATCAAACAAACAAAAAAACGTAAAACACGGCAAAGAGTCAGTTAATGAATGGTCGAAGTACGCGATGTCGATAGGTCAACTTGAGTTATGGAAAGTCTGGGAGGATGCGAGGGTTAATAAACCACTTATCGGTAGTATCGTCTTGTCCTATCACAGTTGTAGAAAGTATTAACTCGCCTGTTTTAACCTACCCGGTGGAGAGCGATGGGTGGTAGGTGGGGACGCACCCTTTATCAGACGAGGAAGGTTAAGAGAGGACGTTTTACGGAAGCAGCACAGTCATTCAATCCTCTGCTCCACATTATTGTTGGGAGCAGGTCCCTTTAAGCAGACCTGAAAACTGGGACTTCCCCGAGGTATCTCCAATAAATCTCTAGCGTACCACATAAGGAGCAACAACGGGTGACATTTAGATCTAAAGTACGGTGAACCAGGGAGGAGGGAGGAGGCCTATAATGATGAAGAGAAGTAATCCTGGCAGCGAGCTTGTCTTGCTACTCCACATGAACATGAGAGGTGCGAAAATGAGCCAAGGAAGCGAAGACACAAAAACTCATACAAACACACTAACAAACGCAAATAAGCCCACCGAAACCGACAATCGCAGAAACACACCCCCACAGCACACGCACAGTAGTAAAGTTTAAGCGAACGTTCAAGGGGTTTCGTGCAGGCCGGAGTTACGGAGAAATGACACCAAGGCCCTTGTATTCCGTGTTACCGCGGCAGTTGACTGATGACGTCTTAAAGTGTCAGTGCTGCATCAGCACGCAGTACCAAAGTTCTCTCCAAGGTTAGACGTGGGGTGTCACAACGGGGACACACACGCAGTACATGTTCAGTGTCCTCACAAACACTGAAAGCGCGTCTTGTGCAAGTTAAGGCACTTACCAGTCAATGTGAGCACAATAAAGTTCTCCTGCTGACCTGAACTTTCCATGGGCCTCAAGTTGCACCGCAGACAACGGTACATTTTAGATCCTGAAAGGGGCGGAGTTGGGCATGGTGGAAGCCTCCTTAATTTCTGATCCCCCCAAAGGTTTGAGAAGTAACCTGTACCGCATGCTACAGGTGCCCTATAGGGACAAGCCCCAGTTGTCTACAAGCGCGTAAAGGGGCATTTTTTTGTTCAAGTATTTTTTTTTCCTGAATTCCGCCTTCAACTGGGAGTCCTCGATGAAAGTTTGTAACAACTTTTTTGGGTAGCATGCGCGCATGAACGCCACTGCTGTCCAATGCACGCCCCTGTTCACTCTTCTAATGCTTCCATTTGCGCTGACTAGCTTTTCTTCGTTGAGTGATACTTCGATATCGTTTGGCGGGCATGGATGAGCGAGCGGCAAAGAAATAAACTATTAGATAGTTCAATTCCGAAACGCACATTGCGCGCCAATTTCTCTCGGCTGTATGGAACGCTGCACAGAACTTTGACGTAGAACTCGGCGTTCTACGCAAGCCTGGCCGAGATCGAAATGTTTAACGAACCGAGATGGACAGCCGCCTCTGCTACCGCAGGGGTTGTCGGGGCAGTGTATACTACACGGCTTATTCTTCAGCCGTCCGTAACCATGTCAACAGCGGCGTAAAATTGCTGCATTGCCGAGATTGTTTGACCGGAAATGACGACAGCCGTTGCCTGCAGGCGGAGGTTCTCGTCGTAAAAGCAGAGTTACGCAACGAGGCGTGTGACGAGAAGAGTGGCCAGTGCTTCGATATGGTTACCGTATTTTCTCAGATATAACTCAGTTCCGAAAACATGTTGGCCCCGTTACGTTCTGCGACTACGAAGATAGATCATTGCCACTTCCAAAGCAGTGTTTAGTGCGGCCGCGCGAGCGAGTGTAGCCTTAGCAGGACCACGAAAATGGCTCATTGAATGTAACACACCTTAAGTCATACCGCACTTTTTTTTTTGAAGTGAAAGCTTTCTTAGTGGGACCAATGGCGTCCTGTCAGAAAACTAATGCATTTCCCCATAGACTGGTTGGTCGACCGAAAAGCTCTAGCAAGATCTCTGTACACACGGCGCGTGCGTGAAACCGAGCTTCCATTGTGTCAAAACGGTTACATGAAAATCGCGAAAAAGGAAGGCTTCTAGATAAGACAATACACACGTCGACCGTAAAGAAGTACAATATAGTGCACCTTTATCTCATAAACCATGTACTATCGGTAAATATTAATAGCGGAGCTGTTGTTACTGGCCGTGGGTTCATAGTTGCACAAAAAAAATGCCAACAAAGTACCGAGCGCTCGTGAGGGCGTGCCTCGCGGAAACCGCCGAGCGTCCTTGGCACGCGCAGTGGCTTTAGCAAAAAAAAAAAATACTGGCAAAAACCCCCAGGAGCGAGAAAATGGAGAGCGCTCATAAGCGTGGGCCTCACCGCGACCGCCGAGTCCTTGGCTCGCACAGTGCCTTAAAGGGAAGCTGAAGCGCTTTCCGAAAAATTTGAGTTAGATTAACAGTTATATAGTTTCTTGCGCGCTGATTCCGAATATCACATTGAAATTTATCGTACATGAGTCCAAGTGGCATTTATCTTGCAAAAAGCGCGGCCCCGTTTGAAAGACGCGCGCTTTTCGTCTTTTCACGCCCCTGATTGGTTGCGCCCGTCATGACGTCAAAGGAGGACACCCTTCGGCCGCGCGGGTTGTCGGAAGCATTGCGAACGATCGCACGGTTGCCTTTGCGGCAATTTAGCTTGCAGTTTAATTTTCGCACATGACTGTAAGTTTGTTTTATAATTTCCCGTGCTGTTGGTTCAATTATCTTGGAGCCTAAATTTGCTTTACACGACAGAGAACCCCAAAGCAGTGACTGTGACGTCGACTAGTGGGTTCCATCAAAATATTTTTGAATTGGGCAACCAGCATAGGGGGATTTTATACCTTATGTTAATATTAGGTACTGCCTTAACTGTTTCTTGTTATACACAAAACCATTTATGCCGAAGATTAATGGGCGTTTTATAAACAATCTACCAGCGAAAAGCACGCACGTGCACTGCGCGAAAAAATAACGTTCATGCGCTGTAAACGTATATGCGAGACACATCTTGCTGGTAAACGCATAAACCAACAAGCAGACTCTGCTTCCGCATTTCCTTTGTTCGTTGTCGCCCACACCAGCCCCGTTACGCATCCCCGTATACAGACCCAGACGAGCGCGCCATTTCGGCAGCGGCACTACGGCGCCTCCGCGATTGCTAGCTGCACTTCGATGAGTGGCGTCTTACTGCTTCACATGCATTTATTCTGAAAACACTGCAACATACTAGTGGCTGCTCAGCATTATTGGCTGTAGTAGACTTGATTTTCGCTTGTGCGTTGCGCATTCTGCTACAATATTACGGCCACCTCGTTATAATTAACAGACCAGTCGGACAAGGCAGTTACGTTGTAGTTACGTTACTTTAGGTAACAATCACCAAACGTTTGTGATAATGAATCGTTGGCGTGTTTCAGCATTTCTAGATTTAAGCATTTACCGCGCTAGTCGGACAGAGGCCGTATATTTACTCTTCGCTCCTAATTTTTTTAGTATCATCATTATATATATCATCGACTATCACTGGAGCACACTTGAGGTTCAGTGATAACAAGTGCTTGCCAAGTTATAATATGCAGCCACACGGAATCTTGGGCAAAAAATTAGGCCCCCGCAGTCAACACAAATTATGGTACGGTGGTGGTTCGGAGTGGTGTTTTTTTTTAATTCCAGACAAACATCACCTTATCGTGACATGTATACTTGCAAAATAAGTAATCTGCTTGTCTTGGTTCTTTTACTTTGTAGGAATACTGTTTACCTCTTAGCCGGGAGAGAACTTCTATAAGGATTGCCCCTTGTTTTAGTTTCGCCAAAAAATTGTTTTTTTGAACACTGTCCTGAGCCCATAGGGAAAGAAAACCGACGGGTTTAACGAAACAAGTATTTCCTGAACAAATGTGACTTGGTTTCTGGAATGGAACGAAACATCCCCGGCCAAAGTACAACAGTATTCCCCATCCTTCCTAAATCTAGAATCTAATGTGAACATTCACGTCCGTCGCATCAAAAAAAAAAAAAAAAACCGTATTGGAGCTGTTTACAAAGTATTTAACGTAGTGTAGTATATTCTCTGTCATCAAGCACAGCCACCTCGGCTGTCGCTCCCGTATGTTATCAAGCATCCCGGCGTGGCATTATTCTGTTAAGGAATACGGCATGATAACGTATGCCTCATTTGGCGTTCGTGCATACTTTTTCAACACGAAAATTGTACAAATGAGTGCTATCAACCACAACAACAACAAGTATCATTCACAAGGAAACACGGCGAAAAGAGCATGGCCGAGGCGGCCGATCCGGCCGGAAGTCCAGGTATGACGTTTTTCAGCCGGTTTTCGCCCGCGCTCTTCGGTCTTCCGGCATCTCGCGGCGAGATGGGGGCGGGGCATCGGGCCATTTTTGTTTGCTCATTGCGTCGCTTCTATTGCATGTATTGCGAAAATATTTTGTGCACATGAACTATTCAATGTGTACTTGCTGCTAGTCAACTTTTCTTTTAATTCTAAAACCGCTTCACCTTCCCTTTAAGGAAAAAAAAAGAGAGAACTTTAGTGCTGTCATCAAGCGCTGCCGCGCATGTGACAAAAACAAACTCTAGCGCTAATGCTAAACATGAAAGGTCACCCGGCTTGGGAGAGGTCACCGCGGCCGTCGCATTCTCTAGAAACTATTTGGGGTAATTGCAGACATGGCTACGAGTATGCCAATCCTTCCCGAGACGACTTTCAAATGCCACCACCGCTGCCTCAACTCGATGACGAAGAGCTGGTGGAACCTGAAGTCTAGAATGCTGAGGATGACTTTGCATCTACCACTCACCGCGAAGTATACGACGACCTCTTCGATGCGTATGACAACGATTACTAGCACGGCAACTGTGCAAATAAACAATGGTAGTGAATCTTAACTATGTGCCCAGCAATGCTCACCTACTACAGCTTCGCCATTCAAGCCTTGCTCGTGAAGGCAAGCTTGCCTGGATTTTTTTAGATCGTTCGTAGATGCATTTACTTTACGGAAAATCGTTGCATGGTTTCGTTCTTTGTTTGCGATTTGGCTCTTTGAAGGTTTGACGATCGATTGAACGCACTTTTAGCCTTCGCGACTCTGCCAACTTTTTTTGGAAGGGATGGTAAAATTTCTCGCGGTTTTTTCAGTTCTCTGGTTTTTTTCACGCAACATATTTATGAACACGATAAATGAAGCTGAAGCGTCTGTGGCAACGCGTAATGCGCATGCAGACATCCCGCCCAATGGTTTGTTTATGCAGAATAACCAGTGGGAGGGGCAAAGTCGGCAAAGCATTGGCTCCGAAACCTAGGGGATTCAGGTTCGAAGCCGCCCCGACAGTGTTTTAAGAGGATCGCACAGACAAATGAGAAATCCAGGTTTAGGCTGCTAGGGCTTTCCCACTAAAATCTTCACGCAAGTTCCGTCATAGCCCGATAGGAGCGGAATGAAAGTTGCACTATGCCGGTGACACTCGGACACCCGGTTCCGGTAATGGGCAAACTCTGCATGAAAACCGCGATACAAATTTCAAAGTACGCGCCCGAGGGGATTTTACAAAACAAACAAACGAACAAACAAACAAACATACAAACAAGCAAGTAAACAAACAAACGAACAAACAAACTAACTAACAACTAACTAACAAACAAACTAACTAACAAACAAACAAACTAACTAACAAATAGTGGTTGCCTTAAAAATCGTCCTCCAATTCACCAATAGCAACATGTCTTCTGGAATCGTAAATACGAAATTCATCAGCCATTCCCCTCTGTTTGGGTGGTTCACCAGCAAAGCTCCTCGGTTTAGCAGACCGCGGACAATCTGGGACTGATAATTGAGGAGTCCCTGCATTGGCGACACGACGGTACGACAGTACGGCTATATTTACATCGCAGTTTAGATGAAGCTTTCCTGGTCGCAGCGTCGTCGCCGTCTCGACGCCGTTGTTGCACCCAGGGTAACGAGACCGCACTTCCTCCCACGCCTCCGAATCGGCGTGACTTTACGCTCGCGTTCGTGTCGCGGCCACGTTTTGCTTCCCGGGTGGGCCCGCCGGTGACGGTTACATTCGGCGGCACGGGCGCGCTCTCGTACTCTCACCGCCGCGTCGGCGACGCGATGGCGACTGTCGCATTTCCGCTGCTGCTCGCAGCGTCGTTCCCCGTACCAACGGCGATCCGCTGCGAGAGTGTTCTGGTCGAACACGTGGCCATAGCGTGCTTCACCACGAGAGGCCGCTACGGTCCCTTTTCCCTTAGTGCTTTGGTGCCCCTCGCACTCACTTTCTTTCGCGCATGCGCATTCCATGGTTCGGATGTTTTTGCTCGCGCACACGCAGGCGGTTTTCCCTAGCCATAGACAGATACAGCTGTAAACGTTTTTGAAGAAATTTTACCGAAACTCACATTAGCGTATGCATCACCACCCTTAGTTACACGCATACCAAAAAAAAGAGAAAGAAAACGGCACATGTGTTGCGCTTGTACAGCTTTTAAACCAAACTTTGTAGCATTCGAAACAAAAAGAAATCATGCATAGTTGCCATTACGAATACCTATCCACTGCAATGCTGACGTGGAGACTGCAATTAACTTTAAAGGGGTCCTGAAAGGTGTTTTGAGATCCGTAAATGAACAAGCGCAATCGCTACATTTGGTGGGCAACGTCATTTGTGCAAAGTATGAAATCTTTACGCGATCCGCCGCTGTGGCTCAGTGCATGGCTATGGCGTTGTGCTGCTGAGCGCGAGGACGCGGGTTCGATTCCCGGCCGTGGCGGCCGCTTTTCTGATGGAGGCGAAAAGCAAAAACGCCCGTGTGTACGACATTTCGGCGCACGTTAAAGATCCCCAGGTGGTCAAAATTAATCCGGAGCGCTCCACTACGGCGCGCGTCATCGCCTGCATTGCGTCGGCGCGTTAAACCCTACAAACAAAAAATCAATTTTTACGTGCAGCGGAAAGCTCAGAGTTTCGTTGAAAAACTTGTTGCCGCGTTCCGACCCTTTCCTGTGTGTTTTTTGGGCTCCGCCATCTTTCCGGCACGTACGTCATCGATTCTCCCACGTGAGTCACGAAGCAGAAATCTTGCAATTGGACGGCTTTTTCTCTCACTTCCGTCGAAGAGAAGCGTCGTCTGCTGAGCGTCGACGGCTCGCGGCGGCGCCTTTGGTTAATTAGCGCCTCCTGCATCGCGCTTAACGCTCTCGCGTTCGTTCATATTTATCTTTTTTAATGTATTACCATGCTTCCCGAATTAAGCCGCGTTGGCTAGGCCGACACGACGACGACACGACGACAACGCCGACCTGCAAGTTGGCAGACTGCATTGTCACACAATGGAGATGGTGACATGAACACGTCGGCCGATCGAAAGTCCGCGTGGTGTGACTGGCTCGCTGACGGAAGACGCCGACAATACCAATCGACCGAACGGTAGTCGGGAATCGATCGTGAAGCGGAAACTGCATGCGCCCTGACAACACTCATGCTGTAATGAGTGCGGCCCTGTTCTGTTAGTTCTTAGAGTGTTGTAAACATAGTAAGGTCCATGAAGCTCATGCAACTCATCATTAGCGCTAATGCGATCCGCATTTCGGCTTACAACGTTTCGGCCGTTCACTTTGGCGACAATTCGTTTCCCGGAGTTGCAAACTGCATATTCGTGTGCGACCAGCAATGCTTATAGAAAACATAAGCTCATGTAAGAGCAGGAGAGGAGTCACGGAAAGTTTGTGAGGTAATAGAATCAATATCGACAAAAGTTTTTATCGTAAAACGTAAAACCAAAGCACGGCGAGCACTATTCCCGCAGGGCAAAATTGCAGTCGCAGCCGAAACAGTCCTGTTGCTGGAGGTCAGATATGGTGGTAGCTTCACGGAACATTACTGCACGAGTGTTATTAAAGAAATGTTCAGAAATGAAGCAGAAAACATTGAAATGAAGCAGAAAACATTGATGTGACGCAACGGGTGGGTCTCCATCTAGTATACAGGTTATGTCAGCACAACTGCCCATTGTGCCGTGGCGCAGTGGGCTAAAGAATTGCTGATCGATTGATTGATTGAGGGGTTTAACGCGCCGACGCAACGCAGGCGATGAGGCGCGCCGTAGTAGAGGGCTCCGGATTAATTTTGACCACCTGGGGATCTTTAACGTGCGCCAGAATCTCGTACACACGGGCGGTTTTGCTTGGCTAAAGACTTGCGCTCACTCGGGCAAAGTCGCGGGTTCCAATCTCCACATGGCGTTTTTTTTTCTTTTTTTTTGTGTGTGGTTGTTTAATACCTGTGCTACACGAGCGTTGGGAAGGACATTTTAGTCGAATTACCTTTGAAATTTCAAATGCCATTCTAACTGGAAGGAGTTCTGTCGGTCTACACGACCATTCTCAAAGGCAGTTGAAAGTTTCCGTGTTCGCCCGCCATGTTTCAGTGTCGCCACTGCTGCCATGTTTCGTTCTCGGCGAAAATTTAATTTTAGAGTTAAAATAGGTAATTATTAGTGATCAAATTGATCACGATCTACAATCGCGCACAAAACATGCACAAGGCAGCCAGTTTCTTTTTGTATTTTTTCGCACTGCCAGTGTTGAGAGTACGAAGTTACCTCGTAATCGCAGAGCGAGTGATAGAGAACGAAAACAAGTGAAAAATTATGAAGATCTTGCACTTCAAACACCAAGTTTTACTCGTAAGTAATTGTTTTTGTTATTACGGCTTGGAGAAACTGAGCCCGAGGGTACGACCGTTCGTGTTTCAAAGGCCTTTCTTTGAGACTCTCAAAGGTCAGTTGTCATGCTCCTTTGACTCAAATGCCGTTTTAACAAAATGCCTTTGAAAAACGTCGTGTAGCAGGGCAAAGCTGTCATTTGAGTCAAATGAGATTCGACTCGAAGGCCTTCGAAATGCTCGTGTAGCACGGGTATAAGTGGCATGGTTTGCGTATCGCATTCGCGAATCCAAAAACAAAACTTTTCGGTTGAACTGTCGAACTACAATATCAAACGCCAATGCATCGTTTCAGTCAATGGCACAATTTGCTCATTTTAAACTCGTGCTTTGTATATAGAAAAAAAAGGAAGTTTTACTTTCAGAGTAAGAAATACTGATGTGTGGGTTTTGCGCAATTGGTATGTCTTTATATAGAATAAGCAGTTTCCTTCCAGGCGAGCGCCAGGATTGCCCATGGACTTCCGGACTAGGAAGGCACACCAGAATTTATTTTGCTTATTGAAGTTTCTTATTCCACTTAAGCAAGACAACAGGTGTGCTTGGGCAGGGGGGGGGGGGGGGGATAATGGGGCCGCGGCCAGCAACCAAACCCTCCACATATCGCAATTGGCAGCACTGAGCACGTAACAAAATGAACGAAGAGCCTTTATAGAGAGAAAAGGGCCCCAGGCCCCGAATCGAAAAAGCGAGGGCGGAATGTTTGTTTTGTGCAATCAAATGTAGGGTCGTAAAAAGGGCAGGCGCCACCCCAAAGCTCACACCACTCTTCCAAAACCACTCGTAATATCGGTTACGGTGTACTTGTCTAGTAGTTGATATACACTGGGTTGGCGTAGAAGTTTCCCGAGAAGTTGTTTGGGGGGAGGGGGGGGGAGTGGCGAGGGAGGCGGAGGGGAAATTGAATGCACGACGCACCCTAAAAATAGTCCCATACTGTGCAACCTTTCAGTTGCTTTTTTTGTTACGGTTATAAATGCTTAGAACCGATTGTAATAACGGAATAGAATATTACTATTTCCTGTGTACGCGGAAGTATGGCGTCACCCCGACATGACCGATCTCGATATTGGCGCGAACGAGTGGCCCAATTAGCAATATATAAACCGAGGTCGCTTAGGAACGCATGTACGTGCTCACTCAAGCAAATTTTGAGGCGATTGTTTAGTCTTTCGATCACATATTTTAGACTCCCATGGACAACACAAGTCGTCGCTGCGTACGCGCGATTACAGGATCCTTCTCTTTTCGCGCGATCTTTTTGCTCGGTGTGGAAGCGTGATAGCCCCGCCTCATTCCTTCTGTCAACTTTCCCAGCCATGAGAGGAGCGCGGGATTCATAAGCAAAATGATAAAAATAAACAAACGGTGCGATACGGAACGCAGAAAGGCAGACGGCCCCGTCCCAAAGCGATGCTGCGGCGCAGAACATCGCAGCAGCAGACGACGCCCGCAACCGTTTGTTCTTGCAGACGTCGCCAAGAGGCGAGGCATCATGGGCAATCATGTTCACGTGGTGCGAGGAGGTGGACGACACGAGGGAGAATCGCGGCGCGGGAGAAAATGCCATGTTTTGGTTTTCAAATCTCCACAGATCTCATCGTTTTAACTAAGTTCTTGATGGAGGTGATTACCAGAACATTGAATTACTTGAAAATGTGAAGACGCATGTATCGGCAAAACTTCTTTCAGGGCCCCTTTAATCGGCGTGTGCGTGTGGTGGTGTTTGACAGCAGACGACCATAGCGCACTGAAAGTGCCAGATACTTTCTTACAGCGAAGCTGTCCATGGGTAGGATCCAGCAGATTATCTCCGACAACATAGCGATGTAGACCGGAATCGCACACGAGCTTTGCGCCACCTCTAGGTATCCACTCAAATTTGCGGCATCGTAAAACTGTGTGCCAAATTTTTAGTGTATCAAAAAAGTGACAAAAGACATATACACAGGTACTGCGGCCTTATTATTTTGATATAAATATCATAGCCTTATCTTGCCCCTGAAAAATGTCCTTCTAGCAATACGTTTGTGTTCAGAGGGGAAGCCAACTTTCAGGGTAACGGTGTCAGCTTGGTTTTTGTAAGCTGGCCTATCCACATCTTGGGGTTGCACAGTAAAGCCAGGCCACCTACGGAAGCAGTATGATTACAGAAAACGGCGCTAACTCTTGTGTTATCTAAATTATACCGAAACCAATTATACGACACTTAGCTGCTGAGGCGGCTCTATCACCACACCGAGTTTCGTTAAGTACTTGTCAAAACTAGTTATTTCAGAATGAAGTTGCAGAAGTCAAGGAATTACGGTCTGCTGTAATGCAGGCCAACTGCGGAAGGAGCATCGAAACTATTCGTAAACAAATTATATGACAATTAGCCGATAATACGAGTATACCATTCCACACGGCAGCATCGCTGGTCATCCTTCTCCTCATAGTGGAAGGGCACGGAAGTATTGCTGCTTTCTCGCCGTGCTTAAAAAAAACAGTCCGCAATGGAAGGTGTTCCGTAAATAAGTTGCGCCTGGAGGAAATTCCGGGAAAACTGGTTTTTGCAGAACGGATCGCCTTCCGTTGGGGACCATTTTTGAAGCACGTTGGGAGAAGAAAACGGGATTTTAGTTTTTCGGGCTTATTCCTAATAAGCCTCTCTATTTGTCTCTCTCTGACATGCGTTCAGTCCACTAAACGGGAGTAGGGAAAACCACACAGCAGTTGCAACTCTGCCTTCACGTGAGCCCGCAGTCCACCCGCCTACTTAGTCGGTCACGGTGCTCGCTCACGCGCGGCCACTTTCACCGAAGACGGCTTCGGCGGAGGAGGATCTGCGCGGCAATCGTTCCCAAGGCGCTAAAATTAGCCAGTCGCTGTTGAGCTAACGGCAGTCGTTAATTTTCGCCGCCGTCCTCGCAGCGAGTGGAGCCGTTAAACGCGCCTCCTTCACAGTGGCCACGGATCGGGCGCCGTGTTGAGCGTGCCGCCTCAACAGCGCCGGCACCGCCCCGTATACGCAACGCGGTCTCTGTTCTGCGTGTGCGTGCGTTTTTCCCGTGCGCGCGTGCCCCGCCGCTGCCCTTCCCGACGTGATTGCGGTCACGTTTTACAGTTTCAGGATCCTCTAACCCGCGACGAGCGAGCCCTTTCCGTCCGCCCTCCAGCCGCAGCAGCGCGCCGGACAACCCGATAATTATTTTGATAGCGAGCGCTCGCCACCGCGACCTGACTTATATACCTCCCCGTCCGCGGACACCACCTCGCGTCGCTTCGTGGAACGGCGGCAGAAGCCCCCTCGTTTTCAGCCGACGATACCGCGCGACTCGAAACCTGCGGCAACGGAGCGACGGCTAGTTCCGCGCGGTTATTTGTCCATCTGTCGTGTTACGTGTCCGGCTGCCATTACGCTAATCGCGACGGAAAAGCGCGCGGAGCTCATCAAGTGGTGGCGCGTCGGCGCGGCCACGACGATTTCCGCGCGTGCCGCAAGGCAGTGCTCTGTCGCCGCCGCTGTTCCTGCGTGCACTGCGGAGCTTGATTCCCCGGCGACCGCGTTGATAAGCCAGTTACCGGCCGCGGTAATGCAATGGTCGCGCTTGGTGAGCCGCCCTTCGGAAGCTGACCGCTTTCGCCGCCCCTCCTCCTCGGCTGCCCGTGTTTGCGAGAACATTTATCTCGCGGCCTGCCTTTCCAGCTGTCCCGGGAAGGCCTGCGGCCTGGCCTGTTGGTCAACTTGCGTTGGAACGCTCGCATAATACCGGTGCTGTTGGTTGCGACAGCGATGGTTATTTTCTACCTGTATAGAAGTCTTCTTCACGACTCGAGGTTTGCAATGTTTTAATAGTTATAGTTGGCCGGAGACGCGACACGCACCAAATGTGAGTGCACTTTCGCCAACTTCACTTGGTGTTAAAAGTCAAAGTGCACCCTAAACTGCCGAGAGAATGAAATGACAGTGTAGACCTGCGAGATGTGGGAGAAAGCCTTGATATGCTGCACGGCTTCGAAGATCAGGTACGCCTGATCTGGAGGGCTGCTGATGTGGCCTGAGCTCAAAGCATCCTGGAATGAGGACGCCTCCTTGAAGCCCTTTCCAAATTTAAAGGACACGTTTATTCTCTCTCTCTCTCTCGTTGTGAGTGTCCGTGTTCCTGAGCCATGTGCAATTATAAATCGGGCACTTCAGTGTGCTTAACTGGTTTGAAGGCGAAAGACTAGCGATTATCAAAGGCTTCCTTACTGCTACATCGTATTTGCGTCTCCTTTTGAACTTCCGTTGTTTCGTCTCCCGACGCGAATCACTCCGACAGACAGAATGGCCGCAATTCACGCCGCAGCTTCCCCACAGTCAAAACTCTCCTCCGCCGGCGCCTGTTCTGCTCACGTGCCGTGACGTTACCCTATGGCGTCGCATGCATCAGGCTAACCCTTGTTCCCTCCTCGTGCAGGGTGCCAAATTATCGCCGTTAACGCATTTTACTCCTGCTCTTGTGAGCTGTTTTCAAATCCCACATGACACAAATGTGTTTACAATTATTTTCTCTTCACAGCGGGGGTCATATTGGTACCACTTGTGTTGGCGACGGCGGTCACTCTTGCATTTCAGGAAACATACAAGGTTTTCGCCTTGATAAAAATGCTCAAAGATGACAAAGAAAAACTGTGATGATGAAACGAGAAATTGCCCGGAACTCATACACAATGCTATCGCGACAATTTCGCGTTATTTAATTACTATGTTCGTGTAAACTTTCTTGTACGTAGTTCGTTACAGGCTAATAAATTTGGTGGACGACACTGGAGAAGAGCTGTGTTCAACCAACTTCGACTATAGAAACAATTTTGGTGTTTGGTGACACCGACAAGGGTACTTGTAATTTCTACACTGAGGTAGACTGACGCAGCTAACTTGAATTTGGTCAACGAACGCACTTTGAGTTCGGCGTCCCTCGCCGCCCGACAAAGGGAACGCCGAGCACAGAGAGAGAAGAGAGAGAAATAAACTTTATTGCGATACGTAGTTAGGAGGGGGAGGTGACCGGTAGTTGCAGTTTGCCGGTGACCAAGGCAGCCCGTTCCGTCAGACTTGTTTGCATCTGCGGGTCGGAGCTACCCAGCGCCGCCTCTCATTGCTCGATGGTACGGATTAATGGGAAGGGGTCGTTGTTGCATGCCCACATGGTATGGATGATGGTGTCTTTCAAGCCACATGCGGGGCAGTTGGGGGACTGATACAGTGTTGGATGAATTAGGTGCAGTTTGGCGCGACAGGGTAAAGTGTTTGTTTGAATGAGGCGCCATAAGCGTTCTTCAGAGTGAGAGAGGGTAGGATGAGCCGGCGGGAATATGCGGCGGGCGAGGCGGTAATGCTGAGTTATTTCCCGATAGCTAAGCAAGCTGTCTCGGGCTGATCGGGCTCCGTGTAAGGGTATGAGGCTTGGGCCTGCTCGGACAGTGAGTTCTCGAGCTGCTTTGTTGGCTGCCTCGTTGCCCCCCAGCCCTGTATGGGCAGGAGTCCAGATCAGCTCCACGGGGTCGGTAGGGGGATTTTGAACAAGAATTTGGAGCGCCTGGGGAGAGATGGTACCCCTGGCAAAGTTTTGAATGGCCGTTTTCGAATCAGAGATGATAATTGTGGGGGTTGGCCGTTGCGTTAGTGCTAGGGCGATTGCCGCTTCCTCCGCCGTTGCCGGATGACGGGTGCGTATTGTGAGGGAGGTGAGGGGTGGGGAGGTAGGGCTGAATATTGCTGTGACAGCGTACGCGTCGTGATGTCTATAGTCTGCTGCGTCTACGTAGAGGGTGCTCGGCTTAATAGAATATTTCTCAGTCAAGGCCCGTGCTCGCTGTTCCCTGCGTGCTTTGTTGTGCACTGGGTGCATATTGCGTGGGAGAGGGCGGATGCAGAGGTGCGCATGAATGCTTGGAGGAATGGGGACTTTGGGATCAGTGATTATCGGAGCTCGCAGATTTAATCTATGCATGATCTGTCGACCAGTGATATTAGTCGTAGTGCCTGTTCCGTTCATTCTCTGAAGCCACCGTAGGACAATAAAGGCGATGGAGGCTATAATCCGCCAAAACACGAGGATATTACGCCACGTAACCCGGAATTCAGCTCTTCTATACACTAATTTCCTCTCCATACCATGGCCCTGTGTGCATTTCTTGCGGCTACATCGTGCTGCATTGGCCTATGCGGCACCGCTGTTCAGAACGTGGTCTCTGATCCAGTCACTGAGGTAGTTCCCAAGTATTCACAGTGCTGGACAGAGTTCTGTAGCGAAGAGAAGTGCGGCAGCAGACGACGCGCTCAAAACGCTCCCGACTGGAGCTCCACTCACCGACGCTCCGGTGTCCTTCCTCGCAATGCGTGTTATTACTCGTACGGCATTCTTTTTCTTGCGGCCTTGATTATTAAAAGGCTTCACATTCCGACAGCGACAGAACAACTTCGCCTTGCAGCTCTCTTTCTTGGTCATGCCACAGTATTTCGCTCCGTGACCTTGATTGACAGGCTTCACAGACAACAGACACGATCTTACAAGTTGGGCACTACCGTTCTCGCTTTAAAAAAATCACGAAGGGTGCGGCAGTTTATCTCAACCAATCAATAAATTAATCACGTAAAAGCGTCCGTTTAGCTCCTCTCTCACTCACTCGCTCGCTCGCTCGCTCGCTCGCTCACTCACTCACTCACTCACTCACTCACTCACTCACTCACTCACTCACTCACTCACTCACTCACTCACTCACTCACTCACTCACTCACTCACTCACTCACTCACTCACTCACTCACTCACTCACTCACTCACTCACTCACTCACTCACTCACTCACTCACTCACTCACTCACTCACTCACTCACTCACTCACTCACTCACTCACTCACTCACTCACTCACTCACTCACTCACTCACTCACTCACTCACTCACTCACTCACTCACTCACTCACTCACTCACTCACTGTGAGGCGGATGGGGGACAAACAACATAAAGTGCGGTGACAGCTATGATTTGCCACTTTATTTTGCTCAAACAAATAATGTCTTGGCGTCGAGTCATACTTCTCCTCATGCAATCGGATACAACGACTTGTGTAGCTCCGGTGGCTCTATCAAGACAGGAGGAAACGGTGAAATATGTGATATTGAGTTTCACTATTTACAAAACGACTCCTAGCACGGTGACATGGTGTGATTTATTGTTCCATTGGGCCTCTTCGATTATCAGTCCCGGATCGTTCGCGGAGTGCTCGGCGCTCGTTTTTCACGTGTATTCTTATAGGACCTTCAGAGCGAAGACAGTTCCCGGAATACCCACCAAGCGTCCAAGACAGGCAAATCGAGGAGGCCCATTGTAGAACACTCGGCTGTGATCCGACGCCACTAATGAAGGTAAATTTAAAGCTGTCAACACGTAGTCATATACTAAAAAAAAAGAAAACTTGCAGGTTGATGGCGCTTTCCATCAAGTGGCAAAAATGCCTCCTCACATTTTCACCGTGCTTTGCAGCAAAACATACCTTCTTTTTGCCTGCTTTCAGCCTTAAATAAAGCTACCATGGCTGCAACCACAACTCGCACCGACCTCTTTAATAATAGAAAGAACAATATATCGCTGGCAAGCGTCGCGCCCCATTCATGCCTCCCCGCGTGCGTTGACTGATGCGTGTCATCTCTGCGCCACGATCGTTTTTAGAAGCCTACTCTCCATTTTGCAATAAGCTCCTCTGATTCATTCCTTCGGTGGCACCGGTTGAAACGCGCAGATGCCACGCAACCTAATGCAGCAGCTCCGGTTCGCAGATGAAGATTGGGAACTCCTACGCGCCGAAAGAAAAAGGACATCCAACAGCTCCACTTTGGCGTCTGGGGACAATAATGGAAAGTAACGCGTATATTTAAACTTTTAGCTGTCGGTCTTCATCGGCGGCGAGGGAGGCTGCAGGAAAAAGGGCGTACGTGACGCGTGCCTTTTAATCTTGTAGATGGAGCGGCGGGAAGCCGCGTGGCAGGGGAAAAAAAGGCAAACGCCGCTCCCCCCGGGGGGAAAGGAGTGAAATATGACCGCGGCCTAACAATGGCCTCGCGTCGTGTATGGACGCCCGGCGCGCGACGCGTCTCGGCCCAAACCGCGCAGCGCAATCCGCGGCCGCTCCTCGCGCACCGCCGATGCTCCTCCGAGCCCACCTGGAATCGATGCCCCGAGATCCACTCCGGCCACGTCCGACCCGCTGCCCCGAATGAAATGCCACTCCCGGCAAAGCGTTCCCGTGCTCGAGATGGGCGATTCTCTTCAAGCTACACCTGACCAGAAGGCCTGCTCGCCCCCTCCTACGCTTCAACTTTTGTCGACAGCTCATTGGTCCCCTCGAATGTATTCCCGGGATATCTCGCGGTGTCGGCGAATGAGAAGAACGTCAAGCCTGTCATTTGTCATGTTGCGACCATGCAACGCTGCGGCATTCTTCTCTAGGCGGTGTCGGTCTGTGACGGACGATCCGGTGGGCGGATGGCTCGATTCGGAACAGAATGCGTGAAGCACGGAGCGGTTTTCGGGAGCGCCGCAGGTTCCGTGTAAACAAAAACGGTTACTGAATGGCGTCACGAAGTAGATCACTGGCCCCATTGGTGAACGGCAGCGCATAAGCTTGCTCACGTGCAGAATATCGCCGTCGTGCACGACTGAGGCCTGATGCGACCGATCTTGAAGGAATACGAGGGTCCGAAGCATGTCCATTGCTATATATATTCAGAGTGCGTGCGTGCGAGCGGGTGTGTATGAATGTGTACGAGTTCTTTGTTTTTGCTTCATGCTTTATGGGATCAAAACAAAACAAAAAAAAATTCAGCGAGTCTAGACCGGCTGCAGGAAGTGTTCAAACATACTTAAATAAGGCAAGGTGACCCAAAAAAAGGGGCTTGATTTAGGTGTTCAAACGGCATCGTCGTGAATGGCGCGGTTTTATGCTAAAAGAATTCACCAACCCTTCCTTGAGAAAGTTAAGAGAAACGCGAAAGTTTTATCACGTCAAAACCTACTCTCAAAGTGCGTCAAACCTTCGCTGAAAGTGCGCCAAATCGATTGCCAAACTTTCAAAGACGCAAACCGCCAACGAAGAATGAACCCATGGAGGCAACGATTTTTCGCTCACTAAGTAAACGCATCAACGAACGACCTAAATGTATACCGATTCGTAGTGTATGAAATTATGAGATAAAGGTACACTATTGTACCTTTGCATGAGAGGAGATACACTATTGGTACACTATTGTACCTTTGCATTGTAACAGCATGAAAGGAGAGCGGGAAAGCAAAGGGGGGGCATTTCTTTGGCAAATGTCTACATAGACTATCGTCTTTTGACGACATTTGCAACGAAAGGAGCAGATACACGGCCTTTTTTTTTTTTTTTTTTACAGGGCGTCGTCGGACCCACTATGGAAGCTTTCGCTTTGCACCAGACGGACCAAATGAACCAGACAGACGCGTAAAGAGTCTGTCTGGTTCATTTGGAAAAATATGTCTTATCAAGCGGCGACTTTATAGTTCACCGCATTTTAAAATAGACGAACAATACGTGAATTTGACAGCTGCACCCATCTTTCCTTCTCTGACTTCGAATATGCCTAAACAGAAAAAAAAAGTCTGACTGCAACGATGCCGTAATTAGGGAAAAAATTTAGCTGCGTATGAGCGGGCGAGGATTGCCACCAGAAGCCATGGTACCCCACAATAAGGACGCCTTCCGCATGGCAAGTCCCGTAACAACCGCTGATTGCTCGTTTATATAGAGATATATTTAGCCAACCAGTTTTGCTATACAGAAAAAAAGTAAGTATTATCTCCAAATTCATCTGACGTACACGCGAGCACGACAACGACGAAAAAAGCCCGCCACCTTGTTGCTCGTCCTGTGCGCCGAAAATGCTACTAACTGTGCTTATTTCAACAACATTTATTCTTGGAGAATGATTATAAAGCAAGCGCGCTCTTTTCGCCCATTCCTCGTATGTATCGCCGTGACTTGACCGAATAATACGGGAAGTGAGTGAACAAGCCGTACTAAGGTGAATTTCGATTCATCCCGGATTCCACTGGTTTTGTTTCCTGCACAGTGTAACATACCTTGGTACTGAGCTCTTTTTTTCTGTACCTATCATCACTTGAATCATTCCTTTCTTTAAAGCTGGTGGGCCCTGGAGGAATTGTAAACAAACAAACCAACAAACAAGCAAGCAAGCAAAACAAACAAATGAACGAACGAATGAACGAACAGACAAGCAAGCAATCAAACAAACAAACAAACAAACAAACAAACAAACAAACAAACAAACAAACAAACAAACAAACAAACAAACAAACAAACAAACAAACAAACAAACAAACAAACAAACAAACAAATAAATAAATAAATAAATACGGGTGCTCGTAAGCCTCTTCTTATGATGTGATAATGCATGAATATCGCCTCTCGCTCAGTAATGTCAGCGGTTGTTCTACATTTTCTTCGTTATCCTTTTCCTTTTCCCTTGCACACTTTTCTTCCCCTCTTTGTCACTGTGAATAACAGCCTTGAAAATCTCCCTTGTTACCTATAGTTAGGATTAACGTCGAATAACCTTAGCGTTACTGTCGTTGAGCGCTACGATCCGTCAAGCAAAGTCAAAATCATTGTACACGTTAGGCCCCAAAGCGTGATGTCAGCCATGACGTCAGTGGGCCATCGCATCCCCCCTCCCCCCCCCCCCTTCTCCGCGGCTCCTCGCTCAATACTCAGTACCTTTAATTCGAGTTTTTACTTCAACCGCATGACGTGCCACCGCGCATGCCCACGTCCGCAGACAATTACAATTTTGACGGAAGCCGCTTCACTTCTTGGCTATTCGAATCTCAGCAACTGAGCCAAGTAATACTTGAGCGATGCTCACATGTCATAAATACATGAACAAAGGCTAACTTATAATGCTGCATTCGCGAATCCTCGCCGGACGAGTTGAAACTGGCGTAGTGGCGACCCCATGCCCCAAAGCTGTTTTTCTTCTAAAGAAATAAAATCATTGTCTGCGTAGTTTATGACGTGTATTCGTAAGCTTCGAGTACATTTCCGACATACGGAATACACTGCATATCTGGAAGCGATGCAGTGCTACGCGCGTCTTGCTTGCTTCCTTGTAGGTTGTGTATTAGCGGGCAGAACAGTTTTTCTTTAGAATTAAGAATTCAGCACACGCGCGGCGAGTCGAGTTTCGACACGGCGCTGACGGGACTACCAGCGTGCTGCTGCGACGGGAACCCAATCCAGGGGAGATTGGAGGCCGCGGCTACGACGCAACAGGAGTCGCTGCCGAGTTGCGTGCCTGGCGACGCTGCCGCGGGGAGAAAAAAAAAAGGGAGAGTAAAAAGAAAACAACGGTCCGGCAGAATTGGTCGTCTGTGAGCGGCAATTCTTGTGCGGCCGATTCCGAACTGCGGCACGGACGAAGCGGCGCATCTCAAATTTCGTCGCGTTGAGGAACGTGATTGCGTTTCTGCTGATATGAACCTGAACGGCCGTTTCTTTTGTTTCCCCTTTCTCCGCTCTCATGTAGCCCTGCGCACCGAGTTTCTTCGGCCTTCTTTTCCCCTTGTCCGTTTGTTTCTGCTGATCTCGTATTGCTGCTGCGGAAAGAGTCAACGCCGTGGCGAGGGACAAGTCTTCCAGGCAATCGCCAATAAGACGACGTGGATCTACCGCGATTCTGCCGATTTATTTATTCGTGTGATGGTCGAAGTAAGAAAACTAGCTACGCAGTGAATCACTTTGGACTTTACAAGAGGCTAGTGCTATTTGGCATAACGGCTTCGAAGTTCCTTTTCGCTCTGCCATTTGCACTAAAAAGAAGCATACTTTTGTCCGGCTGCTGTTATGTTGCAGCTTGTGTGGGCGCCCGGTTCGTTAAGAAGAAAGAATAAAAAAGACAGGACAGACAAACCTGGCAAAATATTATTAACGTAGCAGAACTAGAAAAAAAGTCTTGACTCGCTTAGAACAAGCTTAGAATGGAGAAGACTGATATGACAAAAAAGTATGGTCTCCGAAAGCCAGATCAAGGCCCAACCAGCTTGCAGACAGGCTTGGCTTGCAGACAGGCTGGAGAGCTGTGGATACCGCAGAAAGTGGAGAACACCCGACCCTCGAACACTCGACTCAAAAAAAAAAAAAATAGCAGTGGCTTAGCTCGACTATGCCAGGATATACGTAGCGTGAGCTAAGGTTCAGCTGGTTATTCTTAGGTTTCCTGGTTGTCTAATCCAATCCGATTTGATTCGATCCGACCCGATTCGATCCGATCCGATCCGATCCGATCCAATCGCGGCGGTGGCTCCGGTGAGCGAGCTGTGCGCCGTGAGACGTCACTGCTCCTCGCGCATGCGCAGCACAGCTCTCCAGGAGCCACGCGAAACTGCTCAACCTCGGCCAGTGTAGCTCACGCTAGAAAAAAGAGATCGGGTTGTTTCTTGTACTCTCAGCATTACTTTCTGGTGTGTGCTCCTAGTAATTAATGCTAATGTCCGTGTCGTTTGTGGATATCTTCCAAGGTGGACACTTGCTTTTAAGTGCGCGGTGTATAGCGGTGTGGACGGGTTTTACCAAGCCTTTTCGCAGTGTGCCTCAAGAAATGTTGCATGCCAGTTTGTGAAGCGTTTTACTTTGTATTCACACTTATCCTGCCGTTGTGCGAAGGTTTTTCGCATGTTATGCCTTGTACTGGCACACCGCTATTTGTGATTTGTGCAGGAAATGAACCATACGCATAGCAGGAGCTATCCACCAGGAAACGGAGAAATTGACTTTGGTCGTTAAAATGGCGTCCTGCAAACGTTTGTCACTGCAGTGGACGACTATAGGTCACTATTTGCGACTGCTTCGGCGGAACGTGTTACAGGATCCAAGTGCCTCAGCGCTGAGCTTCTGCTCAGGAAGTACCTCTCGCAGCACCGAGAGACGAGGCCTTGTCTCTGGCTGCGCGTTACACAGCACAGCAGGCACACACACGCACGAGCGCTCGGCGTTTTCTCGGTTTTTTAACTGCTGGGCGGTCCCCGCATTCTTGGCCAATCTCCCTGAGTGGGTATGCTTGGATTGACAAACGTGCACAAGGTACGCTGGACGGTCGTCGCGAGGCAAGCGCATACGAGCGCTAGGCATTTTCTTGGTTTTGTTAACTGCCGGGTGGTCGCCGCGAGGCCCGCGCTCACGTGCACATGCTCGGCAATTCCTTGGTATTTTCAACTGATTTTAAGTGCGAATGCACTTCTTAAGCGAGCCTGAATCGTCCGCCGCCGTAGTCCGCATAGCAACAGCTGCGGGTGCGCGCGCTCCTCGTCTTCACTAGCAACGGGGGGAGATGGGCGCGCGCTGCCTGGCCGCTGACATGGCACATACCCACGGGGGGGGATTGGCCAGGAATCGGGCGTGAGAAGGGCTAGTGCACCCGCTTAAAGGAGTACTGACACGAAATTTCAAAGCTGAGATCCGCTCTAGCAATCAAGTACAACGACAACACAAATAGGTGTCTGTGAATAAATGCATCTTTCTTTCTTTGTAGTTGTGTGTGTGTGTGTGATCTCTCTTTCGCGAACATTACCGAACCGCGCAAATTCAACTCGTGCATTCGCACTTTCACATTCTTCCCCTCGGGGAAATGCGGGGAATTTTTTTTTTTGCTAAACAGCTTCGCTGTTAAAATGGGCGAATCTTGCACTAAGTCGCGCAAGGCTTGAACCGTAGCGAAGCTGCAGGATTTATTTCTACGTGAGCACTGAAGGAGACACACCACAGTGCCTTTGTACAAGTTTGCAATTGTTTGTTTACATGTTCCGTCATCGCTTTGCACAGTGCTAATAGTAGTCATCGTCATGTGCATAGATATTATCGTGTTCCTGATGCCAAGCATTACATGCCCGGTGGCGGTTGATGACAGCTGTGGCGCAGCGACGGAGCGTACGTTCACAACGTATGCGCGGCGTTCCTGGAGTGGCGTCGAAGTTCCATGGAACAAGTGTTGCGCCAGCTGTGGCCCTGTTGGTTGCTAGGCAATGCGAGGTGCTCCTTGGGACTTTCGCCAGTTTCTTTTCTTTTCTTTTTTTTTTTTTTGCCACAGCCCCTGCGCGTGCCGGGGACGGTCGGCGGTCACGGCGAGGCACGCGCTCACGAGTGCTCGGCATTTTATTGGGAATTTTAACGCGTTACGAGACACAGGTTACGCCCGGCTACAACAGCTGCGCTGTTAAAAAACCTATTTTACAGCTTAAGGCCGCGTATAATGGTAGTTGCTGACCGACTTCGCCGAAGCGTCTGTCCTGTCTTGTATAGTGCACAAAGAGCTCCCAACATACTAATCCATAGAAGGAACACCAAGAATGACGAATAAAATACGTACGCAACAGTTGATCGTTGCGTGCAACTGGTTCTTTGCGGCCCAAACAATTTAATACAGCCACCTGGGGCCTGCCTATGTGCAGAACTGAAAGCGAGTAAAATCAAATTGTCGCCCCCTCAACTTAGGCAAGAACACGGTGAAGACACTCATGAGTTGACACAGGCGTGCGAATTGTCAAATTCGTCTTTCTTCCTTCTATCAGTGTTGAGAGCCTGACGCAGCAGCATAGTTTGTGCCGTTCCATAAGAGGCAGCGATGCCAGGAAGAAGAATGGGTCATACGAATTTTATTTTTTTGCGGTCCCTTATGTTCCTTTAACGTGCGAGCTCAAACACCCTTCCTTAGAGCATCGCTTATCGAAAATTGATAAGGGCAGCACCCGTTCTTCCTTTCCTTTCGTCTGTTCTCTTCAGAGAAGGAGGATAGTGTTGTGAACATTGCTTTTGTTTGAACGAACTCTAAGCTTTTGGAGGAAAAGCGCTCGAGGGCGCTGCGTTGGAGGTAACCGTCGTCAAGTGCATTCAAACCCCACAGTATAAAAAAAAAATTGACGGAGTGAGGAAAAGCGAGGGAAGATAAGCACTTTTCTAAATTTTGCAAAAAGTCAGAACTAAAGTGCGCAAAATTAGCGCTTGGTGGAAACATATTATATTTCACAAAATCCGATACATATCTTTGGCTACTGCTCTTGCGTAGAGGAGGTTCGTGGAAGGAACGTAGCTGTATGCGTATGTATGAGGTTGTTATTGCTTTGACTAACATGTTACTCAAGAAAACATAGTTTCAGATGTTTTCTTCAAGGTTGTGTAGAATAAGACTATGCTGAATTAAAGAGGAAATAAAGTACACTTGAGACATACCGCCATCTGTTTTCTGCGTTTACTCCAAATTCCCGCCCTCCTTCCTAGCCTCAAGAGTCAGTTTTAAATGGAGAGCGTCTTGAATTTTCCGGTATGGTATACGGATGCTTGTAAGAACTATAATGAACGACGCGATAGAAGCAAAGCCGATTATGCATGCGGTATCTGCTGCGCATAGCTGAAGAATGCGAATAGGAGCTAAAAATTTTATACTTAGCACACAATTCGATTTTTCGGGTGTTTTGGGGCACCGAAGCTGCACCTGGGTCAGAAGGCGCGTCGTAGTGGAGGCTTCCAGATTAGTTTTGGGGACATGGGCATCTTTACGGGCGCTGAAGCCTCAACATTTGGACGTTTTTGCTTTTCCTCAATTGAAAAAGCAGCAGCCGCGGCCTGGAATCAAACCCGCGTCCTCGGGCTCAGCAGCACAACCCTTTAGCCACTGAGCCACCACGGTGAGCCCTAATAGGGCTCTCCTACCAATGCACCTTCTTTTGCGATGATTCAAGCCTTCCGAAATTGCGATCTCAGTTTTCATTTGTGGAGCATATGTAAAATTTCAGATTCTCGCGACATTTCAGTACTTTTTCTGAGATGTGTTGTGTCATCTGTTCCTACAAAATAGAGTAAGACGCATTAGGTGTTGTCAGTTGATTCCAAAATTAAAATGGCGTACACTCCTTGTTTAAATTTGACTATGGCTCGCCAATATTTGATTCGAAATGCCATCAAGAGATAACAAAAGGGCTACGAACAAGGAAACTTTGAAGAAAGCTAGAAACTACAAACAAGCGTATAAAAACACCTCTAACAGCCTTTCTATGCGAAGAAACCCAGCGCAAACAAAAACTTGTGGTGACCAAGGAACCAGCGCTTTGCACGGTTCGTGGTTTATCCCTCCGTTCTAATACTCGCTACTTGTCCCCCTAATCAGAATACAGATATCCCGAGGAAACGTCGAGCTGCTTGGACAGCGCTGTCACAGGGAAACGCGAGCAAGGCGTGCATCTATCGAACTTGTTGCGCGTGCTAACACGACACAGCCAAGCATCGCGGTAACGGAATGTCGATACGTATACCGGAAGTGGTGGCGGGGCCAGCGTGATCAGAAGTGGCGGCAGCTTTGGACGCGGACAAGCTATCATTCCGCCATCTATCGGAGTATCGATTTCTCGCAGAATCGGTGGCGCCTTGTCTTCCCGCAGCTGTGGCGGGTTTCGAAAAGCTTTCTTGGAGCAAAAATCTTGCGGGCACTGAAGAGTTTTACTTTTTTTCCCTCCCCTCGTGAGGCGCCAGCCCTGAAGTCAGCTGTCGCTACACCCGCTTCACGCATTAGGAGGCGCGCCTCGCCACGTATGGCGACAACAGCGCATGACTGTTTCTAGTACCGTTTGCGCAAGCTGCTATATTTTTAACCGTCCTGACGCGTGACGCTTGCTTAAGACTAAGAATACGTGGTATAAGCTGTGGTATTCTTAGAGCACAAACATACGTTGAAAAGCAAGAAAAAAAAGCAGTTTTACGGGTAATCGCTCTGATTAAGACACGGCAGAGAATGGAAAAAAAAACTGTGGTTGTTTCTTCTGTCATAGGAATCGGTAAAGCACGAAAGTGAAACGTGCAGCGAAATCTGCAGCTGAGCATGATTTGCGGGTCGGCAGCTGTCTCGTGGGTGTTCTTGGCGAGCGACGTCCTGCTTGCGGGTCGCTTCGGCAAAGGTGTACGGGCGTCATTTCCGTGACGGATATGCCATCAGTGAAATCTTGGTGTATCCCGGCATCAAACACTTTCCCGTTAAAATATATAACCCGAAAACGAACAACCCTAAGTATAACGTACTCTTTAGTACTAAAGGTTGCTTCTCCGCAATAAGACCTTGTGTGCAGGGGTGCACCCTTTACAGGCCGCTTGTTGCGTTGTACTGGCGTCATTTCCGTGACGGATATGACGTAAGTAAAATCTTCCTGAATCCCGGAATAAAACACTTTCGTGTTAAAATTGTTGGTCATTAAAACGGGAGTGACGAAACCCGGAATAAAAAAACGCAAGAGCCACATTTACTTTTGTGGGAGGAAACAGCGTAAAAAAAACCCACGACAGTGTTTGTTACCTGTTCATCTTGCTTTGTGGGAGTTTTTTTGAGGTCATGCCATACCCAACTTGACAAACCGCGGAAAATATAAGGTAATTAATGCACCATGAAGCAACGGATCGTTCATGCAGCGATTCTCGTGCTTTATACCCGTAAAATAACAAAACGATCTCTAGAACGGAAACTTTTCGCATAAGTTGCTTGACGGTATTTGTATACTAGTGAATAGTATGTAACGCTACCAGCATTCCGCAGTTGCATCCGTCCAGCGTCGACATGACTTCGAATCACTAAAGGTACAGCGAAATGGAATTCTTTCAGTTAAGCGCGTGGCAACCAGATCGCGCTACTCTCGTGAGTAGGGGCTCCAACACGGCCTCTCAAGCGCGCGTGAAAGCGTAACCATAAGGCGGGAGCCCAGTCGCTGCGTCTCTCCAAAGGAAAGCGCTCCAAGTGAAAAAAAGGGGGGCTGGCCACGCTATTGGCCCTTTTACCCAGTGCTGCCTGGGTCGACTCCCCGCCCCTGTCTTCTCCTTAGTGATAAAGTGCAACGGAACTCGCGGCACGTACGCCACACTTCGATTCATTTTTGTTCGCGCCTTTCCACGCGCTTATACATATTGAATACGGCGCTCCTGCGGCGTTCGCTCGAGATTAACCTCGCTGTCGCCATATCGCCGGGCTCGACAGCCGCGCGCCTTCCTCGAGGATAAAAAAGAGAGAGAGAGCTAAAATGCACGCCCTAGCGCTGGCACGCATATCTCCGGGTTCGAAATTTAATTTTCAGTTTGAGAAATGTTAATTTCAACTCAGGCCGAGTGCCTTTTCTACGGCTACCAGCGCTGCCTGTTTCTAGGAAGGCGATAGCTCCCGTTGCCGTTCGTGCCGCTAAGATGTGCGCCTTTGAACTGCGCTGGTTCGCCGCCGTCGCGTATTCGCCGCGTGTCAGAGTGCGGCCGATAAAAGCGGTGAGACGAAAGTCAGTCCTTGCGCCAGTGCGTCCGACGCGACCCCCAGGTTCCCACCTGCAAAATGAATTAGTCCATTCCGTTCAAGTGATGTCGCGGAACTCTTAGAAGCGTCTAAGAAGAACAGCGCACATGTACTAATTCGTTCCTACATGCGTACGTACATCCACACACACTCACATACATACGTACCATAAGGCATGTATGTATGTACCTTATATACCACATATATATATATATATATATATATATATATATATATATATTCTGACGAAGGCCGGTCCCCGGTCGAAACGTTAAAACCTGTCCTCTTTCGACGTGTTTCATTTTCTTCATTATACTTACCGGTGTCCAAGAAATTGTTTCCCGCTATATATATATATATATATATATATATATGTATGTATGGTATGTATGTATGGTACGTATGTATGTGAGTGTGTGTGGATGTACGTACGCATGTAGGAACGAATTAGTACATGTGCGCTGTTCTTCTTAGACGCTTCTAAGAGTTCCGCGACATCACTTGAACGGAATGGACTAATTCATTTTGCAGGTGGGAACCTGGGGGTCGCGTCGGACGCACTGGCGCAAGGACTGACTTTCGTCTCACCGCTTTTATCGGCCGCACTCTGACACGCGGCGAATACGCGACGGCGGCGAACCAGCGCACCAGACCGGTATTCTGGAGGTCGTGGGTTCGGATCCCACCTGGCGGGCATTTTTTCTTCACTTTCTTTCTTTCTTTCCAAATTCTTAATCTGTTTCAATAATCTACCACATCCTCCCCTTTGCTTTCCGAGGTTTTCTCGACTGCCAACCCTTATTTCTGTGTTATATATATATATATATATACGTATGTACCTTATATACCATAGGGTATGTATGTGACCATACATACATACATACATACATACATACATACATACATACATACATAAAGTACCTGCATACACCATAGCAGTTGCGCATCATTGTTATTTGTCCGTTGACAATCGATGCCCTTCCCAAGAGGGCACATCGATGTCGCGTCAGCCTGGTCCATTCTGTGCCTCCAAATATTCTTGTTTTACCCGTCAAACCGACCCTCTGTCTGCCTCTGTTCATCTTGTATCGTCCCTCGGATTGCATTATTGCTAGTACATCATATACTTGGCCTTTACTCTGCGTATCGTATCTCCTGGAGTATCCACACCGCTCGAAGCAATAGTGGCAACTTATGTTCTTCTACCCCAGAAGGCTCAACCTACCCTCCTCTCATTCCACCCAAAAGTCTTCTACGCCCTATGAAAACTACATTTTAAGCGGGCGACGGACTCTGGACCGCTGATTCGTTACAGACGGTTCATTGCACCCTCCCCTTCCCCCGTGCCGAATCCAATGCAGGCTTCTCAGAACAAGCACGGTATTCACAATGCAGTTTCTTCTTTTGTTCCAGTGAGAAAGAGGGAATGACTCCACGAACGCGTATATAGATTCCTTACAGTGTTTTCTTCTACCGAGGCTTGTATGGGTGCTTTCCAGTTTAAATTTTTGAGCAAGAGAGCTCGGGTTTTCATTTTGGACAGCTAATTGCCGGATGTGTTCCAATCTCTAACGGGTGCATGCAGCTTTTGGCCGTTCGAACGAACATCGCGCGAATTCGACCGATCAATAAGGGAAAGTTTTAAGACGAGTTCGTGGCTCTGTTTATATCCGGTTGCGCGCGCCGGCTCGGAGTGTAATAATGTATTCGGTTCTTCCTCCCGAAGGTTTACTCACTTTGTTTTTCCTCAACTCATGCAGTGCACCCTCGTTGGAACTTTGTCCCGTTTAACAGGAGTTTTATTTATCGACAGCACTTCCAGCTCAGAAGTCCCCCTGAAAAAAAACACCCCTGAAATTGTTGTTCCATTTACGCGGCAATTCCGCTACACCGACTTCCGCTTGAGTCATTTCCGTACAACGAGATTTCACTGAACTTTGAAGCCAAAAAAGCTACAAATTGCATGTCGAGGAAAAAGGCGGGAGATTTGACGACGGGCTCTTGCTGTCGTTAAATGTTTTCAGCCGTTCCAAGCCTTGGCCTGGCAGGTATACACCCCCCTAAGCTTGTCTCAAATGATAAATTCACAGTTACTCAAAAGTTGTATTATTAAACGATTCTGTCTTTCGCGGTCATACAGCGCAACAAGCATGGCTAGTATTTTTTTTAAGCCCCCTTAACAGAATAAAAAAGTGTGATTGCCCTAACGTCGACGGAAACAAACGCACACAAAGGGCTTAATGATTCTGAGAACGGCCACCGGTAAGTCGGGCTTTAGGTTGACTCATCAGGCCTGGAAAGCACTGCGCTAGAACAAGCAATCTCTTACACTAAACCTAATGAAACCAAAAGCATAATGTGGACGAGATGATACACAATACACGGAGTTTACAACGAGACAGGAGGACGAGTAAAAAAAAAAAAAAGATTGGCTCCAATCCACGCTGTGAAGGTTGTTGGAAAGCAAAGCTTTAAAGGACACCCGCAACAATTCCCCATGCGACGTCACTTGAATTCACACACGTGGCTCTACAAAGAGTGAAACCAAATATTCTGCCACCCGTTTCCTGGCATTCGCGGGGGCGGCGTCCCGAACTCAGCAGCGGCGTCGGACATGGCTGGGCTAGAGCGGCGGACGCCACCGCTGTAGCCCGGTCGGGAGTAGGGAGAAAGAAAACGGAGGGGAGCGTGTTTCGAAGGGTGAGACAGCGGAACCTAGCCATCCTGATGTGCTAGCTTGGGGCTACACCACCGCGCGACACAAGCGCACACACTGAAACAATTCGGCATGTGAGCGTAGTGATTCCCATTTATACCGGTTTAAACTAGTTAGTTTGGTAAGTTTGAGAAGTGCGAGAACGCTGAGGGAACTTTTATAATCGTTATTTCCCAGAACCAGTTGCTACTTTCGCCTTTTGCAATACCTCTTAAAATACAACCGAATTGGTATTTACCAATTTATAAAACGGAGTCCCATTCGTGGCAAGCAGTGCACAAAAGGTAGCGTTTCTCTAGTGGTCAGATGTCGGTATGTGGGCTCGACATTTTGTTTTCCCACCCTGCAAACCCATCCTTAACGTATGTTTACCGTACGACCACTTAATTCCGCCGGGTGCGGGTTACACTGGAGGTGCCGTCGAACAAGTTAATCGAGCCGTGCGAAGGCAGCATGCAAAGGACGTGAAGCTGCGCCAATATAGGCCCAAAACAACCGTCGCTAAAGCAGACAACAAAACCGTACCACAGACGCCGCCGCCGGTGATCAGGCACTCCGCACTTCCGCGCGGGGAACGCTGGGTAACTTCGCCGCGCCATCTACAGTGTGCTCCGTGAGTCAAACCCCTCCCCCCCTCACCCCGCCGCCGCCTCCGCCACGTTTGGAGTTTTTTGTACCGCACGCCACGAAAGAGCCGTTTGCTGGTAGAGCTGGAAAGCTTTGCTTTAAAAAGGAACACGTACAACACGATGCCCAACATTCAATTAGCCTTCAATGCAAAAATGGCATTGCTTGCAAACCATGTGATATCACACCTTACGTCAACAACGTAGAAACGCTATTTTGGAGAGTGTGCCGAGTGTTCTATGCGTACCATGTGCACCGGGACCCGACTAGGCATGCGGGCATGCGTTCCAGTAGGCTGGCCTACTTCCGCTGACGGGCGCCGTCTCTCGCCTTGCGCTCGCATTCGTTGCGCTTAGGGGTAGCCCGCCTCGCCTTGTCCGCGCGCGCATCCGCAATCCGGTTCCGTGCGTCACGTGTGTACGCACGGAACACACAGTACATACGGTAAGTAAAGACTGTCTATTTTTTTCCCCGGCAGCATTGCTGAAGGGGCACTGACACTGCTGTATACGCTGCCTGGCTGATAAAGTACGCTTCCAGAATTTCACATTCAAGCTTCTCGCTGGCTTCTTTCCTTACCGTGTCGGAGTTTTCATAAACGTAGAACAGGGGCACATTCACCGCGCCGAACCGTGATTTCAGGGAAGCTGTGACGTGCGTCATTCTGCCCGCTGACGTTATTGGCGCCGTGAGACGAACAAATGAAATCAGAGAGAAACAAACACGGAGTAGCAGAAACGAAGCCGGTTGATGCAATCCACACGAAAAAACATCGAAATTGAAAATATAGACGCAAATATGATACCGCAGTAAAGATGTTGTTGGTAAGCATCACCAGGCTTTCGCCTTCAAAAAAAGTAAGCAGACTTAAGTGCCCCGAGAAATTTTTTAAAGACAATAGTCTTTCTTGGGCTACTTAAACACAGAAATTTTGGTCTGTCTGTTGTATGGCCGTCTGTGACTTGATTCAGCCACCCGGCAAAAGTAAAACAGAAACTGCGCAATTGTCTTTAATACCCACAGCCAAATCCAAACGTCTAAGTCCGGTGTTAAGTTTCATACTTGTCAACATTATTGAACGAGAACAAGACATTACAGAAATTTGAGGCAGAAAATCAACACATGAGTGATATTTGCAGTGTTCTTTTAATACAAAAATGACGGATGCTTGGTTTTTGGATAACAAATGAAATTATGCATCAACTGCAGAAAACCGTCACCTGCTGTTGCCCACGCTACCTGGCGGCATGTAAAAAATCAAACGGGAAGAGCAACGAAAGGTTCCAGTAGATAGGTTCCATGTACCGCTTGGAATGCTTGTCGAGAAGGGCAACGTGGTTCTATAAACGTCGCAGTAGGGTGCCTCGATTTACGCGCGTTTCCGCCGTACGGCAGCGCTGGCATCACGGCATCCGACTTGGAGCAGTAGAACGCGGTAAATTTAAACTGACTTAAGCAAACCTGTAGCGTGTTACCTTGGGAGGAACGAGACGGGAGAGGAACAACATGAGAGGTGAGCGGGAAAGAGAAGGGAGGCATTTACTTGCCAGGGACACCAGTCGACTATCATCTTTCGTCGACTTTGCAACGAAAGGAGCAGATACGCCGCCATTTTTTTCTTCTATAATCCCCAGAAAGTACAGTGACATCCTCGCCCACTACCGCTTGGGACGAAGAACCTTTTCGCCTCCAAATCTAGGCATCTCTCGCGAAGACACGGTCATCTACAGAAAGCTACAAACTAACACATTTCTACATGGTGCATTACTACATTTAATGCATCCGACATTGTACACATGCTCTTGTAAATTCTGCGTAGAGCCATGCACTCTCTACCACATGGTATGGGAGTGCCGCAACACACCATCCCCTGCCCCAAATCCAAATCCTCCATTTGAGCAGTGGGAGGGTCGGTTGATCAGCTTTAACCTGGATCACCAACAACATCTGGTATACCGGGCGAGAAATCCCGCCAAGACCCAGGGCTTCCTGGACTAAGGAGGTCCCTCACCTGGCGGTCAACCCATAGAGCTTCTTACAATATACACTAGAGAGGAATCGGACGCTAGCGTCTATGCGGCTCACATCAAGGCCGTCTGTGTCGTCATGGACCGCCATTAGATCATGCGCTCGCCTAAATTTCATGATTGGCTTGGATTGAAACCTTTTAGTGACAGCAAATTTAAACAAAGTTCCACAAAAAAAAAACGCGAAAAATAGTGTGCAATTATGTAAGTGGAAAATAAAACAGGCTGTTTTAAAACTAAGAAATAAGGAGGTAAAGCATATTTTTGCTGGAACGTTTGTTCCTGCTATTTTGCAGGCCAAGGTGGTAATTACGAACAATGTTAATATTTGGGGAGGAAACTCATTATAGACTATTCTTTTAATAACTTTACCATTATTTCAAATAATAAGTTGTTTGAAGAGTTTGGAAAGGAGGAGGAGGAGGAATGCCTTTAATGAATGAAGAGAAGTCAGCCTGGCAGCGAGCTTGGCTTGCTACTCCACATGAACATGAGATGTGCGAAAGTGAAGGGAAACGAAAACACAAAAACTCACACAGACACTACAAAAGCAAATAAGCACACAAACTGACAAATGCAGGATCACGCACACGGCGCACAAACAGAAGTGAAGTTGAGGCACACATTCACAGAGTTTCGTTCAGGCCGGAGTCACGGAGAAATGACACCAAAGCCCGTGTACTCCGTGTTGCCGCGGCAGTTGAGTGCCAAGGACCAATGGCGTCAGAAAGCTTCAATGGTGCATCAGCACGCAGTCCCAAAGTTGCCTTCCAGGTTAGCCGCGGGGTGTCATAACGGGGACACACACACAGAACATGTTCTATGTCCTCACGGACACTGCATACTTGACAGTGAGGGGAGGCAACCCGGCGCGTCTTGTGCAGGTAGTGGCTGGTAAAAGCGACGTTGAGGCGAATGCGGTGAACGACTGCTTCGTCGCGCTTTCCCAGGCCACACGGCATTCGAAAAGTGCAGGCGGGATCGATTCTGTATAGTGGCTGATAATTTTTTGTCCTGTCCGTCCATGTGGAGAGTTGTGACTGCCGCGCCACGGAGTACGCAAGTGTCGCGGCGTCACGTCTAGAGAAAGGAATCGGGATGATGACACTAGATTGGGTGTGGGCCGCGCAAGCTGTTTCGTCGGCCACCACATTCCCATTCACCCCGCAATGTCCAGGTAGCCACTGTAACACTACCTCGTGAAGCATTCTGGCAGCTTGTGTATGCAGGGTGTGTATTTCGTGGGCCAGTTGCTCGCGCGGGAGTGATGCTAGTTGCTGTAGCGCCGCCCGTGAATCTGTGAAAATCACCCACACAGAAGCTTCTTGCCCAAGAATGTACTGCAAAGCGGAGCGCAAGGCAGCAAGTTCTGAGGTCGTCGACGTTGTTTTGTGGCTTAACCTGGCCGCAATTGTGGTGCGCGTTGATGGAACCCAGATTCCGACAGCAGATGATGTGGCCGTCACCGATCCATCAGTGTAGATATGCTTGTGGTTAGGGTAGCAATTCCACATGTGCTCTAGAGTGAAGTACTTTAGGGCTGGAATTGGCAACCTTGATTTACTGCTGATGCCCGGTATTGTGGTGACGATTCGCCAGGGGGAGTACAACCAGGGCGGGAGATGAAGCGGCGCAGGGCACTTCTGACACAAGGGTGGTAGAGTGTCTTGTACCTCTAAAGCAGAGCTAGAACTCAGCGGATGTCCATGGGCCCTAGTCGCCAGCCGCAGATGTAGGCGAAGCTGCTCCTCTTTCACCAGTACACTGGGTAAGAAGCGCCTAGACTCTCGTATGGTCCCCAGCGTAGAAGTTGTCTTCGGAAGACCCAGACAAAACCGCAGAGCTCGGGCCTGCATACTTTCTAACAGCCTTGTGTTGGTCTTGGAAAGAGGGCCGAGTACTGGGAGGCTGTATCGGAGCAGTCCTTCACAGAGTGCCGTGTAGAGACGTAGGAGGGGCCCAGCAGAACAACCTCCTGAGCCGCTGGTCAGCATGCGTAGCACCTGAGCAAAGGAGCCCAGTTTCTCCTTCAGGAGACGAACGTGGGGGGACCACGTCATCGACCTGTCAAGTGTTACGCCCAGGAATCGGTGTGAGTCCACAAAGGGTATGGGGACCCCTGCCGCTGAAAGATGATAGCGGGAGACATCACGCCTGGTGAAGGCTATTGCCGCACATTTCCTAGCCGATATTTCGAGGCCACGTCTCGTCAAGAAGTCCGCTATAGAATTGATGGCTTTTTGAAGGCGAGCTTGTAAAACTCGCCTGTTGCGGCCAGAGCTCCAGATGCAGATATCGTCAGCATAGAGCGATATTTCGACAGTGTGTGGCACGCACTTCTCAATTCCAATGAGGCTGATATTAAAGAGGGTTGGGCTTAAAATGCCGCCCTGTGGCACACCTCGCGTGACATTGTGAGGGGCTGTTTCGCCGTCTTTCGTGGACATAAAGACGGATCTGTCAGACAGATAATCGGATATCCACGCATACATGCGACCTCCGATGCCTACCGACTCCAATGCAGATCTTATTGCCTCATGTGCCACACAGTCAAAGGCTGCTTTAATGTCAATGAACACTGCTAGAGTGATGCGACGCTGGGCTTTCGCACTCTTAACGTCATTGACAAGGGCAAGCACGTTGTCGATGCTGCTGCGGGACTGTCTGAATCCAGTCATCTGTGGGGCATACACGTTCCGCTCTGTCAAGTCCCAGTCTAGGCGAGCAAGGACCATCTTCTCCATCAGCTTCCCCACGCAGCTCAGGAGTGCAATGGGGCGGTAAGACTCAATTTCCGTAGGGATTTTGCCGGGTTTGAGCACGGGAACAAGGCGACCGCGCTTCCAGCCCGGTTCGAGGCGGCCCGTTTCCCAGCTGTGGTTGTATGTGCCGAGAAGGAAGCGCTTAGCTTTGTCTCCAAGGTGTGACAAAGCTGCATAGCTTATGCCATCTGGGCCCGGTGCAGAAGCCTTGTTTACGGAAGACAAGGCAGCAAATAGTTCTGCCATTGTAAATGGCTTGTCCATGACGGTTACACTTGCAGAGGGCTGAGAGACATCGGTCAATCTGGCAGGTAAGACTGGAGCCGAGAAGGCTGTGACCTTGGCGCAGAAATCTTCAGCGACGTCTAGATCACGGCGGTTCTGTCGCAAAGCGATAGAGAGGAAAGGATGCAGAGCAGAAGGTGGTGCACGTAGGCTGCGTACTAAGCTCCAAATTCTCGTAAGAGGTTTTCGGGGGTCTAATTTTGAGCAGAACGACTGCCATTCCCGCTTAGCCAGTTTCTTCATATGTCGCTGTACGTGCCTCTGTGCTCGTCTAGCGGCTTGCATATCTTCAGATGTTCGTGTTTTGCGAGCACGCCTTTCAGCCCTGCGACGCACCGCGCGGAGCCTTTGGTACTCCGCATCGGCCACAGAGAACCTCGAGGGTATACGGAAAAACTTCATACAGGAGCTTCTCGCCCGTGTTATGGCGTCTATTAGGTCGCTGTACGATTCAAAATTCCCATCGAGCTCCTCAATAAGAGCAGAATACAGAGACCAATCCAGGCAACGAATTTCTCGATTGAAGGGCCCTCCACAGAGACCATCCAGCAAGATATATGTAGGCAGGTGATCGCTCCCATGTGACTCGATGTCGACGTACCACTGGGCCCTACGTGATAGTCCGAGGGAGACCATGGTGACATCTAGTGTGCTCGATACTGCGCCTCGGCTGAACGTGGGTTCACCGGTATTAATGACCGCCAAGCCGTTACGGCAAGCCGCATCGAAAAGGCGCCTGCCTCTAATTGTGGTCTTAATGCTGCCCCAGGAGGGATGGTGCGCGTTAAAATCTCCAGTTAGCACGTGCGGTGCCGGTGTCGTGCGTACAATGTGCTGCAGCCTATCCACGTTAAATGCAGCATCAGGTGGAATGTATGCCGCTATAAGGGTAAACTGCTGCGCAGAACTTTTAATAGTCGCTGTGACGTACTCGTTTGTGTCGTCTGGAGGCAAGGTATGCTCCATGTACGTCAGGTCGTTCCTGATCGCGAGCAGAACTCTTGAAAGAGCCTCACCTGTTCTAGACTGCAAAACAGTATAGCCAGAGAGCCGAATGTTTGCGCGTAACCGCGTCTCTGATATTGCGATAATTGGAAAGCGGTGTTGCTGTATGAACCGTCGGAAGTCCGGAAGGCGGCTCCGAAGACCGCATGCGTTCCATTGAAATACAGTGGCCTTGTTCCGTATTTCCAGAGTTTTTGGTGTCACAGCTCCTATCGCCATTGCGTGAGGAGAGGCAATACAAGGTCAATGATTGTGGAAGATTGTGCAGCGTGCCTATGAAAACGTCACCTTCATGGTGAACCGGTGCACCGACCGTCAGCTGCCGTTTAACACGAAAAAAGAAAACGCGGCGTTAAACAGTCGTGGACTAGGACAAGATAGGATAGATTCAGGCGCCCGTATATGTCGTATCTTGTCTTCGCCGAAGTACCTTTTGTTTATTTTTTCGTCGGCTACAAATTTTGCGGCTGCATATTACCCGCTCAGTCATACGTTCTTCGACTGCGGCATGACCAACGTCAGGTGCGATCACGCACTGCCTGCTGTTTCACTGAAGCCGGCTACCACGTGGCGCGTAGACGTGTTAATGCATAGTGAAGAAAGCAAATCCCCAAAACCGCTTAAGAATTCAATTGTCATGCCAAGCCCAAGCCAAAAAGGGGGTCTTCCCATAAACCCCCAAGACGACATGGATTACCAGGCGCAGTTTCCTCTCTAGTATACTTACTAAGAAACTGTATGGGTCAACCCAATAACATTGACTGCTCAAATAAATGTTTATTCTTCCTCCTCCTTTTGACAATATATGGCCACATTCAACTGGTCTGCTGCCGGCTGCCGTGACGTAACGTGCCGTGACGTGACGTCGGCTGCCGTGACGTAAGTCCGTCTTTAAAGGCTGATTAGGCGCGCACGCTCGCACCGGTTTGTTCGTAAATTCATGTCTGCTAGCACATACCTAACATCTGACAGAAGTACCCGGAAAATATGCTCCGCCATCGTTGTACGCGTGGCACATCACTCTGTGCTTATGATTTCGATTTAGCTGTTTCTGACCTAATTATGCATCATTACACTGGCTTTCAGTGTGGCAGGGATTTAAAAAATAACGGAAGCGTTTACAGACCGCGCAGCGAACGATGACGCCACAGAAACGGTTAGGTGGGCGAGCAGTCGCGAATTAGTTCCCACACGTAATAACGAGTAATTGGGGTCGAGAAGGGGCCATTTGCATATCAACTCCGAGAAGCGAAAATAAAAAAAGTTGAAAAGTCAGAAGTAGCGAGAACAGAAACACTTCGGCGGCTACATACTAAGCACCTTGTTCCCATGCTGCCCCGTTGCCGTTACATCCCCCCTTTTGTTTTTGGTAGTTTTTCCCCCTTTTTCAAAACCAAGCAAAAAGTCACCGTGCCTTGGAGCAGCGCATGCACTATTGGTGGGAGCGAACGTCATGAAGAGAACCGGCCGGCTAATCCCCTTCGCAAGCGATCAGCTGGCTGACTCAGCAGTGCCGGGAAGCCTGGTCTGGCGAGCCACGGGTCCGCGTCGCGGTTCCACGCTGGACACGTAGGCAGTCAGCGCTGCGGCCCGGCCAAGCCGCCTACACGTGTATTTTGCGCTTTGCTGCTTCAGCTTCTGGTTAAGCAGCTCGAAAAGGATGGAAAAAAAAAATCTAGTGGCGATGGGTGGAAATACGACCGAAGGTAACCACTGCGTGCATAACTTGAGCATGCAAAGACAGCGAGCGGTGCACTCTGGGGTGGTGGTGCCGGGACTTAAGGCATATAATAACCTTTTATTAAGGTGAGAGGTCAGTCTGACTAGTTTAAAGTGAATATGCTTGAAACTAGTGCAAGGACACAGACGCCGAAAAATGCAAACTCGAGCTCACGTAATTTTTTTCGCAATTGCTGACGGATGCCTGCACCCTTTCTTTTCGCTCATTTTTCAACACGGAGACACTGAACACGAGGTTACGCACTCTTCGTAGCTATGCCTGAAAATATTCTAGCTCTCTTCGCAGTAAATGCGGACAATGCAGGTGGCAGGGCAATGGTAGGTTTTTTGCTGGAGTTTCCATCTTCTACAGATTATGATTTTTAACACGAAAGTGTTGTATTCCCGGATACACAAAGATTTCAGTGAGTCATCTCCGTCACGAAAATGACGCCAGTACAACGAAGCAAGCGGCCTGTAAAGGGTGCACCGCTGCACACACGGTCTTCTTGCGCGGAATCAACCTTTAGTACTAAAGAGTACGTTATACTTGGGGTTGTTCGTTTTCGGGTTTCCTATTTTAACACGAAAGTGTTTTATGCCGGGATACACCAAGATTTTATGACGTCATATCTGTCACGGAAATGACGCCGCATCCAAAGAAGAATCTCTGAATCGACCGCGAGCTCCGACGAAAGCTGACTTCATTACCCAGTCCCCTTGAGTGGCAATAAACGTAAGAATGTTAGGCTATGTTCAGCCCTAACATTTGGCAATCTTAACGTTGACCCGCAACGTAAAACTTCACGCCAAGTACAGTTTTGGGTGGCGACATTGGACCTTGAATTGTAACGCTAGGCGTAACGTTGGTGCGTCGCACACCTAATGTGGATGTTAGGCCGCCGCATATCTGTGTTAGCGGCCATGTCACAAGTCGCAGCCAATGAGGACGATGGGCGGTTGCATAGCCGCTCCAGCAGCCAATGAGATTTTTTGGGGCAATTTATTCTTGGTACCACATCGTAGCCACGCCAGCGACGCATTTTCGTAGAACGGGGATGGCAGTGCTTTAGAAATAGTAATTAGCCAGAACCTAACCGCCTTTAAGCACAACGCAAAAAAAAAAACGGTTTCTGTGTAAGCATTGACTCGTGTCCTGACGGACCACTATATTTTGTTTGTTTAATTCTAACTGAATGGTGACGCGAGAATATGAAAGCAAACGCAAACCTGCGAAAAGAAAAGCGTCATGTCCTTAAAATCAGCTCACAATTCAGCAAGTGTGCACCCCGCACAGAGAAGATAAAATGTGTAGCCCTGCACAGAGTGGTGAAGACAAATCCCCGAGGGATTTCGGGATTCCGTTCACTTAGTCTCCACCGTGTTTTCTTACTCAGAAGCTCTGGGCTGTCCGTCTAACTCGACGTGACAGCCGCCCTTTGGCATACCCACCCCCTCGTGGGTGGAAATCCGTAATAAATATGCCCATTCTTTTCGAGACACATTTAGGGCCGAACGCCTACGGAGATTAGCATGCGCAATCCGAGTCTAGTGCTGCGATCAGAGAAGTCATGATTCATAGGCGTAGGACGAAACAAATTATCACGTTACGAAGGCCTGCGTGGGGGCTTTCGGCTGGCTACACTTGGACGTGGGGTATTCCAACGCTTCCGGGTTTTGCCGGAACGCGTTCATCGCGTATGGTGTGTGAGGAAGCGGCCGACTCGCCCGTATCTTGTCGCCGCCGTTGTCGTCGCCGAGAACGCGACGTCGGCGGCAGGCCTCTCGAAAGGCGTGCGTGCATGAGCGATGCCAGCGAGCGCCGTGCTCGCGTCGCGCCGACGGGTCCCGGCTGGCCGATGCTATCGGCGCATGACGGATGAAGCTGCAGCGCCCCGGGTGCCGAGCCGCCGCCCTTCGCGAGCCCGCTTCGGGGAGGGCCCGTCACATAATCGGCTGCTTGCAGGGGCTCAATTAGGATTATCAGCCATAACGAACCTGGGCAAACAGCGCTCCGATGCGAGCGGGCTTCGTGCGCGTGCCGGAGACTTCCCCCGCAGGGAGATGCTGCTGCTGTTGCTGCCGCCGCCGTCGCTGGAGCCGATAGCGGCATTGCCTTCGGGGGCACGCAGCTCGGAGTTCCAAACCTCGTGCCGGCTGCGGGAGTTCAAATGCCGCAGTCCTTGCTTTGGCGTTGTAGCCGACGCGGTGAGATGATGCGGGTCGGTGAATTGGATGCGCGAGAAAAAAAAATAAAAAATAAAAGTGGCTTAGCTCGGCTATGCCAGGATATACGTAGCGTGAGCTAAGGTTCAGCTGGTTATTCTTTGGTTACCTTGTTGTCTAGGATTAGCTGATTATCATGCTTGCTACTGCTAAAACGATTTCCAATCCAATCCAATCCAATCCAATCGCGGTGACGGCGATTCCGGCGCGCCAGCTGTGCGCCGTGATACGTCACTGCTGCTCGCGCATGCGCAGCACGGCTCTCCAGGAACCACGCGAAACTGCTCAACCTCGGCCATTGTAGCTCACGCTACAAAAAAAAAAAAAAAAAGCGGCACATGCAACGCAGAGTGAAGAGTCTTCGAGGAACGCGTGTTAAGATAAAAGCCTTGGTGAAAAATGAAAATATTGGTACAAAGCTGAGCTTTCTACTCGTGGTTAGGCCGAAGTAGGTCGGGGTTGTGACCCAGCTTGCGAGCGTCACAAAAACGTACACTTTGTGAACTGCAAGTGCCGTGTTTAATTACATTCTCTTTAGCGATAATGTGAGCGGCAAAGTATATAAGCGAAACACATTTTTAACGAGCCTTAGCCCGAAGAAGCGCACTTCCGATGTCTGCTTAAAGAAGGGATTCGGTGAAAGCGGAGATTGTACCGAACAGGGACGTAAATATTGTTGTTGTAAATGCTACCTTGTTAGCAGTCACAAAGTCAGGGGATGGTATTTTTAGACCGGATATTTTAGAACACATATTTCGCATCTCTGTCCCAGAGAAATTATACCTATAAACTCAATGGACACAGAGCAAGATATTAAGTTACGCAAATCATTATTGCTTGCCGCGATTTTTTCTCTCGCAACTCACGAAGAAAAACCGTGGCTGGCCTTTGTGCAAAAATTTTAGTGGTGTATGGGAGCTGAACATTATTTCAATACCACTCCGAAATCGACCAAGACTCCGGTGCACACCACAGGCTGAAATCCGCAAAATACAGGTTAAATTTTCACTTCATGCCCTTCCTACGACACTACCAGTTGTTTAACTTCCCCATAGTAAACCGTGAGAATCTTGCCCTCAGAGGTTACTCGCCATCACTCAAACTCCTGCAACAATAATCATCACTGACTGCCAAGATGCTTGTCGGAGTTTCCTAAGTGGTCAGGTGGCCCTCACTACGTGGAAGCTCCTCACTGAATAAGCCCCGATTGCAAGGTGGACCGGGACACATTTCACTAAAGGGCGATAACATAGACTAGCCTGCGAACTTTCCTCTCAGACCTCTGAGGAAACTCTTAATGTCGTTCCCCTCATTACTTTCCAAGATATTACGCAGAATAAGCGCTCCTCAAAATATAATTTTTCACCTCCTCCCCCGAAGCTTACAAAAAAATTATGGCTGATTTCTCTGTCATAGGAATCGGCAAAACACGAAAGGGAAATGTGCAGCGAAATCTGAAGCTGAGCATGATTTGCGGGTCGGTGGCTGTCTTGTGGGTGTGCTTGGTGAGCGACGCCCTGCTGGCGGGTCACTTCGGCAAAGGTGTACTGGCGTCATTTCCGTGACGGATATGACGTCAGTGAAATCTTCGGGTATCGCGGCATAAAACACTTTTATGCTAAAATATGAAACCCGAAAACGAACAACCTTAAGTATAACGTAATCTTTAGTAATAAAGGTTGCTTCCCCGCAAAAAGACCCTGTGTGCAGGTGTGCACCCTTTACAGACCGCTTGCTCTGTTGTACTGGCGTCATTTCCATGATGGATATGACGTCAGCGAAATCTTTGTGTATCCGGGAATAAAACACTTTCGAGTTAAAACCGAAATCATACTCCGGAAACTTGAGACAAATAAATTTCCTCAACCAACTGGGCAACACTGCACGTACACCGCTCAGATTCCTTCCAAATGTAAATTCTGCCCTCACCCATTTAGCCAATCATGTTAGTCTTAAAGGGTCATATAACCCAGCCCACCCACCTATTTCCACTCCATTTCACCAACGCCGGCTTGGATACCCAGAAACCCCTGGTCTCCAGTGCTGAGGCAGCAGGGTCGTCGCATGGTCTCCTGGAATGAGGGATCACTCCCACATCACTAGGCTTAACTTATTAAAGTTTTTTTTTACAATAACAGCAACGCTTTTAGAACAATACGCTGAGCATGGAAATGGTGGCTAAGGCGGGCTAGTAAAAGTAACCAAGGGAAAGAACTTTCAAGGTTTCACTTCATACACCGGTATTACTCGCAAAGTACACGTGTACAAACTGCAGTGTCTCTTTTCAGCCTACCTAAGGGGGAAAAGAAACAGGAACTGAAAACCCCGCCTTCCTTTCAGCGGGGAAGCACAAAAGGAGTCTACCCGCTTATTGATTAGCGCGAGACGGACGGGCGCACCGGCGAAGTTGCTCAATAATCTCCTGCAGCTTGTCGGGCGGATGATATCTCGGAGGAAACGAAGGCTCTCCTTTGACGATGCAGCAGCGTCTCGGGGAGAAACCTAGCGGAAAAGCTGCTTACCGATGGCGATGCAAACTTGTTTGGGGAGGGCGCCTTTCATGAAGCCCGCGCGCGGATCCCGTGCCCGCCCGAAGGGGTCTCCGGCCATATGAAGCCGCTCTGCCTTTACAGCTGAAGGTTGAATACACGAGCTATGTCATTTGTCGTAGGGCTCCGCTTCGTTTGCGAAATGATGCGGCAGGGCCGTCGTAGAAAATTCTAAGCGAAACTAAGAGCGTGTCAGCGCACTCCGAAAGAGCGGAAAGCGATTTTAATGGGAAGTGTTCTGCGCCTACTGTTTTCGGTTTTAAGGACCTGTCTGTATGACCAGCTCTCTTTGTAGCCTCGTGTCACCGACTGGCTTGTACAGGGTGAACCTCATAGAAAGGATATTGGGGCGGTGATGCAAGTATTAGTAAAAATTTGGAGGACGCTTAAGCCTCGCCTAAAATCGTGGAACGCAATAGCGCTATCGGGTCCCATTTGCACAACAAGGAAATTCAGAGCGGTGAAAACTGTCCTTTCCTGCTCGTATGCCATCTTTTGGGGCCACTTTTTGCGATATTGGCGCTTTCAGCAGGCGCCGCAAGGCGGCGCTACAACATTTTTCGCTTAGGGTCAACGCCACCGACGGCGCCTGCTTTTCTGAGACGCGGGGCTCCTGACGCTACGGGATACGCCACGACTACTCCCTTCACTCCTGCACGGGAATTCGCACTACTCGCACTACGACTTGATTCCTTCCCTTGTAAAAATTCTTGGATGCCTATTTCTGGATGGGTGCAAGGTGACAGCGACAAATTCCGTCTAGTCAAAGAATCCTTAGCATTTGATTATAATTATTAGAGATGAATTCTGGCAGTATTTTTTTTACTCTTTTCGCGAACGTGCTTTTATTAGTTTTTGCGTCTGTATAAGAATTTTGTGCCTGTTTTTTTTTTTTGAAGGTTTTGCCCTTTTCCGATTTTTTTTCTCTGGTTTCTTGCGTCTGCCTTGAAACGGCATCTCCAATTGGCTATGCACTTGGCTCATTAAACGCATTTGTTCGAACAGAAAATATAAGCTTTTTTAATGCTATAAAAATATGCTCGTACATGAGAACTTGGTTGCGCGTAAGCTTGGTTGCGTGGAAGCTAAGATATTTGAACAAAAAACTAAATTATCAACTTCCATGCCATATTCCCCCGTTGTGTACTAAAATATTTCGGGAGTGATGCGTGCACCAAGTGCATTCACCGAGATCATACACCCTCGACAAGAAAAAAATAGTACTTATAAAATATTGTTAATTTAAAACAGATATAAAATTAGAATTTTGTTGCATTTAGAAATGCTAAATGTGTATATGTATGAAAAAATTTTGCCTAAGAGCGAAAAAACGACTTAAAGTTTTCCTGTACCGCCAACTCCCTTTGAATCCTATCACACGAACGAGACAGAGAGAAAGAGAGCAGGTCCGTAGAAGAACGAGGAGGCGGGCAGTGCTTACTTAAGCGAACACGAGAATAGCAACGGTAAATACCCCGAGTGGCCTATCTGTTTGCACGACGGCGGCGGCGAGAGGCGCAGCCTCACGTGCAAGCGGAAAGCAATGAGCGTGGCTGGGCAAAGCCATAATCATACGGCCAGGTAATGGCCTTCCAGAGGGACCGTGTCTACAATGCGCCTCAGGTTGGCCCCAGCCGATCGGCTTTACGTGAGCGCATGATCGAACATGCTCACCGGAAGGCTTTCCGCACGGTCGCCGCGATCCGTTTCTATGCAGTTTCCGGCTATTCGCGTAGCCGGCCGCGGGCGGCTACAATTTGTGTGTCGCGTGATCCGAGGAAGAAAGCCAGCGAAAAGGGGCATTCGAAGCAACGTTTACCACTCATTTGGCTGAAAGGTGGTCTCGGAGTGCTAGCCAAAGGTTTGCAGAGGTCTCTGCTCTTTACACCCCCCCCCCCCCCCTCCCTCCCTTATGGTTCGGAGCTTCGACACTACTCCGGTTCGTTAAACTTAGGAGTGTGCTACGAAAACTCAATGGAGCTTCGTTGCAGATTTCTAAAGACACTTTGATTCGCAGTTAATTACATCATATGGAGCTATAACTTTGGATAATTTAGGAAAAGAATAGGGATGCCAGAAGTGACGTCGGATCGTCGCCAGTACGCTTGTTAGAGAATAAATGCTGATGCATATTAGTAAGGAATTGGTGTCACCAGTTTGAATGCAATGCAGCTTGGGGTTATTTCTCCTTATTCGGGACAGCAACACCAACGTTCCAATGTGACGCCGATTAATGTCACAGCTTTCTAAATTTAAGCTGCACTGGAACTTTGTGTGCCGAAAGACAGACGGCAGAATGGCCACATTTATTTGTGTTCGAGGTCCACATTACTTCATTGAGCCTGTTGCAAAAAAAAAAAAGTAAAATAGACAGAGCTTCTTTTCTCCTCATACGCTCGAAGACAAAATGAATGAACCGCAAGAAAAAGAAACTCCGGTAGTTGCTGGAATTGCTAGCGCTTCTTTTGGAAGCATTTGCGAAATGCTCCGTCCAAATACTGGCCCTGGGGCGTGTAAGTGGCGTCAAAATTATTTGCTTGAGAAACTAAAGCGTTTCAGTCACAAGTGCATTGCACATAACCTAGCTTGAAATCAAGCGTTTGCGTGTTTCGATAAGCGCTCATTTCATACCACAACGGATGCTCAACTTTGACGTTGACGCCTTTTTCTAAGGCTTCCACGTGCTTCAATCTATATGCACTCGTGCATATTATTTCAACAGGTATACCTTCCTACAACTAAGCACTCGACAGATATCGATAGCAAAAGGGCTCTGACAACTGTCGCGTTTCGTTCATTTTTAAAAAAGTAAGGAAAAAGAACGAAAGTTTTCAATCTTGCCGAAAGCACCGCCTATACAAAACACCCGCATGAACGTTCATTGCGGGAACACCTACCGTTATACGAAGGAAGGTGTTTTGCGCGCGCAGTCAAAAGCTGTGCTTTGTTGCTAGGAGATGCATGCGGGGCAGTCGTCAGTCCGGGTCAGGAAAATGGGAGGGGGGAGGGGGGGAGTTCACTGCTAAGTCTTGGCAGTGAAAGAAGACGAAAGGGGGAGGGGGTTGGCAAAGGTCGTGCGTGCCGTTCAAGCGTCCGATTGGCGGCGCCCCCCTCACCCGGCCGCTTCTGATACACCTGGTTATTATTTTCCCTCGATCGGGCTTTCCCCTTCGATGTCGGCTGCGCGTTCGTAAATTATTCCACGCGGTCCCCGCGTGCATGCGCCTGCACGCTCGGGGCCCGGAAACTTGGACGACGCCGAGGCGTCGTCGGCGGCAGCGTCCCGGGTAGGGGGCTCCTCGCCGCGCCCCGAGCTAAAGTCACCGCTGCCGCGACCGACCCGGGGGTTTCAGAAACGCCGCGATCGTTGCCGAACGCTAAATCGATGCTGCACCCCACAGGGAGGCGCTTTTGTTCCGTTATTGTTTCCTTTGAACGGTTGAGCCACTTCTGCGGGCGCTAGAAGAGCTTGAGCGCAAGAAGTTGAACGATCTCGCGCGGTTTGACACTTTCGAAATCAATCCTTTTATTTTGCGTCACTGATCTTTTCCGCATGGATAAGTCAGACACTATTTTGACGTTGATGTGACAGATTTTCCAAAATTTATTCTCCGAATTTCTGTGTGTTCCCGAACTCGTTATCCGTCCTATACCGTAGATACGCTACGTTTTTCCAAGGCGAAGTTACACGTGATGTTGCCGTTCATGTGACGATCTTATAAAATTTTAATCTGAAACTTTTGTGCGTGCCTGGACTCGCCATGAGTTACATCCTGTGTATACGATACATTGTTTGCAAGGCTAAGTTGCCGAAGATTTCGATGTTAATATGACGAATTTTTTAAAAGTTGGTCTGCGAGTTTTGTGTGTGTCCGGGCTCGCCTTGGGTCTTGTCTGGGGATACGGTGCACATAAGGCTGCGTACCGATGAACTTTCGCTGAAGCTGGTTTAGGCTAAGCTCTACAAAAGTAACGAAGTTACCATAAAGCCTCAGTTCATCATGCAAGCTATTAGACGTAATTTGTTTCTCTCATTATAGCGACTGCCATTTTCTTCCCGTATATGTCCCGGCCGTGATTGAGCTTGCTTTAGGATTCTGAAATCAACAAGCCGTTTTTTGTTAAGAAGCAGAACTGTATTTTTAATGTTTAGGAGAATTTTTTCATCCTCTTGCTTTGCGAGCCCACACTTTTCAAATGCAGTTCTTATCAGAATGCCACTTCGGGGAGTACGCGTGCCGAAACCTTGGAGATGAGTCAGTAGCAGCCGTTGTAAAATAATTTGTAAAGTAGGACGGCCCGAGTCCTAATTGAGAAAAGGAAGGTGGGAAGGGTAAGTGAGGCTCACTATAGAAGCTTTATGGGCAGTTGCCCAGGTAGTTTCGTTTTCGCCGCCATTTCTACAACGCGGTGACGTCGCCTGTCACGACGTAGCCAGGTCGGGCGTTATTGATGAAAACATTGGCTCCCAGAAACAGCCCTCTCGGTAGGGGCTCGTCGGCTTCGGGGATGACAGCTAGAAAGTTGTTTCGGCGATGTTGCTCCCTTTACATTCTTTTACATCCTGGGCTTTGTTGTCGAGCACCCGGGGCCGAGCAAGTTAGCTGGGGGCGGGAATTCAGTTGTCCTTGCTTTCCCGCATCTGGGCCCGCTGGTTATCGAGGTTGCCTTCGTGACCTTACACCCACTTGATGATGGTTGAGATGCCGGTGTCTCGGAACGTTCGCCAGTGCGCAATCTCATTTCATGCGCCATGGTGAAGCCCCCCCGCCACGGCTCTTAAAGACATGAACTGCCATGGTAGTATCCGCGTAGACGTTATTTTAGGGCGCAGCCCTTCGTCGCCCGTCCCGGGACTCAGCCGCGTCGCCATCGTCGTTACCGGAAGACGAATGCAAAACCGAAGAGTGAAAGAAAGCAAAGGAGGAGGCTGTCGCGAAATTGGGAGGGGAGTGCAGTTCGCCGCGGCGGCGCGAGGCGCTTCTTCGAAGTGTGCAGGCGGGGAGGGGGCAGTATGCTGTGCCAGCACGAGGCGCTAGACTTCGCGACGCTTGGCGAAAACGTGAGGGGAGTGTGCGCGTGACGATGATGTGCGTTCGCTTCCTAAGACGCAGTTCGAGGTCCCTTCCTGATACGCACATCGCGCCGCCGACGCAGAGGCTCACCATAGCTGCCGTCGAGAGAACACACGAGTGAGTGCTGCCTCAGCGCACTGCAGCCATCAGGAGCGAGTGCTGAACGGCCAGTGAGGCAACCGGTCGTACGTATCGTCAGCCGCTGCAGCTAAACGAGCTGCCAGAGCGGAGGCCCAGCACCGTCGACGCCAGAACCCCGAGTGAGTGCTGAACAATGAGCGAGGCAACCTGTGCATGTGCTTCGTCAGCCACTGCAAATACAAGTTTCCTGTAACCATACAAATATGTCCGTTTGAAATTTTTTGCCTCAACATATTTTGCACAGTCAAAACAGCTACGCAGCTGTGACCAAAATCGCATTAGGGGGTCGTCACTCCAGGGGGTCGGCCATTAACTTCCGCGCAAGTCGAGTGCCGCCCAGATTTGCACGAAGGCCTATTTCTGCTGCTGCAGGCTGTTGTCATAGTTGAAGAACGTGAGTGCCGTGCTTTCCCCCATTTTCACAATGAGCAGCGTTTCCCACTGCATAACTGCCAGAGCGCCAATACTTCGCCAATCACATAACAATCTGACTGCGCCTCCTTTCATGGACATTCAAGCATGTTCGTGCCCGCACCAGGCGTACTTCAAGAATTTGTGGTGGTTTTGAATACCGGGCATGGACGGGAGTCCAACTGAAGCTTTAATTGAGGATTAAATATAATGTCGGATTCGCATGTTTGCGTATACAGGACATTTTGTCTTTACTGCACTACATTTATATTTTATAAGTTTTCTAGTACTGTCCTGGCACTCCTAGGATTTATCGTGTCCTTACATGCATTGGCGCCCAAAGAAGTTTTTAATGGCGTGTCACCGAGCTCCCGAACAGCGTCTTGCCTGCTCCGAAGCGCGTGCTCTAGTGTCTCACTACTGCTTCGTCATCTTCGTGGCCGGCGGAGGCAGAGGGCTGAGAGAGAGAGAGAGAGAGAGAGAGAGAGAGAGAGAGAGAGAGAGAGTAAATATTTTATTTGTCGAGCAGAGGCTGATGAATGGGCCTCGTCCCGTGGAAGGCATCCCTAATCCCTAGTCCTGGATACCCTGACTTCGGCTGGCTGTCCTTGCTCGGGTCACCAGGCTGAGCTGGGTATCCGGGTCTGGGCTGGCCAGAGAAGCCCTCCGCTGCTCGTAGGGGGTTGGGAAGTGGTGGCAAGTGCGGAGTGCGTTGGCACGCCGATAGTACATGGTAGAGAGGTTCACAGAGGGAAAGGTGTTGGGTGGGGAAGATGAGGTGGAGACGGGTGGGATGTGGGTAGGTATTCGTTTGGAGCCGCCGCCAAGTTGTAGCGTCCTCTCTGGAGAGGCGCCAGTGTGGTGGTGGGAGGCGACGGCGAGTTCGCCTGTAATCAGCGAGGATCTCCGTGTAGCCACCCAGTGGGTGGGGTCGATCTTGAGGGGGTAAACATTGGCCACCGTCGGCAATGGCTCGGTGTATCAGATCGCGAGCCGCGGTGTGAGCCGCTTCATTGCCGGGGATGGCGGCGTTTCCAGGAGCCCAGACGATGCGGATGTCAGGGGTCGTTGAGCAGTTTTTAAGGATGTGAAGGGCTGATGAAGAAATTCGGCCAAACTGGTAGTTTCGGCAGGCTGTCTGCGAATCGGTGAGGATGGTGACTGGATCAGGAAATGGCGGCCAGGGCAATGGCTATAAGCGCGTTTACATGAATGCGACAGTAGCGTATCGCGTTGGTTCGTCAAATCGGGCGAATTAGACGCGTTTGCGTTTACATGCATGCGCATTGGAGACTAGCTTCCCTGTGTCATATCTGGAAGTTGTGGGGTCGCATTTCCGTCATTACCAGTTTCCGGTAGCGGGCAAGTTGCCTGTGTTCGTTTCGGCGTCTATCGCGGCTGAAGCGAAACCAGCGGGTCGTTCCCTAGTTCACCCGTTCAACTACGACGATCGCTGAGCTAAATGTGTACATTCCGCATGTCGTTCGCAAGAAATGGATACAGCAGGCAATCGTGAAGCGTTTACTTGCCCTCTTTAACGGTTCCCGCACACGGCGGACGCGCCTGCCAGCACGGCCCACAAAGCAGCTACAACCGGCGCAGACCACGCTAGCAACAGCTTGTCGCCACTCTTCCAAATAAACCTGATCGCGAAAAAAAAGTTCCACAAGCGAGAATGTAGATGCTAGTGTGGTGAAAAATTGAGCTAGGGATTATCAGCTCTGATTTTAAAAGCGGCGATCAGATCGCGGCGATCAGATCGAGTATATTTTTTTTGTATTTCTTGCGAACGCCAACCAACCAAACCCAATCTTTCAACAGCCCTGCGGTTAAAAGGTTTCAGCCCTGTGAAAATACGGATGCTGGCCTCTTAGTTTCGGTGTGAAACTGGTTATAGCCCAGACTTTGAGGTAAAGTATAGGGAAAACACGCATACACATACACATGTACACACACAATCGCAATACACATACACGCAGAGACGATCGTGGTATATATAAAACAGACACAGCATCCGCGATGCATAGCCTATGCTGAACGGCCGCGGAGGTTCTAGACCCGGCACCGCGGCGCGCGGTGCGGGGAGCGGCGGAAAGATGGCGCTACCTGCGCGGAAAAATCAAGATAGGCCACGGCAGATGTCTTGGACACCGATCGCTCGAACGGCAATTATTGCGGAAATAAAGCTTCACATACGAGAATGAGGATGGTAGTGTGGCATAAAAGTTCTGTTAAGGATCGTCATCCGCAGTTGTATAGACAGCAGCGATAAAATATCCGCCACGATGCTAAGCCTAAAGTTCCCAACACCCGAGCCGAGCCGAGAAATGCGATGCGACTGCCTGTACATTCGTTCGGGAAGTCGCATTTGTGTTCTCGATCTACCCTGGTTGAGCCCATCGGATGCGACGCGCCTTCCAAGCGAATTGTCTTCTTACATGCGATGAGATGCGGTATGGTAATACGACAAATCCAATGCGATACGCTACTGTCGCATCCATCTAAACGCGCTTTATTTCTTCGGCGACATCGATTGAGCTTGTGGTAGTAGTGGCGGCATTGACACATTGGCCAGAATGAGTAACTACACAGGCTACGTGGCTGGTGGGCCCAGAGAAAAGAAGGCCTGCGGCAAGTGTGGTCATGTAATACCATTTGTCACTGCGATAAATAAGAATTAAACCGAGAAAAAGAGCCCGGCAAAACTTGCCACGGTCTGATAGGCCATGGAAACGCCAACTCGAAAACCTCGCACCCCCGTGCCACTCAAGCTACTAAAGGGCGGAAAGCGTCTCCGGAGCGCGAACCGTATTTACAAGCTGCGCAGGTGGCCGCTGAGAAGCGGCGATATGACGCACGTCATAGACAATAGCCTCCTTGTGGTCAGGCGACTGGTGCAGCATAGGTCGCAGCTTCAGTTATTAGGTTTCAGAAGAAAAAAATTCTGGCGGAATAGCTTTAAGCGGTAATATAGTCGCTGAAGTGACAAAATGTGTTAACCCTCGTACAATCTTAATTCATTCCTTTTACCCGAGTATGTTGTCAAAAGCAAATACATTAAAACCTCGTTAATTCGATCTTGGTTAATTCGAACTTCCGGTTAATTCGAGCTCATGCCCCGGTCCAGGCACAGCCCTGTATATTTAAACGTGGGAAAGCTGGCGATAATTCGAACGCGTCGGTATCCAGAACGGTTAATTCGAACTGTGATCCCCTGGTTTCCATCGGTCTTGGCAGAAGTCGGCCCAGAGTGATTCATATCCAGACCAAACGAAATTTGCTAGAGATTCAAAACAACGAAACAGAAAAACAACAGCGTGGCGCGCGCACTACGCTCCTGCAACAGCTTATTTCGCGTCTACAGAGTGCGCCACGCCACCGGCGCCAGTGCCCCGGCGCATGCCATTACTATTTACGAAGCGTTATTTCCGAAATAACCTGGCACAAACGTGTAGTAGCGCCTAATTTGCGATAACGAGTCCAGAGGTGGCTGAGACAAAATGACCGCGGCCACAATTCATTCCGAGGCTACACCGTGAAATTCCGATCGCGGCGGCTGCGCAGTTTCTTCTCCGCGACCGATGACGCTAGCTTAACCTAGGTCAAGCGCCTGTGGCGTTATCGTGCCGCCCTAGGAAGCGCCGTTCCACCTCCTGTCTTGTTCTCTTCAACGCAAAAATTTGGGCTAGTTGGTGATACGACTTCGACATGGTAAAAAGCGCACTAGACGAGGACAGAAGAGTCACTCTCTCTTCTTCTGTCCCCATCTAGTACGCTTTTTACCATGTCGAAGTCTTGTTCTCATTCCGTGAGCAGGGCTGGGAGCACGTTCCCAGACGAACCGGCGGCCTCGCAAAAACTGATTCTGAGACACACCGATAGAGGGCGCAGTGGTGTGGCAGGAGCGGGTTCTTCTCCCTCCCGCTAGGGGAAGTAGCCTTCCACCGCTAAGGTTTAGCTGCCTCTTCCTTTGCGCGAACCGCAGAATTTACGGAGCGACGGTGCTGCCGTTGACGGGTGAGCGCCCATTGACGTTTGAGCCAACGCAAGGGAACCACAACTCAGCGGTTTCAGCAGATCCCACTCTGGCTGGAATTGGGTGTATTTTTATATTGCATCTTATGACACATACATCTTCCCTACTTATAAATTATCCGTGCATTCGCACATTTTTCTCTATAGTGGGCACTGTAACGCACACAAATAAATTATTCTCTCTGTCGCATTAATTAACTCTGCGTCAATAATTAAGACACAAAATTTAAGGTTTATTTTCTTTTATCGGTAATGTATTGTGACAGGAGATGGGTCGCACAGGCGCGCACACACAAGTACACGCACACACACACGCACTCACAGCGACAATGCTCCTAGACATGGCGGGTGACAGCTTCCTTCTTGCTTCGTTTCGTCCCCTCGCTTTGTTTCAGTTCCCTTTTTACCAAGATATCCTCTTTTTATCTCCTCCCCTGTGCTACAAGCCTCCTAACTGAATGAAAAATCAATCAATCAATCAATTTTTTTCGTCACAATTTATTCATTGTCTATTTTAAATAGCCATGCGAGTAATGGTTATATACTCATGCTTTTACTCAGGTGGGCCACAGGTTTTCTTCAAGGAAAATACCATTGAGGTGTATAAAGGGCGGTACCCGCGCACGTAGTTTGAAAACGAGTTCGGCTATACATTTACTTGCGATACGAGGCTCAAAGGCCATCTAACCACCGAGTGAGGCTTTTGAAAGAAAGATTCATAGCCGAAAAAAAAAAAAAAAGCTTCGCATTACAAATGGCTAACCGCAAGCCAAGGTTCACAGGAAATGGCCCACGAACACTGACTTGAAGCAAGATATACGGCTTAACGAACACTGCGAGTAATGTAACGAGAACATTCAAAAGAGCATTTTTTTTGTTTCTGCCGCACTGCACGACTGTCTAATAGAAAAAGCACGCTTTCAAAGATAATTTGGGAACTAAATAGGCAAGAGCTTAGCGATGTTACAGACGGGTCCGTTCATTAATGTTATAACAGAAAGATTCTAATTATAATTTAGTCACATATAAGCGATTAATTAATTAATTAATTAATTGAATAATTAATCGATGGTTGATTGATTGATTGATTGATTGATTGATTGATTGATTGATTGATTGATTGATTGATTGATTGATTGATTGATTGATTGATTGATTGATTGATTGATTGATTGATTGATTGATTGGGAGAATCCTCTTCGTAGCGGCGGGAAGATATGCGTCATCTCAGCATAGAAAAACTAATCTACGTATGTTATACGACTCCTTTATTTTGATCTACTTTTATTGGAAGAGAGAAATCGAATTTCATTAGTAACAAGTGACAGCTGTCTTATGCTATAATCCTAAGATATTAGCAAAGACACTTTGATTGCGCAGCTGCCTAAAAAAACTTGCTTATGAAACTTAGCTTACGAACAGTAACGTGAGCTGTGTAGCCGACAAAAACCAAGAAAAGAACAGTTTGTTTCTGCCGTAGTGCACTACTACTTCACAGGCAAAGCACGCTTTACAGGTCGCAGTCCACGGTCATATTCAGTGAGGTGCAGTCCGCAACGCACATCACAAAGAAAAGAGCAACTTCGTCTCTCCGCACTACGCATCTGTCTAACAGGCAGCGCTCGCTTTGCAGGGTGCAAACTGCAGTAATGTTCAGCAGTGATAGGTAGCGCTCACCGGACAAAAGAAATGACTAAGTGGGTAGCTACTGTGTTGCATGCCCGTTTTAAATGCGAAGCATGCTTTTAAAGCGGTCGTTTTACAACGCTAAAGTTATCTTAGGTGTATCAGTCAATGGCTACGACGAAGAAATGAATATAACTGTTTTTTAACAGTGAAGCTGTTTAGCAAATCGTAATTTTTCGTGTCCGCAGTTAAAAATACCAAGAAATTGCCAAGCGCACCCACGTGAACGCGCGCACGTGAACGCGGGCCTCCCGGCTACCGTACGGCAGGTAAAAAAAACCAAGAAAATGCCTACCACTCGTGTGTGCGTGCTTCGTGACGACCGCCCAGCGTCCCCTGCGCACGTTTGTCAAGCCAAGCATACCCACTGTGGGAGATTGGCCAATATTGGCAAAAAAAAAGTTCGCCGTAACCATGGAAACACTTGCTTGGAACGCGAAAGGCATGTTATAGCGTACGCCCCTCCAAGGTGATGCCCAATTATTATTACTTCCAAAAACAAAAGTATCTCACACTCATAGCAACAATGAGGGAGTGAATGTCGTTGCGGCAGCAAAGAAGCAAATCGGCTGCAATCGTGGACTTAACCGTCGTGACGGTCGTGAAAGTGGCGTACAGCTTCGCTACCTTCAAGTCTTACGCGTTAGTGTGAGCTTCCTTCCTTTTTTCTGAAGAAAGGCTTTACTAATCTATTCGAGCCGAGTTTCGCCGTCGCCAGCAATTGGGCCTTCGTTTGATCTGAGCCGCGCCGTAGTCTTGGCAACACGGCAGCCGCCGCCGCCTAGGACACCGGCTTGGCGCATGCGCTCTCCGCAGCTAGGTCGCTGACGACCACGTGACTCGCCGCGTGCCTGGCCTCTCTCTCTCTCTCTCTTCCGTCTCTACGGCCAATAACTGTGCCCGTAGACAAACCTGCGACCTTTCTCCCAGGTTTCTGAGGAAACACCAAGTCTCGTTCTCTTCTTAACATTCCAAGATATGCCCCAACATTAGCGCACTTCAAGACCGCAATTCCAATCTCCACAGCCGCAGCTTACTAAAAGAGAAGAAGTAATAGTCTGGAGACTTCGGATAGACACCTTTTCTCACCCAGCTTGGCTATACCCCACGGAATGCCTTGCCACATGCAAATTCTTCCCTAACCCGTGCAACCTCGTTCATATGACCTTGGGGTGCGCACGAAACCCAGCCTTCACACCTTTATCCTCCACCCTTTTTTTTTTTTGAGCTGTAGGAGAACCTGACGACCAGCGCCGGTTAGATGCTAGCAAATACCTAGTCTGAGACAGCATGGTCGTCCGATGGTATCCTGGAATGAGGGACCGCTCCCACATATTCAGGCGCACAATCCAGTTTTCCTCTCCCTCTCCCCATCCCCTCCCCTCTCCTCTCTCTCTCTCTCTCTCTCTCTCTCTCTCTCTCTCTCTCTCTCTCTCTCTCTCTCTCTCTCTCTCTCTCTCTCTCTCTCTCTCTCCCCATGGTTTGCCTATGCCTATTAAAAAAAACTTTAAGCACGACATTGGAAACTGTTGCCTTAAGTTATGGTAGCACTCTTGAAACAAAAACGTTTACCTTAAGGAAGAGAAATGCATTAGTGGTGACCAGTTCCCTTGATTCCATTTCTTTACATTTCAAATAGATGCTTTGCGATTCTTTGAATTCACCTTCATTTTTAGATGGGGTTTAATTGATGTCTACGAAAATTTTATATGGCATTATGATTTGGAATTTACTCAATGCTACCTGTGAGGTGGGTGGCGAACTGGGGTAAATATATCTGGCACATTTGCGGGAAATTACCCTTAAAAGAAAAAACCACTCTCCCCCCCTCCCCCCCCCCAAATGGCTTCTCGCAAGACTAAAATTCGAGATAACCAGCCACACTATAAAATATATGTAGGTGGATTTTATTAACCATAGGTTAGGGCGTGACTCGGCATTCATCAAAACGGCCTGCAACGGTTCGAGTTTTTTGAAAAACACTTCCACCTGCTCTGTTTACCGCAAGTGTGACGTCAGAGGTAGCCATAGCATTCTGTGAGGTCCCCGCTAAAACTCCAACTGTGAGGGAATTGTACAAGGGGTAGCTGATATCCACCGTCATGAAACTTCGGCTTTGATTTGTAATAGCATTATTTTTATTCTGTAATCCTTAAGTTTGTCGCAGTGTAATGTCTGAAGCCTAATTGGGGGGAAAGATACGTTTTCTTTAACATTTTCGTGTCAAATTAGGCATAAAAATGAACAAATATCCTGTTATAAACAACGGAAGTCCAATCTGATTTGCATCGTGCACTTGGACGTTAACGCATCCCAGCTCTCTTTGCACAAGCTTTATGCTGTACACGCAGGCTGTCTAGATTTCTCCTCGGTTTTGAAATCAATAGCTGATTGCATCTGCTGCACGCCTTTTCGGTGGTGTGTTCTGGCTGAGCTCTTTGTGTTGCTTTTGTTACCAGTGCATTTACCTAATTATGGGATCCAGAAGGCTACAAAAACCAGCGTGCGCGGTAAAATAACGAAAATGAAACGTTATTTGGGAGATAACACTGCAGGCATCTCGCCTAGAGCCACAGAACCTTGGCGGGCTTAATAGTTTTTTGCCTGCCGCTGTCTGGGCCTCCGCCCTACAGGCTGCCGCTTCCCAGGGACCCGGCGACGTGCCGCGGCCAAACAGCATGTTTCGGGAGCAACAGCCGTCGCTCATGTGGGCACAGTACCACGTGTTCCGCTTTCGAAAAACCAGCGTGCACGACGCTTTCTCGGCCGCTCAAAGTCACGTGACCTCCGTCTCGGCAAGGCCCCTCCCCCTCACGCTCTCGCGCCTGCGCCGTGACGCGCGCGCCAGGATTTGAAGGGGAAACACGAGAAAGGGAGAGAAGGTGTTTGCGGCGCCTCTCTCAAACGTCCCGGCTACCGAGCGCTCACAGCGCGTTTGACGCTCGACGCGCGCGCGTCGCCTCAACCCAGAGTCGCGTCCATCCTCGAGTTGACAGCCGGCCGGCCGGACACTCGGAGCCCGGACGTCCTCATGCCAGTGCACCCTCCACGAGTGCTCGTCCTCTTTGTGCGATGAATATGCTGGAGCTGCGGTGATGAGCTGAACGAACTCTTGTGGCACGTGCCTCGACGACCTACCTGAGAGCTCGGTTCAGCGATGCAGCACTTGCGGCAACGTGACTCGTCCTCGAACAAGCGCCGCTCTGCCGCGAGTCTCAACAGCTGGGGCTGAGGTGCCGTCACGAGCAACTCTGCAGTGGGACGATCGCCATGAACTGGATTAGACGGCGAACGTGGTGCGGCACTCTTTTCGCGTACGTCGCCGGGCTTGCCTTTGCTGGCGCACTGCGAGGTAAGAGAGCCTTGTTCGGACTAAACGACACCTGCATGGCGTTATTTCTGCACTGTCGGCTGTGCTAAGTCCTACTACGACTTTAAACCAATTTTAAAGCGCCCCTGCCATCGCTGCCATGTTCTCATGGTAAATAGGATGCCCCTACCAAGAGGCAGTTACAATACTATTAGTTAGAGACACGTTATATTGTCTGGCATTTAATATCTGAGGCCACAGCCATAAACAGCGTTTAATTTATTTATGCTCGAGTACGATTTCATGTTCCCTGTTAATCACTCCCCAGATTGTAGGAATGCAAAAAAGAACGGACAGTTATATCTAATTTTCTTCGAAATTTGACCCTCTCGAAGGCTTGGGTGGAACCATCACAAATTTATTTTTGCCCAACAGTGATGGGAAAATCACGCACTAGTGTGTCCGTAAGCGTTATTGAGGCCAATGTTTTCGTTTTGACGGCTCATATACTTTGAACATGTCCCCATAAAAGCGTAATTGGCGGTAATTTTAAACTACTTCTGAAATGCTCATGACAAACACTAAACATGTCCAAAATATTCAGGGAACACAGATCAAAAAAGACTCAGAGGAAACAAAATAATAAACGTATATAGTCTTACAAAGTCTTAACTGTGGTGCTCCCTTTTACGCGCGAGTCGAAATAGAAGTGAGAAGGGCATCGGAAAGCCGGCAAAGTTATACAATAATATAAGCGACTTACTTAGACCTTGGTGAGTAAAAAAATGGATCAAGCGTTAGAACCATATTTCGATTTTGTTCTCCTTTCTACGTGTTCCTTCGCTATCAAAATTAGAGCTACCTGATAAAAATCTTACGATACCTGACAACATGGTTTCTGAAGAACATTTATTTCTAACTTCTTCCTTTAATTGATGGCGGATGTCATAGATTCCTGATGAACCTGACAGCTATCGAACCCAACCAATTAAAACATGACTTGTCCTAAAAATAACAAGTTATTATAAAACACATTTTAGCCTGAACACGGTAATAATACATTTAAATTAAAGACTACATATTATGCGCAACGTTTCTACAAAATATTTCACACCAAGGCACTAAACGTTATTTACTATAGGCAGCCGAACAAGCGGTTTCCTTTTCTGGCCACCCACTGAAAGGCTAAGGCTAAACAAAAGAAAGTTTGTGTTCAAAATGTCAACACAAAAAGGAATAAAATGCAAAGAAATTACTAGAATAATCAAGCAGATGGCAATACATGACTTGTACGTGCATGTTTTGCGGTAAAAATAAAACGCAGAAACGAAAACAAGCGCTTGTGGCAATCCGGATAGAATAAGAAAAAATTCAGTGAAGTTTTTGCTGAAACAGGCCCCTCTTTCGCCAAAACACAGCGCACGCAAGAACACCGGAGTCGCTCCAGTTGCCGTACAATGTTTCTTTTTAATTGTACGTGTTTGCATCGAAGCGGCCAAGGCTGGGTTTAGTCATGTCGGAAAGCGTGATGTTCTGGTGCCGGGGGACCGGCTTCCCCATTTCTTTAAGTGAACGCTTAACAAAATAGCCTCAAAATTCAGGGGCTGCATTGACGCTCATGCTACGATGCAGAGTTTGCCGCGCTAGTACGACAAACAAAAATCATCGAATTCGTCGTGAGCTGTGACGTCGACATTTGATCCCATTCGACTGGCAGCCAGTGGAAACAACGTGGAAATATAGTCACTTGCAGAGCTTCTTAATAGTTCCCCTCGCCAATCAGTGTTGCATCACTGCCAACAATTCCTAAAATAAATTATCATTAACATGGGCTTGTGTATTTTCTGAAGAGCTGAAACGCACAACGGCATACGCTTTAAAAATACCGAAAATCATCCTCATAACGTGATGTTTGGCCCCAGTAAAACCAATACTGTAGCGGCCTGCACCCGGTAATCGAACAACTATTTTAGCAACCTATTTCCGATATAATGTAGTTTGAGTTGTTATCATGATTTTTAAACCAAGAGGAACTGTTGAATAAAACAAGGTGGCGTATGCCACTATCCCGACGACATCCAGTGCCTGGACCTCCTAATAATGAACCAACGCGATAACATGCCAACACTAGGAGAATGGTGGCGTTTCTACAAGTTGAGAAGTGTAAAGAGGGGGGGATAAGAACTATGTATTTTCAATTCTAAAAACATGAAGTCCTAGATCTTGCAGAAAAGTATATCCGTCTATCAAACGGACTGCACTCACAACTCCGTCTTTTTTATGCCACGGCCAAGCACACTCACGCTAAAAAAAAATGCTAGTACTCTTACAGTTCAATACGCAGTTATTCGAAGGGAAGTCCGGCCATTTTCTTGTGAACAGCGTATGTCACGGTAGTCCGCTACGTACACTGTAACTGCCATAAGGAGTAAAGATCACATAAAGTACCAACTGGAAACGGCGGAGGCCGAGCACCACCGCAAGCATTACTATGCTTTTCTATCGTACCATACTCAACGAGCGACTACGCTCAACCAATGGCAGTTGTCAAAGATACTTCGCCTGAAAATATGGGCCGATGGCTGCGTCAAGCCCCGCCAATAGCTCCCGTGCTTTGTGCACCAAAACCTACAAAATTGGGGGTCCGACAAAGACGCCTACGAGTTCATCTCGGCTGAAGAGCATCATGAATAACCTGGGCGAGAAGCTTACCGTCGCGGAGAGGAAAGAGATGATCGGTGAGGCCGACACTGGTAAGGACAGCCAGGTCAACTACAGAAGGTTTCTAACAACGCTGGCTTCAACGTAAAGAGGATTTTTTTTTACACTGAAGCTGTATGTAGCAACCCTCCCGGTGGTGGTTCATGTCCGTCCGTCTACGTGTGGCATTGACACGAAAAAAATTTCGTGTCCATTTTCTCACAAATGCTCCGTAGCTCTCAATATAATGTTATCTCTCAATATAATATAATACGGCGCAATATTATCATCATGAATTAGTGGTTCGATCACATCGAATAAAGAAGCACGAGGGCTCCGTCTAGGGCTCTGGATCCTTGACTTGCGGCAGCTTCCGCGACAGGTATCATAAAAACATTATGTTGAAATTTCCCGCTGAGACGACTCTGTCACAGCGCCGATTTTCTTTTACTTGTAGTTATTAGTTAGTGCACAGTGACGCTGTAAATAATAAGAATTCCCGGATGTTGTTAATAGATGGTCACTTACAGTGGGAGTATGGTTATAGAAACCTGATTGATTGATTGATTGATTGATTCATTGATTGTAGGGTAAACTTTAACGCGCCGACGCAACGCAGGCGATGAGGCGCGCCGTAGTGGAGAGCTCCGGATTAATTTTGACCACCTGGGGATCTTTAACGTGCGCCGAAATCTCGTACACACGGGCGTTTTTGCTTTTCGCCTCCATCAGAAAAGCGGCCGCCGCGGCCGGGAATCGAACCCGCGACCTCGTGCTCAGCAGCGCAACGCCTTAGCCCCTGAGCCACCGCGGCGGGTGGTTATAGAAACCTCCTGTAACTGTTGTTTTATCAATACCATTTAGAAACAAATTATTCGAAAATGAGCCGCTAAAACGACTCTACCATTACGCCGGCTTTCATCTGCTTTCTGCAACTATGTATTTCACAGTGAAGTAATTAGTATTGTGGGATTGACTTCTGCTGCCAATACATCGGCTTCTACCGGAGAAAAACGGACCGCCCATGTTTGCCGGCTTGAATAAAACTGTAGTCTCGAGCTTAATTAAGTAGGAAGTGTGCTCACTCGCAAATTACAAACAAACGTGTTTTTGTTTCGTGCACTCTCGCCTTAAACTGCGTCTCGCTCAACGCACATAATCATTCCAGCTTTGCTGCTCCCCTTTTTCGAAAAAGAGAAGAGCTGGGGAGCTTTATTTCTCCGGAGTAACGTTGCGGGTCAAAGAACCACGGAGTTCCTGTAGTACCGCAGGGCTTACTACGAAAAAGAAACATAGTTGTAACTTTTGCGCACACAAAAAACGAGGACTAAACGGAGACACGAAGACCAGCGCAGACTAACAACGGAAAGTTTATTCATCACTCAACACATATATACCCTCTTTGACCCGCCTTTCAGTCTTATTACGAAAAAGAAAATTCCGGCGAGTGCGCAGACTTTTCTCTGTAGAAGAGGTCTCGTCACAATTGTGTCAGTAACTGCATTACAAAAACAGAAAACAACATCAAACACTGTTTGATGTTTTGGCATTAATCGAGAACATGTTTTATCGCAAACGTATTTAACCCCCATTGCGCAACAGCCGTTTACGCACATCAATCGGATTTGTCTTTTAAAGTCTACAGAGCGTGCACTCTACCACATGCTTTATAAACGATACACAAAAGGTACCAAATATCCCTCGCCGTCACAGAAATGCAACGTGAATAACTTTGTGAAAGTTAATCAACTGAGTGGGAAAGTCGTGGGTGCGACAGATAACTGGTTGGAAAATATTTGCGGAGAAACTTCAGGCAATAGGAAATAAGATTAAAGAAATCTAAATAAACTGAGAATGCTAATTCCTCCAAAAGCCTGTCTTGCTGCTCCGTATTAGAAGTCATGCAGAATGAAACGAACATGGGGCTCCCGCAACGACGGGGAGTTGTTCACAGCACGCGATCAACACCGGTGTTTGACCGGAAAGGTTGGACGCGATTTGTAGTAAACGATGGAAATTTCGACTTCTATGACAAACCGATGAACGTCCCTCATCTTGGGGTGCGATTTCCGAGGTAATGCCTTGCTCTGAAGTCAATATTTCAGGCAAGGGAGTTATAATATGTCGTGGTAGATACTCTTAAGGTATAGAGAGCAAGGGAGTTATAATATGTCGTGGTAGATACTCTTAAGGTATAGAGATTAACGCGGGGTGCATATTAATCTGGTGGGGCGCGTCCCCACAGTGGCTTAGTGCCTGAGGCGCCATGCTCCCAGGCACCAGCTCATGAGTTCTATCTCTTCCGTGGTGGCCATTTTATCGTGCAAGCAGTGCATGCCGGATTCCCTCGAATATTTTGGTGTTTGAGGCCTCAATACCCGGCGTCGGTAGTAGCGCGATCAATGACTCAGTGCTTCCAAAACAGTAATCGCGGTGAAACGAAACCAGAAACAAAGTGTAGGTTTTAAAAAATATAGTCGAACCTCGTTATAACGAAGCAGAATCGGGACAGCAAACTAGTTCGTTATAACCGATATCGTTATAACAGTAGAGGTAAAAATCGGCTATAGCGAATCGACAATCTGGCTCGCGCAAAAATACGTGATACAAAAGCGCATTTTTTTAGGCTTCGAGCACACTACGCCCAAGGTAGCTCTTACCTGTCTCTTTGCTGCGTTTCGAGCTCAATGAACCGGTACATGAGTACGTGAAATTACAACAGAACAGGGTTCACTGTGTCGTTATTTATTCGATAAAGGATGTGACTGTCTGGTGGATACTCACAGCACTAAGCAGGATGAAGTTTTCAACAGTGTCCACGAACATAAGGGCCTTTACACTTCTGCAGTTTAGGACTACGGGGGGTTTTCCAATTAGCTTCTCAGCCTGCTGGCCCCACGTGTTTTCTTTATATCCGATAACGCGCAGCTCTCACGGTTTTAGTTTCATTATAAAAGAATAAGTGTCATTGAAATAAAGCGTGACCAACCAAAGTTTGTATTTATTTCGCTATAGCCGATAATTCGCTATATCAGTGTTCGTTTTAACGAGGTTCAACTGTACAATCATTCGTTCCAGATGTGAATGAAGCGCGCTCGAGAATTGCGGGGTAAAACACGCTGGGCAAGTCAAACCACATCACCTTTCGCTAGTCGGCTATAACCTCGCTTTCTGGAGAAAGGGAGGGGTTTGGCGACCGGGCGGTCGCCTTAATTGAACGCGATCCTCCGCAAAGCAACAAAGGTGGCGCTAGGTATCCCGCGCCACTCGTCCACCGAGAAGCTGTTAGGCATGGCCAAACACAACACGGTGGAAAAGTTGGTAGAAGCTCATCTGTCTACCCAGAGAGTGCGGCTCAGCCAAACCTCGGCGGGCCGAATGGTGCTGGCCAAGCTGGGCTGGCAAGAGGCCGACCACAAGGAAATGGGACCTTTACCCAAACTTTGGTCTCAGAAAATCGAAAGCAAACCCCTGCCCAAAAACATGAGACCGGGTCGCAACGACGGGCGCAGAAAGGCCAGGGTCAAGGCCCTCATCGAAACGCTGAGACAAGCGGAAGAACATGAAGATGGAACGGGGATCACCCTCTACACGGGCTCCTCTCTACCCAAGTTTTCGACACGAGCCGCGATATCGGTCACGACGAAAGACGCGCTGGTGACGTGCGCATCTGTCAAAACGGCGTTCCCGGAAGAAGCGGAAGAGGCGGTAATAGCCTTGGCGCTCACGTTGCCCAACGCGGGCAAAATAATCACGGACTCGCAAAAAGCGTGTGCCAGCTATAGAAAAGGGCAGGTGTCTCTGACGGCACTCAGAATACTAGAGGGAGCAATACGCCGCATACCCGAGCAGAAAGTCGAACTTATATGGACACCGGCTCACTCAGGGCTGGAGGGCAACGAACTCGCCCACCAGCTTGCCCGAGAACTTGAACACCGGGCGGACAAGCACGAGCCGCAGGCCATAACGACTTACAAGGACATCGCCAGCCACTACAGGGAAGGCAGACGGCGGTACCCTGACCCGCACAAGTCGCTCAGCAGAGCACAGCAAACGATCTATGGCCAAATACAAGCAGGATCCTTCCCGCACCCCTATCTCCAAAGGAGAATGTACCCTGAGATATACGAGAAAGAGTGTAGATTCTGCGGGCAATTGGGTACGCTCCGGCACGTCATCGGAGAGTGCGATTTCACCGAGGCAATCCCCGCACCCCTTACCCAACCCTCCATCACCCTTCCCACACCCCTTAACGAGCGATGGGAGACCTTGCTAACCAGCCCCGCCTTGGAAGACCAGCTCGTCCTGATCTCCAGGGGCCAGGCAGCCGCGGAAGCATATGGGTCCCGTGAAGAGGGAACCACCCCATCCGGCACGTAGTCGCCGCAATTTTGTGTGGCTAAATAAAGTTGTTCTCTCTCTGTCTCTCTCGTCTTAAGTATCGAATCATGCTAGTAGTTGTGCGTAGTTGTAATAGCAAGAAGTAGTCGTACAACGACAACAAAAAAGACAAGCGCATCAGCTCATTTCAGCGCCAACCCAACCAGCGTTGATTATTTAACTAGCGCTCTTTGTTCCCGCAGTCCAAAATTTCTTCAGCAAAGAATTGTTACATTTTCTTTCGATGCAGGCGAAAAACGAGAGCGGTGCCTGTGTGTTGATATTTCGGCACATTAGCTATCCGAGGCGGTGTAACTTAGTCCGTAGCCTTCCACAGAGGTGCACCTCTTAACCAAGGTGTATACCTTCGGCTCGTAGAACTTAACTTTGAATTGAAATTTGAGGTTACAATGCATCAGCATTCTGCCTAACTGCATAATTTTAAAATAAAATTACGAAATCTACTGGACAGATCTCTGCAATTTCGGGACTACGCCTGTCCGCGCCTCCGCACTGTATGGCATACCGCGTGAAGGTAGTGTTCCCACCAAAAACAAAAGAAGAATCTATGATGGGAGACGTTTAGCACGCTCAAAAGCAATAGACTTCCACTTAGTCTAACCCGCTGCGGTGGCTCTGTGGATAAGGCGTTCTGCTGCTGAGCACGAGGACGGGGGTTCGATTCCCGGCCACGGCGGCCGATTTTCTAATGGAAGCGAAAAGCAAAAATGTCCGTGTGTTCGAGATTTCGGCGCACGTTAAAGATCCCCAGGTGGTCAAATTTGATCCGGAACCCTCCACTACGGCACACCTCATCGCCTGTGAAGCGTCAGTGCGTTAAACCCCACAATCAAATCAATCCACGTAATCTAAGCGGGTACTCAAGGTAAACGTTATCTTTTTACGATCACTTGACAAAAGAAACGCTAAAAAATTACTGTGTAACGTCCCGCCGATGTTTTACGTCCGACGCGTGGGCTACCAATTTCGAAATAACGAGCGACCGGTGTTCGCCATTGCGCCGTTGACGCTGATCCGCCCTCACTACCGCCGCCATTGTCGCTTGAGCTGTGCTTCAGGCAGTAGCTCGCTGCGCGAGCGCCCCGCTCTGAGAGAGACGCTTGTTCGCTCCCTCCGAAGCACCGTTCTCACTTACCCCTATCGGAATATAGAATAGTGTAGCTACGTCTTATATAAACGCTGGCAATCTCTCTCGCTTTACTGCTAACTCCTCTCCTACCTGGTGTTCTCGCACATGCGCCGGAGGAGTTTTCTGCTTGCGCGGGAAAGAAACATTTTGCTTTCGCCTTGCCCCATAGAGATTCGTTTTTTTTAAAAAAAATTGGTTGATTCCTTTGTCATAGGAATCGGAAAAACACGAAAGTGAAATGTGCAGCGAAATCTCCAGCTGAGGATGACTTGCGGGTCGGCGGCTGTCTTGTGGGTGTGCTAGGCCAGCGACGTCCTGCTGGCGCGTTGCTTCGGCAAGGTTGTACTGGCGTCATTTCCGCGGTGGATATGGCGTCAGTGAAATCTGTGTATCTCGCAATAAAACACTTTCGTCTTAAAAATTACACCATCTTCCCGTGAGGAACCCTGATGAGAATGCGAAGCATCGTGGCGGTTCCGTGTGGTTTCATTGTGTTGCCGTTATGTTGAGTGATCTGGTTTTTACTAGCGCCAGAGGGAATTCCGCGTCCGGGTCCACACCGGTGGCAAAGGCACGCAAGTACTGTTGTGTTACGGTGAGTAGGCGGTGGTTCTCGATGCGCCGAAACTCGTCTATCATGTTCTTGTCGATGTTGTGTCTGTGGTAGAATCGGTAGTCTCCGTCAGCGTTGGTGAGGTAAAAGTTGTTGACATTGGTGCACCGGCTGAGAGCAATGTACACGCCCTCCTCTTCGCAGCTTTGTCTTCTCCTTCTTCTTCTTCGGCGGTTCCCCTACGGGAAGATGACGACGGTGGGTAAACGCGAACCTATCTCGTGATGGATTCTTTGGTTGGCCAATTCCTAGGGGCATCCTGCCACAATCAGCATCAGAGGCGCTCCGGACGGGGCTGGTTGAGCTGCAAGGCGCGTGGCGCTTCCCGCCACAGCTTTCCCACGGGAAATTCAACATCCTCCTCTAAAGTTTTCAGGTTGTCGTTTCCGTTGGCGTTCAGCTTCGCGTGCGTTCGTTGTATCAGTAGCTTCTTGACGTAGTTTGAATGAGTCAAGGGCATAAGGCGCGTTCGTAGCGCTTGCTCCTGTCCCGGATTTGTAGCGTAGTGGGAAGGCACCGCGTACCTCCCGTTGCGGCCAGAGAGTCGTGGGATCGAAACCGGGTGCCGCTAACTATTTCTTTTTTTATACAGTGTAGTATCGCGCAGCTGTGGGTGTAAGGAGGAGAGTTGCGCATGCGCAGTGTGAGCGCGGACGCCGACGCGGGACATGCCGAGACCATAAGATACTCCGCATCTAAAACTCACTGCTCTGGTGCAAAGGGCCCGCGCAGCCAGCCGCAGCCAGGGGATCCCGGACTAGGGATCCCCTCCACCGGGCGGGTGCCCTAACAACTGCACCTGTTGTTTTAATAAAGATTTTCCTCCTCCTCCTCCTCCGTACTATCACATGAAAGAGACGTGATGTTCAAACACGATCTGGTCTCGTATCACGTGGAAATGCGTTAGGTGGCACATTACTGCATTGAGCTCAGCGCGTCAACCAACATCAGGGACTTATTTTGTCGGAAGTCTATGAAATGTTAGAGAAACCGTCACTAATAACGCACATCCAAACAACGTGCAAGTTGCACCGCGGAATGATGTATATAAGAAACATCGCGGGAAGTCGAACGTATTTTTGGGCGTTTTGGAAACGACGAAGCGCCGCTATGCGAACATATTGTTACGTTGCGACAAGGTGAAGATGAGCCGAATATTGCACGATGGAGCAGCGATGTATTTGCATGAATGAACTATGTACAAGCGGTCATGACAGCTCGAGCTGAGCCTGTGCCACACACTGCTTCATCGTCGTTCCCGTGAATCCCTTGGAGCTATGCGCCATCGTCCTTTTTTAGCTTCCCGTAACGATATTTCAAGCGACCGGCACATCGAACAGGCGTTTTAGCCGCGAGACGTTTGTGTTGCACCAGCTCTTTCGGCTCTTCTAGTAAAGACATAAATAGAGCATGCACACCCCACCGAAGAAGCAAGATAGCAGCTTTCTTCCTGCTCCTTGTCTTCCTCCTCCTTGTCTTTCCTTCTTGTAGCAAAACAGTAATTTTTACTTTTGCTTAAGGGAAGCCTGCAACACTTTCTTCAACTTTTTTTAAAATCTTAAATACTCCCAGAACGTAGTAACCCAACACACCCAGTACTTAGATTAGGGGGTCGCAAAGTACCTCAGCCAAAAATTACTGCTCTGTGCCCATCAGATAACTCGAAAACTCGCTCAAAAGATTTTTCTCTCTTTAGCGGTGTTGACGTTCTTCGACGGCCCGAATTACGTCACTGAGGCCATGTTGAGGGCTGCTGGATGGTTTTCCTTCAGTTTCAGCAATGAACGCTTTCGGATAGCAACTTCAAAAATACAGCTACAATAACAAAACAAACGGGACGTGTATCTGGTGCGACGAGCAAATCACGCATGCAGGTCCCTTTAAAGCATGCAGGCGACAGAAAAGCGCTCTTTCGAACAATTAACCCTGCCGAAGATCAACTTTGACCCTGCAACCGCGTTTATTGGGTGTCTTGACCTGCACGGTGCTCAGAGTCGTTGGACGAGCTCGAGCGCAGCACCAAACGTGCGTGGCGTGCGATAGCGACGGAGGTGCGAGTGAGCGTGCGCTCCACGTTGTGTAGCCACGCGGGCCGCTTCCCCACCCGGCAATCTTTTAGAAACCACGGGCCGCGGGCGAAAGAACACTTGCCGCCGCCATCTATCATGCGCGACACGCCCGTCTACGACGGACTCGCACTTTCCAGCGCAGCGCCATTTTACACTTCCCCTTCCCCTTTTTTTCTTCCCTCAATAAGGACCTCGGAACAAACGCCCAACCTCTCGATCGCCGGTTGCTACAGATGCTTGGCTGTTACTTTCTTCCGTGCGGACAATTCGATGGTTTTCTTCGGGTTTGTGCGTACTGTGAGCAGGCCATATGTTTCAGTGGCATTTGTTTGCGAATGCGTGTTCCTGTCAAGGTGAAGTCGTTTCAACGGCTGCGGCCGATGTGGCTATGTGGCCCCTGAGATTGCTTCAATAAACTCGATTGAGTTATGGCTGATATCAGCTCCACTTTTAGGGGCGAAGCCCCTTAGGGGCTGGGGCTGCTGGCATCTCCTGTCGTCACCATCGCAATCGTCGTCTGATGTAGTCACGGTACTGAAACACCGGGAAACTCGGTTACGCCTCTCGCTTAAACGTAACGCGTACTAAAAAGAACACCGGGATACTCGTTTACGCCTCACGCTAGAGAGCTTCTGGCTTCAAAGACAGGAGACCTTTACAGCAAAGCGTTGTACGTCTACCTCCCAACGGTTTCATCTCCGTTGGCAAAAACTCCAAGTCGCCAAAAATACGCTCACACACTGCATGCCTCGCCCCTCCCCAGGTTTCACGTTAGTGGAGATGGCCCGGGATTTTTTTAGGTACTATACGCTCAACCGATTCTCTGCGATGAGCCTAAGAAGATTTAAGTAATTTAATAAACGCTTTCATAAATAGTTTGCCTAATTAGGAGAAAGAAGAAAAAGACGAAGTTCACAAAATGCCGCTTGCGAACTAGAAACGCTTATGTTTCTCATCTTCAGCCCTAGATTCGCAAGAGTAAAGGACTTTAGCTCTGCGCTGTGGTTAAAGGGCTGTACATGAAATTTGAATTCTCATGCCAGAGAGTACCTGAACTCATTTGTGCAGGTAATGTATTATTTAGAGGAAGTGCGAGGGTCGTTTGATACGTTCGGCGAATTTGATCAAATGCGCCACAGTTTTTGTGGTGTCGTGATGAGTGGTAAAGTCACTCTTTAATCTAGGTCGGGCGAGGTATTATCGGTGCGTGTGGCTTAATTTTTGTCTCACTTATGCCTGAAGCGAGCAGTTCGCCACTTGCGGCAAAAGTGGAAAGAAACGTGTTCCGCGCAGGAGGAAAACACTTTTCAAAGTAATGGGTGGCTTTGAAGATCAAAGCCGAGCAAGAATAACATCACGGAAACTGTGAACCAGCATTAAAGCTTGTTTTCTTTTTATGCCTGAGCTTAAAGCTGTCCCAAAAACAACTCACCATGAAACCTACGCTAAACGCCTAGTTGAGATCTTCACTCTAGAGATCGTGAAAAAAAAAAAAAACTGTAGTTGCATTCCTCTGTCATAGGAATCGGCAAAACACGAAAGAGAAATGTGCAGCGAAATCTGCAGCTGAGCATGATTTGCGGGTCGGCGGATGTCTTGTGGGTGTGCTTGGTGAGCGACGTCCTGCTGGCGGGTCGCTTCGGCAAAGGTGTGCTGGCGTAATTTCCGTGACGAATATGATGTAAGTGAAATCTTCATGAATCCTGGAATAAAACACTTTGTGCTAATAATCAGCCGTCGTGGTTGTTATGCAGGACCGCTGAGAAACAAACGTTGCGCGTGATAGCCAATTCAGTAGGCATCTAGACTTCGGTGAGTGCACGAAGAATAATTGCAGAAGAACTTGTGTGCGCTATGAGAGCAGCGCCTGTGCCAGTGCGGACAGCGCCAGATGAAGGTGCTTCAGAGAAAAGTTGGCATTTTTGGTCAAAAATGTAATCGGCACTGCCTTTATAGACTACTTTCAGTATGAGAAATAATACAAGCCTCTTTGATCGACACGGGCACCTCATCCCTCTCTCTTGCGAACTTGAAGTTCGGCTGGATGTGGACGCGCTTCTCCGGATTTAAAATCTCGCAAAACGGAGTTTCTCGCACGCCCTTCGCACACCGCGCCAACCGTGCGTTGAGCTCTAACCGCCTCAGTGGTGCCACTTACACTGGCTGCATGCTTTTTTCCCACACCAATATCGCCACATTGTCGGCATCGTTCCGATTGCTTCATTTTTGCCGCCCACTCGGCCGTGCATTCACCACACACTTCATTTCACAACGCATAACTGGACGCATCGAAACGTCGTTTGGCGGGCGCGTAGTGCGGCAAAGGGGGCGAGCCTGGCTTCGACTTGACGTCTCCCCAGCAACTATGGCTGCGTTCCAATTCGCGGACAGTTTGGTAGACAGGTTACGAAGCGGACTAATTATACGTCTAAAGGAAGCTGAATTGGAACGACGCAGCGGTCACCAACGCAGACGACAACTTTGTAGCCGACATGTCGAGCAACGTAAGCAGCAAGTTTCGTAAATAATATTACTGGTATTATTTCAACCATTATGTGATTTAAGAACTAAACAAAAGCATCTTCCCCGCCAGTAAATTATGTTAAGTATTCCAATAAAACAAGTTGATTTGTCACAACATTAGTACACAAAAAGGTGGCGCTGCCGTCACTTACTGGATCAAGACAGGAAGGTAGCTTGCATCGTTCGAATTGGAACGGGGCTTAACATGGCGGACTGTCCGGGAAGACGGCAACGAAGCCGTCTAAAAGAGAAATTGGAACGCACCCTATGTCGCAGCGATGCGAACGCAGCGCCACTGTAGCCAATACCACAACTGGCTTGGCTTGCGCCAACTCTCCTAACGCGCTTTATCGTTCTCTATTATTCTGTAGTCGAACTAGTAAAACATCAGACGCGTGCTCGGAAGGTTGTGGATTCGGGTTTCACCGCGGCACATTTTTTTCTTCGATTTATCTTTTCAGTAGCAATTTTGCAAATTCCATTTTAGCGCGAAAAAAGGCCGATGTGCATCTTCTAAGTCCTTACATTCTACCTCCTCTGCTCGTACTTTCTATAGGCATGGCGCCATTCCCCCAGTCGGTACTGTCAGAGTAAATGACAATGACGATATAAATGGTCCCAGCATGGCTGTGAAGCAACTATGAAGATGGGTGACAAGGTACAAACCAGACATGTACACTCTTTGCCAAAATTTTTGGGCCAATCCTAAAAGGCTTAGGATTGGCCCAAAAATTTTGACTTCAAAGAATTCAAAGAATCGGCTTTACCTTTAAATGTGGCAAAAATCTTATAAGACAGTGAGAAAGAAAGGTGTTTTTTCTACCTTTCCTGCATAAAAAGATTCATCCTCGATCAGGACGTAAGCTTGTGCATTGAATTTTTTGCAGCCTGCGCGTTTCCGGCATGGCCCACAAAATTTTGACAAAGACTGTTCGTAACGCGTGACAAGAAACTAGTTACTTTTACCTAGTTACTATTTTCGGTAAAGGGTAACCTATTTAGCTCATTTTAAGGCCAATTACCGAGTAACAGTTTCTGGTTACATCTAAGGAGCAACATGTACAGCACCGCTTAAATGTATGTATGTATGTATTTATTGTTCTTCGGAAAAGGAAGATCCACCAACAGGCGTAAATTGGGTCGCCTAGGGGGCGGACACCGGAACGCCAGCTGGTGTAGGGGGGGATAGAGAGAAAAGAATACATAGGAATATGAGGATAGGGGAGAAGGTTGACATTACAATGTATATAACACACACAAGGGTAAATGGCCTTGTTTTTATTCAAACCTGTACATGCGTCTATAGGCACATTGCGCTGATGTTTGCCTCGAAAGCAGCAGCGCCGTCGTCTAAACTCTGGTGGTTCGAGGCGTCATTTCTATTGTGAATGATGCCACGCTCATCACGGCCTCTTGTCATAGCATTCAATTTACGCAAGTGTCGGCGCTCTGCCCGAGATTCCAACAGCCGGGATTATCTCGATCCGAACACGGGCACCCACACAAAAAATGCATGTGGATAACGTCATGATAACAAAGGCCGAGACGAACGAATAGTTTAGGTGGCGCACATGAAAAGACGTTAGTCATTGATATTGAAGCCGACCAATCAAATTGCAGATAATACAAACGGCGGGAAGGAACCGCTGCATTCATCACGGGCCGTGATTCACGGCTGAGGAATCAAGGCAACATAACCGATGAAAACTTCCAGAGGTAGGTACTGCTTAAAGCGACCCTGCAACACTTTTTTTCAACTTTTTTTTTGAAATCTTAAATGCTTGCAGAACGAAGTCACCTAACACACCCAGTACTTAGATTAGGGGTTCGCGAAGTATGTCAGGCAAAAATTACTGCTCTATGCCCATCAGATAACCTGTGAACTAGCCCAAAAGATTTTTCTCTCTTTCCCGACCTTGACGTTCTTCGACGGCTCGAATTACGTCACAAAGGCCATGTAGCGGCTGTTGGCCGGTTTTTCTTCAGTTGCAGCAATGAACGCTTTTCGATGGCAACTTAAAAAAGCCACAAAAACAATGCAGAAATGGAATGCGTATCTGATGCGACGAGCAAATTTCACAGTTCCGCTCCTTGCTGGCGATAACTATAGCGTTTGCAGTGGTTCAAGACGCGAAGGAAAGAGTGAAAGCGCTTATCTAAAGTGTTGCAGGGTCCCTTTAAGGGCAACTACTAAAAAAGGAAACAATGAACCATGAAACAAAACAGTCGTGCTTTTGTTCGTCAAAGTAAGGCGAAAATAACTCGTTACTTTTCGGGTAATTCACGCATTCCTTTTGAGAATCGGTAACGAGTAACGTATTAAGTTACTTTTTGAGCGAGTAACGAGTAACCGTATTTAGTTACGTTTTTTGGGTAACGTATACATGTCTCGTGCAAACCTTCCGACGCACATAACGCCGGTGAAAGTTGATCCTTCTATGAACTGCTGCTGCAGATAACACTGAAGCTGTGATGACAGAGGGGGTCATTGGGGAGCAACAAAACGGGTCAAAACTCATGCTCGCCCTAATGAGGACGGTTATAACAAGCGTCATTTTCCGTCAGTCGGTGCAAAATTCAGCTTCCTTCGAAGAAGACTACAGGTTCCCGTTTTGATACATGGTACTCGAGTGGTGGAATAAAACTGCACAACCTTCCGAAATTAGCCGGAAAAATTCAGACAGGCATAACAAAATATCGAAGTTCTAGCTCCTCGGGCCTACTTTTAAATGTCTGCAGTGCTCACCAATTTGGCAAAGTACTTCTGCGAACGTCCGTTTTGCCTATCACCCCAATCCCTATTTGGACTGCGCGTTTCTCGTTTAATAGCTAGACCGATAGAGCATTAGAAGACTGACATGCATTTACCATGGTAATAGTGTTCAACTGGTGCTTTTGAACAGCGAGAGTAGACGTCCCACAGAAGTGTGCTCGTTAACGGCACTTAAAATATATGTTATGACTTAGTATGTCCCAGTACTCTTGACCAGGGAAGCTTAGAAAAGGTTTTCGTGGCGAAGCCTTCACAATTCGGCTGGATGGATAAATTGATAGTATATCATCATGGAAGTTATAACGCGAAATAAACACAATAAAGAAGTAAGTAGCAACTTTATTTTTCCCATGAGAAAAGGGGGCAGAGGGAAGAGGAGGAGAGGTATTATGCGCTGTAGGCTCCCGCTACCCTGTCGGCCAAGTCCAGGATCTTGTCCTGGAGGTTAGGCGATGGGCAGCGCAGGACAGCCTCTCACTGCTTCTTACAATGAATTTGAATGGTTTAACGCGCCGACGCAACGCAAGCGATGAGGTGCGATGAGGAGGGCTCCGGAATAATTTTGACCACCTGGGGATCTTTAACGTGCGCCAAAATTTCGTACACATGGGCGTTTTTGTCTTTCGCCTCCATCAGAAAAGCGACCGGGAATCGAACCCGCGACCTCGTGCTAATAATAATTTTCAAAGAATTTGGGGGTGGGGGTGGGGCAGGGGTCACTGAACCACAAGCCGGGTGGGGTGCATTGTTAGTCGCCCACCATAGACAACGGGTTAGTACGGCATCGTAAACGGCGCTTGTATAGACTGACACGTGAAGAAACTACTTTCTACATTACGCCACGGGGACTTGAACTGTGGCCTGTAAAGCGTGCTCTGTCTGTTAGGCAGTCGTGCATTGCGTGAAAACAAAACACGACAAAATAGTTTTCCCGCGAAGGCTCTCGCTTGTCCCTCGAGAAGCAATAGTGTATCATTTCTTGAAAGGGAAAATTTCCCTCTACTGTCTGAGATGATTGTTTTACTGCGAAGCAGTACATGTCTAACCCCCACCACAGTTTTCATTCCGGTGAAGCCGCCCCACTGGGTGCCGCTCCGGCGATCCTTTTCGCGACGGCCGACCCCTCTTTCACAACTGTTATTTGCAAGTGTCTTTCACGTTTAAGCACGTGCCCATAAGCAGTTGCCGGTTTATACGTGCACGAAAGGGCATGAAAGCTATAGCTTTCATGCCCTCACTGATGGCATGTCGGTTGTGCTGGTGGGAGGCTTACACGTGGACGTCAAACAGCCGAATGCGACCCGTCTGGTTTCTTCACTGGTCGAGAGTACTGGGTTGTGTGTGACACAAACGATGAGATGCCTACGACGCTAGAATAAAGATCGAGTCCTTCCAAGTTTTATTGATTGATTGTAGGGGTTTAACGCGCCGACGCAACTCCGGCGATGAGGCGCGCCGTAGTGGAGGGCTCCGGATTAATTTTGACCACCTGGGCCTTCCAAGTTTCATTCAATAAAATGGCTAGGAAGTATGCTCAGTCACAGAGTACAAACAAACGTGATTCGGTTCGTGCACTCCGTCGACTGCGTCCAGCCTCGCAGGTCATCCATCTTCCCAGAAGGGAAGGGCACTAATTCTTTTCTGTAATGCAACACATGACTGTCTCCGCTGCAGCACATTGTTGTCTAGAATGCACGTCGTGTTACTTGACTTAGTTCACGCGCACTAACGCACTCTCATATGCAGCGCCTGACGGACAGTACAAAGAAAGGAACTAGGCAAAGTCGATAGCAGCGTTTGACCTATTTACGGTATTAATGCTAAATCATTAAAATGGCCGACTGAGCAAGAATCCGGCGACGATGTCATAACAGGAGGCCGGATCTCCAAGACTGCGAAACGTTCCATAGCACGAGCCTCGTTAGCATTACTAGAAACACATGTAAAGGATCGTTCTGCTGGGAAACGCCAGATGGAGATTCGAGAGGGCAGCTCTGGGTTTGAGCGCTGTCTTCAACGGAATATCGAGCGCACGCTCCGCTGACCTGGTACAGCGACGCAACAGCGACTATTATCTACAACGCAAAACTGGGAGCAGCAATCACGGGCGTTCAATTGGACATTTATGTTTTCGTATCCACAATTTATATAAACTGTGTAGGTATCCTCAAAGCCTTTTTTTCCCCACCATAACTACTTCTCGTCATAACTTTTGTTATTTCACAACTTAAATTTAGCCAAAAAGTCAATTGTCCCACACAAGAGTCTGTTCCTAACTGCTCCCTTTGAAGAACGGTTTCGCGGCAATAGCTGCATTGAAACGTGTTGCAGCGTCTGAAATAATAGAAACGCTCCATTTATGAATGGAGTGTTTGGCGCTTATCACAGTAATGCGTATATATTAGGTGCGTTTGGTGATACATTCCGCCCATATCGTCGCCGCTCCAAGCTTGGCTGACTTTGTTGCCGAGATGACGCCTACTGGCGGCAAAGAATCTCCCGCCATCGATGTTCCAGACCCACCGTAGCGTGACGCTGTACTAACCCATAAACGGACTATCCGAGCGTACAGAGCATGCGCAGTGGTGATGAGAGGACCTCGTAAGAATGCACTGTGTTGGCATGATTACTAAAACGGTGTTCGGAGCTTACGTTGAACGTACACTCTACAAATTTATATGCCACGGCGCGTGTCGCCAGGTGCCAAGCGTACGATTGCAGTTCCTGGGCGCCAGGGCACCTTAGTGACCTATGGCTCCAGCCCTGCATTGATTTGCCATGCAAACGGGTTCTTCACGTAGTACGGCTGCTACGTGAGGCGTGTATTCTGCGGAGTGTTGAAAACATTGTCGCCTCAAAACGCCAAAAGCGACAACATGCGGGTACAAAAAAAAAAACACAAATAAGGAAGATGCCATCGATACGTCTAAAAAGGAGTTTCAAGGTTCGTTGTGGCTTTATACAGATATCGTTTTTTTGTGTTTTTTTTAACACGACGCTTTACGGCATGACCAATTTGTGATGATGCCACAGCCAATCGGTTGGTCGGTCGGTCGATATACTCCAGCCGAACCCAGTTTAGCCCAGTACAGTCCTTCTCAATATACTGTCCAGCACAGTTAAGAGTAGTCAATACAGTCAAGTGCAGTACAGTCCAGTTGTCAGTTGAGCTCGTCCAGTCAAGTTCAGTCCAGCCCAGTCGGTTGGTCGGTCGGCCAGCTATCCCTTTTCCGCAGTGCAGAATATATGTGACTTCTCGTAGGAGCACAAGTTGCATTACTTCGTGCAGCGCCTGTATTTTTAGGGGCGAAGCTCCTTAGGGCGTGGGTCTGTCCATCCTCGACGTATGTATGTAGCCACCTCTAGTTTAGTTCTTGGATTGTTTACTAGATGGCGTGGCTACCTCTAGTTTAGTTCTTGGATTGTTTACTAGATGGCGGGGAGCGTTGTAATAAAATCCGTTCGCTGTTGGCGCGTGCTCGGAGTCGCCCGATGGATAAGGCTGCAGATGTGCGAGCCCGCGAGGCAGAAGCGCTCCGTGAAGCTGCGCGACGCCGCCGCCAAGATCCTGCCGTACGAGAGCGGGAGGCCGAAGCGTGTCGTCTGGCTGCGCGACGACGCCGCCAAGATCCCAGCGTTCGAGAACGAGAGGCACGGCGCGAGGACCCTGCCGTACGCGAAGCGGCACGGCTGCGGCGCGAAGAGGATCTCCAAAACGTCAGAGAACGGGAAGCGGCGAGAAAGCGCGCGTATCGGCAGGCAGACCCCGATGCAGTGAGAGCTCGTGAGGCGTCTGCAAAACGTATCAGGCGAGCTCAGCCCCAAGGTGCCGACGCGCGGTTTAAGCGAGACTTTCTAGACGTTACGTTCGGACACAGATGTAGTGGGCGAACTTTCACGGAAGAGTCACGGTTTTACTGATGATTTCCCCTCAGGAGCTTCGCGCACTCATCATCATTCACCCCGTGGATATGCTGTGAATTTTTTTTAAAACAATATAAACGTTGATGAAAAGAAGTAGAACATGACTACTAAAAACATTTTATGTCATGTTCACTGTGCCTTTGTAAGGACTTTTCGTGGGCAATGTTCTGCTGAAATGAACGTGTGACTGACACACAGACCACAGATTGCTCGACGTTGTATAAAATAACAGTTTTTTTGCTCAGTGATCGGTTTTTTCTAGCTGTTAACATTCTGATTTCGTCATAAGCATAACCGAGAGGGATAAAACTTCTAGGCTTGATTCCCTCAATGTGCAAAACGGGACTATGTATTTGCGCAAGGCAGGCTAGGTGCTGCCGTTTACGTCAGAGGCTGGTCAGGATTGCTTTTTTTAATGCAATGTGACGTTGGTACGTAAAATCGCATGAAGCAAATTAGCTGATCGTGTTGTACTAAGTAGCGAGAGTATCTTAAGACGTAGAAAGAAATCTGGATTGTCGCCAAGACAAGCACTGACGATGGCGTCGACTGCTTTGTATTTAAGTAGAAAACCACCAGTATGGTCGGTGGCGTAGGAGATAACGAGGCGATAAGTAAAATTTCCCGCAACGTTTGTCGAATTATGACGAATGTGACACTGTCACTGGGTTTCTTGATGAATTGTGCGTGCGGTATTTCATTTCTTCGAGATATCTTCTGCCCATCTCAGTGATGCGCTTGCGTCTAACATATCGCTTACTGTGACTTGGTTGCATTCAAGACGTGGGTCGATTACTGAGCTCACATTATAACGGTGCATTTTCATCCCAGGTTACCCGTTGTTCGGCTAAAACGCTCATTCATGATTTATTTGTAGGGGCTGTCACCATGCGCTGAGTGATGGTGCAGATTGCGTGCAGAGTCATTTCCCAGGTTGCCGGTTAGCGTGCTCGTTGAGCGAGCGACATTCAAGTCTGAGCGTATCGACCCGGCCATCGTGAAATAAACATGCCAGTCGCTTTTGTTCGCACTTACCCTCTACGAATACGCATTCTGTTAGGTCAAGAGACAGAAAATTGGGGCCCGCCGCCACTGCACTCAATTCGAATAGAGATAAATATATATTCTTGCTTCTAAATAAGGTCTAGCAGACGTATATGGAGTACAAAAAAGGCAAGTGGAGTTGAAAAAACTAAAGCAAAGCTATGAACAGGTGAGAAGGCGCTATCAATTGCGCAGCTCGAGTACACACGATGACCCACTTTTTCTCAGGTGGAATAAAAATTTCGCAACCATTCTGTTAACCTTTCAGCTAAAAAAAGTCATACATCCGTCTCACTTTTTTATGCACTCCAGTAACGATGTCGATCACAACTAGACGAGGACATTGAAGAGAATCAAATAGCAAGTTTACAAGATGCGCGAACACTCGTCCTCTTGTTCACATCTCCCATAAGCCTCTCAGGAAGGCGCTCCTTAATCCATGTGGCGCTAAATCATATCCACGGGAAAGGGAGGTAGGTATGATTGCCCTTGGCCTAGGCCTAGAGCGTTGGGCTTTTATTACTGTCCAATATAATCCGTGTTCTTTGGCACGTACGCACTCAAAGGATTGTCCACTGGCGTAGCATCTCTTTACACAATCGAGTCCGTCATTTTTGTTCTGCTATGGCTGTACCCTCTCTCTTGCCTTGACACGCCAATGAGGCAAGTCTATCAAGCCAAAGTTGTTTATGCTTCGGTCATTTATCGCACTGCACGGTTCATTCTGCTTCTGCGCCCATCACTAACATCCACTAAGCACACTGAGTGCCGTGACTGATAGGTCCATTTGCAAAACGTACTTTGCGGCCCTAACGTAAACACGGAAACCGTAATATTTCGTCATATTTACATGCGGTTCACGTGTATAGTGCGGCGAATATTTTATTATCGTCACGCCTTTTGGGAACAGATTCGAGACGAGAATTTTCTACTCTTTGTACCTTAGGTCTGCGCCATTTTGTTTCGCGTAATCTTTCTCTTTGTCCTCACTTGCCAGTATACAGATAAGCTGATAGCGCGATCTCAATAAAAAGCATTGAATTCTGTTGCCTTGTGGTGCGTTTACAATATTGCTGTGAATAAATCATGAGTCATGATTATTTTGAAAGATGAAGTGAAGACCGATCCTCCCGTGTGTCCGAATGAACAGTGCTTCTAGCTACCGAGGTCACCTTTTTAGCGATCCCGACCACCAGGAAAGATCTGTTGTGTTTTTGTTCTGTATATATTCTAGCGGCTCGATCCCCTTGAGCTGAGATCAGGATTGAGGAAGTCGCAAAAAAATAGAGAGAACTCCGACGACAAAAGAATTCAGAGAAGCGTGCACTCACGCTCAGTACTTGAATGACGAAGCTGTTGTAGGTGAGCATTACCGGACACATAGTTAGGTTTCAGTATCATTGTTTATTTGCATTGTTGCGGTGCTAGTAATCGAAGTCATATGCATAAAAGAGGTCGTCGTCTTCTTCGCGGCGAGTGGTGGATGCGAAGTCACCCTCAGCATTGTAGACATCCACAAGCTGTTCATCATCGACTCGAGACAGCGGTGGCGGGGTCTGCAAGTCCTCTCGGTAAGGATTGGCACACTCGTAGCCGTGTCTCAAATAATCCATAATGGCTTACAGAGAATGCGGCGGCCGCGGTGACCTCCCCCAAGCAGGGTGTCTTTTCAACTTTAGCGCTAGCGCTGAAGTTTCTTTTTTTACATGCGCATTAGCGCTTGACGACAGCGCTAAAGCTCTCCTCCTTGTCTTTTTTTTTTTTTTTTTTTGAAGCCACTGCGCCAGCCGGAACTCGGCGGTCGCCGCGAGGCACGCACTCACGAGCACTCGGAATTTTCTTTGCTTTTCTTCCTGCAAAGGCGAACTTACGGCTTATACACCAGGTACGCTGTTAAAACAAAAGTAAACCAGCCCGAAAAACTGGCGACAAAAACTTTTTGGTGTTTTTTTTATAGGCCGATGCTTTTTTATTGCTTCTATCGGTGTTCTCGGTGCAAGCTTAGTGAATCTATTGCCGGCTCTACTGTGTTGTGCATTCCAGTAACACTCCCCTTTGAGGCACAGCTGCGCCACCTGCGTCAAACCGGTCTTCACTGGTCTATTGTTGCAAAGTGTTTGAAGCGGATGCGCCAGAACATAAGCAGAAATAGGGTCTATAAGGGTGAGTTAATAGGAATAAGGGGAATAGCGAACATGAGACAGAGAAAGATGGATAGATGGCGGGACGAAGAGGGATGTGGGGGATAGTTACGGCGCGGGTTGACCCTACAGATACGTAAAATTGTTCCGCTACCTTATTTTCCTCTTTTCTCGCTTGTGTTTCTAATGGCCGGGCGAAGAATGATGAAATCGGCGGCGGGCGCTGCGCGCGTAAAAGTTTGAGCAGGCAAATGGACGGCGTCGATTGTAACCGGGGTGTCGAAAAATACAGCCCGAAATGCCGGCCTGCAAAGAGGAATGGAGCCTCGCGTGGTGGGGGAGGTGGCTCTTGAATGGAGGAGGCTGCCGCGGCCGCCGCCGTTCACGGACGTCCCTGGGGAGAGCACGGCGCGAGAAGCTGACCACTCCATCACACGGCCGCTTAGTCAGCGCCTTCGGAAGAGACGGGGGACCGCCACCCCCGAACGCGGTAGCGGAGGCAGAAAGAGGGAGGGGAAGGACGCTGGGGGAGAAGGGAAGTATTCCGCGGGGGCCAGTTCCGCTGAGCGTAACGCTGCGCCGTAACTCAGCCGGGCCGGCCGAACCTCGCTCACTGGCCGAGTGCTGCAGAGCCTTGTTTACTTCCACGCTGTCGCCATCGGCCTCAATTCGGGCGCGCGACGGGAGACGAACGCTGCCGCTTCTCGGATGCGTTACGTCCTGCTACGGGGCAATATAGCTGTCCGTATACGTTCCGCTGGCGGCCTCAGTGCAAGAAGCGCCCGCGAGACGGCTGTTGCTGGCGCGGGCTGACCAGTCGTGGTCGGTGTGTTAGTGGAATGGGCTCGCGCTTGTCAATGCAGTTATTCCCTTCCCTCCGAGATGCGAGCGTTTCGTACCGGAAGTAGAAGAAGCTTTCCTACCGGAATACACAAGCACGAAATCTGTCGCAATGGCTACTTTTTTGTTCGAGGAGTGTGGTGTATGCCAAACTCGAAGCTACAGGGTTCATCACGGGACATTGCCATCGGCATGACCAGAATCTCTCTAACGCCGAAGCAGAATAACGGGCGAATCACAATCCCTCTCTTAATAAGAGACAGTGGCGGATAGTTGTGTATAGTAGAATGGCATGTCATCATTTCTTTTGCCAAACCAGATATTTCACATTGATGTGTTTAGCCTTTTTTTTCTGTTCATGACATCTAGAAGCGACGTACAGCTACGGCACATTCGAGGGTTCTAAGTCTTCTTATTTGATCACCCTCCAAGAGTCATCTAAATCAACAGGACGTTCGGAATGTCACCCCTAAAAAATTGCAGGATGCTTTAGCTTCCCCTTAAGTGTCGAACGCGATATCGTTATGTGACCCCGTTCGCATGGGATGAAAACTTCCGAGGGGTGAAAACTTTCCGCTCCTGCCACCACGCCATCAGCTTGGGCAGCGCCCTACGGTTCCTTGGGGGTTCAGTGGACTTCGCAAAGTGGGGCTACAAGAGTGTCCGCCCACGGTCGCGGAACACCTTGTCCTCAACCAAAAATTATTAAAGGCTGCGGTGATATGACCCAAAGAGCCTGAGTTCTTAGTCGGGTGGTCTTCCTGGGTGCAGTCCCACACTGTTTAAACATTTCACACAGTAAAATACTCAATTTCTCAATTTACAAAGTGCGACTATATTATAATAATTGCACTTTGTAAATTGAGAAATTTATTTCGTCGTTGTATAAATTTACATGGGGATTGCTAGCGTCGTTGTCCAAACATGAAGTCTCCTACAAATGCCAGCGCGATATTAGGTAGGCGAAAGCGGCTGCTATCCATCTGGTCTGGGAGTGCCAACGATCCCCATCCCTCACACCCAATCCCCGTCCCACGTACGAGCAGTGGGTGGACCGGCTGTCCAGCTCAGACCTCTCGACCAAGCGCACGCTCATAGAGAGGGCACGAGCAGCCAGCAAGGACCAGGGCATCCCGGACTAGCGGACGCCCCCACCGGTGTTCTTACCATCCTGCACCATTAAGCTCGAAATTAAAGATGTTTATTCTCTCTTTCTCTCTTTCTCTCTCTCTCTCTCTCTCTCTCTCTCTCTCTCTCTCTCTCTCTCTCTCTCTCTCTCTCTCTCTCTCTCTCTCTCTCTCTCTCTCTCTCTCTCTCTCTCTCTCTCTCTCTCTCTCCGGATGAGTTTCCCCCTTAATATCTCTGAAGGAAGAGGGTACAACTTCCCATTTTGGATAATGTCCCCATGGCCACCAAATGGGAAATGTAAGCCCCTAGCCTGCATGAGACGAGTTGGCGGCTTTTCACGGAACCAACTCCGTCGTCCTGTTAAACGGTGAAGGGACGAGAAGAGAGTCGCACAAATTCCTGGTAGCAGAAAAAGCCCCCGATCGCCGTCTGGTATGATCGGCCTGTTCACCGAAACGTTGTCTTAGTGACTATGGTCCATCATAAAGATGGTGAGAGGTTATTAATGATTAGCACAGTTACTTCCGGTCGGACGTTTAGAACGTGCGTGGAACTGTTGCTGCATAGTTGGCTGCAGTTCAAAGTTGGCTCATAGTTGGCTGCAAGCCTAATCTTTGAAGCATATACCTACTGCCCCCCACCCTTACACGCACGCAAACGAATGCTCGCAGAACAACAATAAAACTAAAACGCGAGAGAAACACCATATGCTGAAGAATACTGGAATTTATTCAACCCTGTGCGCCGTCAGAAGCCCGCGCAACATGGTCACCGGCTGTCACAGCGGAACGGCCACACCAAGTCGGAAGACAGGACGTTCTGCTCCTTCGGCCAACTACAGCTATAGCAAGCAATACACGGGTAAGGCGGACGTAAACAACGAACACCGCAAATTTTCGAGCGATTGACCTTTCCAACCTTCGATAGGCCGATTTGTGTTCACCGCTTCATCTCCGGAGAAAATTACAAGCCTTCTCCCGGACCCTCCGGCGAAGGCCGGCGAGGTATCCCTCCCGCACGCACGCTCCTCGGAGCCAAGTGCACGGATCGAGACGCATCATAAAGGGACGCGGCTGCGGAAGCGGCCGGCAGGGTTAGCGGAGGCGAACCGTTAATGCAAGCGGCCAATCTGGCCGCAACGAAAGGAGAGCCCCGCGGCCTCCGGCACGGAGAACAGCTGCGGACGCTGTAATCATGATCCGGCCAAGCACCGCGCTTCATTCATCTCGGCCCCCGTTTGTTCTTCCCGGCTCTATCTGCGCCGATACCTCTCCCGCTGTGGGGGAGGAGAGCCGTCCCACTGCCTCGCATCCCCGAAGACGTGGTGGCGGCGGTGCGCTGCCGCCGGCCGGTCCGATTGCGAGCGCTCTCCCTTCCCCTTGTTCCGGCCATTGAAAGAAGCGCGCATCATTAGGCCCCTCGCATCGCCGGAGTCGGCGGAGAGGTGGTCCCATCGTCTTGCTCTGCGGCTAACCCCTTGTCCGGACGATTGGCTCGACTGCTGGATGCTCGGGGGGACGCGATACAGACCGACGGGTGCATTCCTTCCTCCGCGCGCTCCCTCCGTCGAGTCTTTTTAGCTTGCCCGCACACATTTCTCTCCGGTCTCCGCCCTCTTTCGAGCGCCGTCCGAGGAGTGTTTGTTTCGTGTTTGGCGCCACTGGTGTCGCTGGTTGCACTACAATACCGTACCCGTGTTCTGCGGTGTGTAAACAAGGTAGAGAGTAAGAATCAACATCTCTCAAGCTCTGGGTTGAGAGTTGTTTGCTACAGAAACCTGAGAAAAAATAGGTCATGGCATATTGGAGGTGTTTTGTCTATTTGCAGTGACAACGGGCGTCTCACAGATCCAGTTAACCGGTGCTTTACTTAAAGGTTCGAGAAATGGGGCTGACAAACACCTCAGTGCTTAAGCATGGCACCACTCTGCGACCCGCTTTTTACTGCTGCCAGTGTTACATATTACCTTGTTAATATTTAGACTATCGACAGTAGTATCAATTGAAAAAAAATGAGGTGGTAAGAAATGTGAAGTATATCGAAAACAAACAACGCAGGCTTTTTAGTACACTTTAGATCACGAAATTTCTCGCTCTATGTCAGAGAAAAACTTTTAATTTGCCAATGAAGAGTTCAGATTTCGCTCCCAAATCGCCACTTCTTGAATGAAGATGCCGGCAGTACGGCAAAGCACTATCAATAGAAGAAATTTAAAAGGAGGTTTTTATGGTGCTATGAATACAAAGCAGGTAAGTATACAGGGTGATCAAAGTTAAGTCGACAAGTTCAACTTAACTTTGATAACCTTGTATATAAGAGCAGTAGCTACACTCTATTCGCGTATTGTCATTTTTGCGGCGTCTTGTGCACAGTCTACGTTATCCCATTGTGGTTGCAGTGAAACGCATACACATGATGGCTATAACTATATCTCAATATACAGTGATATGAAAGTGATATGAATACAAAGCAGGTAAGTATACAGGGTGATCAAAGTTAAGTCGACAAGTTTATTAAAAAAATCGACGCTTAGATTTACGTGAAGACCAATTCTACAGTGAGGTTATGCGCCCAGTGGGACACATAAATAAGAGGTAATTATTCATTTTGGAGGCTTAATTAACTCAAATTGATTAAATAACTTTTTAGTGGCTACAGTAAGCAGGCATATTTGTATTGGAAAGTTAGACGCAATCATTTTTCTACGCGGTAAGGCGAAAAGCAAAAACGCCCGTGTGTACGAGATTTCGGCGCACGTTAAAGATCCCCAGCTGGTCAAAATTAATCCGGAGCCCTCCACTACGGCACGCCTCATCGCCTGCGCTGCGTCGGGGCGTTAAACACTACAATCAATCAATCTATCTACGCAGTATCAATTGGCAAAATCCTTCTAGTGCATCCGTGGTTCGAGATATCAAACGGCGAAATTTAATTTCCGTTCGCATGATTACGCATGCAAGACAGTCTGCACCGGCGCAAAGCTCCTCCCTTCTGTGACGTACCTGCTGTGTACGGTGTTTAGTTCGACAAAGGGGTGGAGGCACAGGAAAAAGGGATAACTGGCACCCATTCATTCTTGGCTGGCGTTCTCAATCTGCAGTACTGGGAACCACTATCGAAACACAGAACAAAAGGAGGGAGCTGTGCGCCGGTCTTCTCTGTCTCGCATGCGTAATCATGCGAGCGGCAATTAAACTTCAAGCCGGCTCTTGGCGCTGGCACTCTGGTCGGCAAGAGTCTGGAGAAGACGGGGTGAAGGGCTACAGCAGGCAGCAATACAAATGGTCAACAAATAGAACACAGCGCAATATCATCAGTATAAGGAAGAAAATGCTTTCGCAGTTCGATATCTCGGAGTACGGATGCGCTAGAATTCTGCCAAATGAAACTGCGTAGAAACACGATTGCGTCTAACTTTCCAATACAAACATGCCTGGTTACTGTAGCCATTAAAAAGTGAATTAATCAATTTTACTTAATTAAGCCACCTACATCAATAATTACCTCCTAATTATGTGTCCCCTGGGCGCATAACATCACTGTAGAGGTGGTCTTCACGTAAATCTAAGCGCCTATTTAAAAAAAAACTGTCAACTTAACTTTGATCACCTTGTATATAAGAGCAGTAGCTACACTCTATTCGCGTATTGTCATTTTTGCGGCGTCTTGTGCACAGTCTACGTTATCCCATTGTGGTTGCAGTGAAACGCATACACATGATGGCTATAACTATATCTCAATATACAGTGATATTTCGCTATAAAGTTTATTTTATGAAGGTTTCACACTCCCGCATTAAAATTATCCCACGATAAAACTCGCTTTATTTTACCAATATTCAGCGGTAGCAGAAAATTTGAACCAAGACCGCGTGCAAACTATCCTAGCGTTCATTACCTGCAGTCATCGGGCTTCTAATGAGCTCGGCCATATGCTTTTCCAAGCCTAAGTGTTACATATGTTTCAGTGAATCAGTACATACCTGTACCCTTCGCGATTAAAGCCGCACCTTAGACGACCACTCCTACCGCTACTAAACGTAAAACTTAGCTCGCGTACTAGCAGCCAATTTTTAATTAATATTATATGGGACATTGAAGTGGCACGCCTGCTCTGTTCTTTTTCTTTTCTCAAAGTGATTCTGCGGCGTAGAAATGGGCACCCTTCCCTAGAAAGGCTGATTTTCCTTTACGGCCTAATCTAAGCACCCTTCTCCGGTCCGAAAGCAGTCAACCCTAAAAAAAAAAAAAAGATTCAACTCTTCCGAAACAAAGCGGTCGCGCCGCTGAAATGTGCCTAGAAATAGAGATGCTCTAAAGTAGAGCACTTCCTGCTGCATCTTTCTTCTCAAGTGTTCGTGCCCGAGGCCTGAGCGCCGTTTTACGGTCACTGGCAGCGGACAGGCCGTAAAGGCTTCAGCAAGTAGCAAAGCATTCTTGCTGTAAAGGAAACCCTCTGCTTTGTCCGGAGGCTGCATGAAGTGCTCGTTAGGCTGGTCTCACGCGTAGCGAGCGGTTATTGTGGTCTAAAATGCGTTCCCTCACTCGCGCATGGCAGGCACAACGTATGTAATATATAGGAAGCGCTGATTTTTCGTCTGGATGCGGCCTAGCCCAACGGCATAAAGACTGTGGAAGGATTGCGTAAATAAGAAAACAGTGAACAGGAAAATACATACTCAAAGCAATGTAGACAGCTTACATGGCACAGGAACACGAGCGACTGCTTTCCGCGCACTGGGATGGTTTCAGTTCCTATGGTGGCTTTTCAGGATGCAACCATGTTGCGGGACAAGCCAGCAATTTCGAGGGATAGCGGGTCGCAAGTGCATGTATGGGGTAGACCACCAGTCCCACGACGGCGGTCTCTACCAGCCCATCGTCGTACGGGCAGTCTTTTTGCACAGCGGCGTCGCCTTGTTTGGTACCGTAGCAGCCGGTTTGGGAATTGCCAACGTTTGACGGACCGTTTGTCGTAGTGAGCTTAGCGAGACCAACCAGACAATAAAACTATCGGAAAAATCTGGAGTGATCACTCAGAATGCAGCAGCTAATGCCTTGAGGAGCCTACCGGCTCCAACTACACAACAGAGCTTTCAGAAAGCGCTGGAGTGATCCCTTGGGATGCAGCGGCCAATGTGGCAGAGTTTCATGGCCCCGACCGTATCTTCTCAACAATGCCCTCGTTGAATGAACAGCTGACTCTGGCTTGCTCTAACAGTGTTCCCTGTAAAATCATGGAACACGTCATCTCTTCCCAAATCATTTACTTTCTTGACGCGAACAATTTATTCCATTCTGCTCAGCATGGGTTCCGTAAAGGTTACCCACTTGCTAAACCCAATTAGCCTCTTTTGTCCAGGTTTTGCATACAAGTCTTGATACTAATCAGCAGACTGATGCAATATTTTTGGATTTCTCGAAAGCGTTTGACAGGGTACCTCATAAGCCACTGCTAATAAAACTTAGATACTTAAATTTATATCCTTATATTCTAACTTGGATTGAAGAATTTCTAACTAACCGCTACCAGTTTGTTTCCCTCGATGCAGTGCGATCTCCCTTTCAGTAACATTAGGTGCCCCACAAGGGTCTGTTCTCTCGCCCCTTCTCTTCTTAATTTACAATATTAACCTAGCTTCGCATGTCTCCTCCAGAATCCGTTTGTTGTCTCCTCCAGAATCGCTCAATCCCTAACACCACTGATCAAACCGCTATCCAATATGAACTTAACCACGTACAAGAATGGTGTGACCGTTGGCTTATGAAACTTAATCATAACAAATGCAAAACAGTCTCATTTCACCGCCGCCACAATCCTTTTTCTGGTCCCGTACGTAATTGATAACGTCGCCATCGAAGAAGTGCATTCATATAAGTATCTCGGTGTCACCCTATGCAACGATGTGGCGTGATATCATCTGCAAACAAAGCTTTGGTTTTCTGAAACGTCACTTTCAGCACGCCCCAAAGAACGTGGAAACTGCAGGTGTGCAAGTATCTTATGCGGTCTAAACTAGACAATGCGTCCGCAATCTGGAGCCCACACCAAGCATATCTAATCGACTAACTCAAGGCAGTTCAAAACCGAGCTATTAGGTTTATTCGTTCTTCGTATTCGTATAATACCAGTGTATTATACACACCTCAAAAAAGAATCGGCTCTTTTAAACCTTGATGCCCGCGGCCGTATTTCCATCCTCTGCCTTTTTCACAAATTCTTTCACAGCCCGCTCTGTCATCCCTATATTATTCCACCAGCCCGCATATCTCTCCGCTCTAGTCATCCACTTCAAGTCGCCCAACCACGTATAAAACTACCACTTTTTCAATGTCTTTCTTTTTAAGGACTACAAACGACTGGAATGACCTTTCTCATGACATAGTCGCCATTTCCTGCCAATCAACATTTTTGGACCAGTTGTCTACTTACCTTTCACAATGAAAAACTCGGGGCGAATAAAAAATTATACCGTCAACCCACCCCTATGTATTACACCTCTAGGGGTCTTTAAGGAAATAAAGTGATGTGATGATGTGATGCTTGGCGAGCTACTCGAAAATAATTAATGCGTTAACACCCCAGAAATATCCAATTTTCACTGCTTTTCCAATGCCATCTTCGAGGTTGAAACACTCAAGCCCTTAAGACGGTTTTTGAGCGCCTGGCCCGACATTGGTCTTTTCCTGCCGCCAGTATACACTGACCTTGCGGTTGCTGTAGCCACTGCGAGATGTGTGAATGTTATTGCGGACGCCACTCTACCAGGTGCGGCACTTCGCACATCGTGGCAATCTGTCAACGCCACATGAGATCCACAACCATCCGCACATTAGAAGTTCACTCAGCCCTGCGTTCAAGCAATGGTGACAACAATGAAGATTGTGTTACATTGGCGAAGGCGTCCCCGTACCAAGTTCTGTCGCCTCCGTCATGTAGTGGTAGAGTGGTAAATGAGCGGCGAGCAGAGAGCTGCCTTGTTGTTGACGACAAAGAGACGAGAGCAAAACTTCACTGGTTTACTGCATGACGATAGGTGAACAGCGACGATACAGCAACAGCATGGAGCCGACGGGCAGAGCGGCGCTCTTAGTTCAACCCCAAAAGTCGACTGATTCAAGCCACTTAGAGGGCGGATTTGTACACAGAAGCGGCAAAGGCCCCGCCGCCTCCCCCAGCGCTTTTGCACACGGCCAGAACAAAGTACAGACACACAAGAACACTCTTTCCCGGGTTCGCGAGAGCCGGTGCACGCTGAATCTGAGGCCTGAGAGAGGGGGAAAGGAGATCTCGGCGAGCGCAGTCTGTTCCTAGAGTCAAGCATGAACACGCCCCCTGCTTGCCTTAACTTGTTTGAGGAGGTCAGGCTTTTCGGCAACATACGAAGCTTCCCCACACTGCACCACACTTGCATCTCACGCGCACAGGGTAGCGGCGCGCTGAATCGTAACAGTTGGCTTAAAACCAGCGCACAAGCATCATTGTGGCAGCTTTGGCAGCATCTACGTACCGTCGAAAGCAACGGTTACCACAGCAGAAGCTTGCTGTTGCTGAACCCTTTCCGGGGCGCTTCCTCATGTTTTATTTATTTATTTATTTATTTATTTATTTATTTATTTATTTATTTATTTATTTACCCTGACTTTTAGAGATACACAGTAAAAGCAAAAACACAGCGAAAACAAAAAAGAAAACTGCAATAATACTTACACAGTCAGTACGTTTCTGGTCATACAATGTTAGCTATTGCGTTCTTGAAAAGGTTGAAGTCGTGAGTGGTTGCTGTTGGGTTGGGAAGGCCATTCCATTCCTTTGATGTACGTGGCATGAAAGACTGCGAAAAAAAAAGTTAGTTCTGCAGGAAAGAATGCCGACTTCGAAGGCGGGCTCCAAAGAGTCGGGAAATGGGATGTGGACGTATTACGAATTTATTATGTGAAAAGGTGTGGCGATAGAGCTTGTGAAAAATATATTAGGGGGAACCTTTACGGCGTGATGCAAGAGATGGTAGGCTAATGTCTGCTTTCATGGATGATATGCTTGCTGTTCGATTGTAATTAGATGTAATGAAACGAGCCAAATTATTCTCAACCATTTCTGGCGACTGTATTAAATTGACCTGAAATTGACGTCATTGGCGTGCAGTGACGAGGATGTTCGCCGAAGGTGCGGGTGATTGGCTACCGTGCTCAAAATTTCGAACATCTCGTTGGATATCGGTGCCTCTGTAAGCATCACACAACAGTCAGTTGTTTCTCCCGTGCAACACCAACTGCGGGACCAATAGGAGTCCTGCCCCACCCTGGCAACCGCAGCTGTCAACACCTTTAATCTTTGCCGTTATCTTCCAGACGATCTTGCTTCTCTTCTTGGGTGTTCCTGGTGCCGTCAGACAAAAGCGCAGGCCGAATTCAGCGGCGACAGCGTTAATTCTGGGGGGCACGCGATGCAGGATACGCAAGTTGAAGACCACGAGCCGAAGGACGAACTTTCGCTCACATCTAATACAGGCCACTTCGCCCGGTCACTGGTTGTGCTTCGGGCGCAACTTGCTGATAGCCGTTCCGGTACTTGTGCGTCAGCTTAAGCATCACGGCCGCAGCGTGGACTGCATTGTCTCTGGAAGGGTTTAAAAAATGTTGGCCATACTCTATAGTGACACCCAAGTAGAAAGCGACCATGGGTATGTTTCCAGTCTCCGTCCCTCATAGCCTAATAGTTCTTGAAAATGATACTTCCTGGGTACGTGTGAAGGCCGTTGTCGGCATGTCTAATTTCCGCCTCGTGTATTTCTCTTTTCCGCTACTTTAAAAAGATGTTCAACCAGTGCCATCTAGATCAAATCCCTTTTATTGTGGAATATGCATAGCATGTTTGTGTGTGTCTATCAATCCAAAAGTATCAAAAGACGCTTTCTACAGTTACACTACTTTCGACATGAAACTGCGAGACTGGAGGACGCAGCCCTTCTGCTGTTTCATTGTAATTTATAAAGCTTTATTTTCTTGTTTCTGTCGTCGTAGCGTAAAGTTTCTAGTCGACGTTGGTACGTTCGTGGCAAAGCTTTATTTGTAATCTGATATCCACATAGCGTTCATCTCGTTCATATAAACAGAAAACAAATATGTCCCGGACGCATGTCCGCAGTGATGGCAGCCTTCGAAGTTTCGATGGCTGTGGTTTCAAAAATTGTCCGCCTGCAAGTTTGGTAGGGAGCTTTGATTTATTCGCGCGCCGCATGACAAACTGTGAGCAGGGACGCGTGAGCGCTAATTGCGACCAAAGCCGGAGTCCTACGGCCGCGGGGACTTCGGCATCAAATCCGGGGCTCCATTGCAAATCCGCAATTAATTACGACGCGTGCATGCCTGTCAGTTATGATGCGCGAGTGCCCACAGCACAGTGGGTGATACATTGGCTTACGTGGGGCGATGCGTGGGCTGCGTTGATGCACGGTCTCCAGTGCTGCAGATTACTGTGGCGCGTGTACACTTCTCTAAAGGAGACTTTTGAAATGCCCTAAACCGAAACTTCGGGGACATGCAGCTTAGGCTGGTAGTCCAAAGCCATTCGTCTTGCCACGCACCCTATATCAGAGGATGCGCTTACGCATGTTCGTCGCTTTTTTAACCGTTCTCCTTGCTCTAAGAGGTGTGCTTAATTCTCAGCCCAGATTTTCCCACATTCGGGCCTAAATCGCGGCAGTCACGCGTCTTTATGTTCATTCGAGTTGAAAAATTATCTAGCTGCTTATGTTTTGGGAACCAATCCATACTCGTAGGTGAAAAATGGCAGCATCTCCACTCCGTGGATTATGGCGAGGGTGCGGAGTACGGGGACTTGAAATTACATTAAAATTCCGCCCCGAGTGACATCCTATTTTCGCCCCGACCGTCATACGATTTGAGCGGTGAGTTGCACCTTGATTATTCCCTAAATGAAACTGCAACTCAAGGCTCAAATCGAGTTTCGCTTGTTTTTCGCTTGATGGTGGTGTGCGCACGTATGGACGCGGAAGGACATTGGGAGGTCCTAAGGGACTCCGCACCATTACAGGGGAGGGAGTAAGCCGTTTGACTCTCGGGTACACTAACTCACTGTAGTAGCCCAATGGGTAAGACGACTGACACTAACTTTGTCTGGTCTACCAGACACAGGCTCGAATCCTGCTGGTGCCTGTGGGATTTTTCGCGATTGTAAATGCTATGCTCACGGACGCTGACGGACATTGTGCGGTACTAAGGTACTCCGCACCTAAGAGAGATTTATATTTTCGCCGTTATAGTTTCCGCTTGATCACCGCTCCACAAATTACCAGGTTTCAGCAATTGCTAGAGCAGATTTTATTCTTGTCCTGCAATAGGAAGAATCTAGAGGGGGGAAAGTACTTAGCGAGATTTATTATCACTTGAAACTAATACCATCCCGTCCGATAGCTTCATGTCGCGTGTACTGTGGTGATTCCTCTGCAACATTACTCGATGGCATGACTCGACAAATACACTTTGTAGAAGGGATAGAGGCAACCAACATAATGTGCTCAAAAGGACGGGAGCGTTGAACTCTGTTGCGAAGGGCATTATCAAAGTTGTGTGTATTACGGCTTTTTTTTCTGCGCGGTTAAATGGCGGTCAGCATCCCACGAAGCGTAAATTGCGAATGCTTTCGAGTATCGCTATGTACGTAAAATAAAATGGAGCCAAATCCGCGGACGATTGGTTGGTGCACTTGTGCGTACTATTGTTCGAAAGCGGTGGTACTATTCGGAGGTAAAATCAGGCCTGTAGCAGCTACCTGGGAACCCGACGTCCGTTCTGAAAGAGGCAGATCTTGGGTTACTGGCCTTCGTGTCTAGCGCAGAGGCGACGAAGGTGCTTCATGCGAACGACCGACCCTGCCCACTCCCCTGTATTTTCAAACGGAATGCCCTCCGCAGTTACACATGGCTATCGGAGCACCTTGGTCGACATACGTATCCACCTTCTACTGACGTTGTATGTTTCGACCTGTAGATATCTCACCTACCATTTTACGTTTCATATACTCACCCAAGTTTCCCTTTTTTATTCTCTCTCTCTCTCTCTCTCACTCCGCCCCTCTCGTGCATCATGGTCAACTTAACTTCAGGCACTCCCTTTTAGCGGAGGTAACCTGTAACGGCAAAATCACGCCCCCCCCCCTCCCCCCTTTAGCCCTACGCTTCACATTCTGATGCACCCACGGCCCGGAAAGCCCAGCCCGGTCCGCCACCATAAAAGGTGGAGAGGTATGCGTTGGATGACTTTTGAGTTCTTCAGCTATTTTAGCGAACCGATGGCGGTCGCAACGTCCCAAGGGCCCCGATTCTGAGAGAAAGAACGCGATTTTTCTTCCGCATTCGCTGAAATGTGTGTACGCGGGGTTACTAAAATCACTGTTATCCCGTCTTGTTGAGATCTCTGCACGGACTTGCGGGGGCGCACCAACTTTTGCTGTACCGTCCACCCAGCAGCATTTGCATAGCGTGAATTGCACGAGTCCAACTGATGCCAGTGCTGCCCTGTCCATCATGACATCGAACTTTTACGCAACGGCACTCCTGGCATCGAATTTTTGCACTATGGCGACCCGTCTAGTTTGGCTTTCGAGCTGTCAATGCTACCCCTCACCATCTAAGACACCGTAAAAAGATTCTTTCGCACTATGCAAAGTTGCCTTCACACGAAGATGTTTTGCAATACGTAGCGGCTGACGAGCGTGGTCAAAATGGCGCGGCTGTATCGTATTCACACAGAAAACAAGCTTTTTCGGTAGTCCGAATGCGTTAGAAAGGTTGGTCAATGTGGAGACCAGCTACGTGTGGTTAAACTGGGGGAGGATGGCGAAAGTTGCTCAGGCATAAAGAGAACATGCTCGGATGAAGTGGAGAAGATGACAGAGTTTTCAGCTGTTAGTGGCTTTATGTTTCAAAACGCACTACTCTAAATGGCAAACCGCGGGCACTAGAAGCCAAAAACTATATGCCGCCTGCCTTCCCACCCTATAACACGTTGCGTTGCATAAGTTTTAGCCTCTTGGCGGGAAATTCTCATCCGTGGGGAAAGTCGGCCCCTGCGATGATAACATGGTGGGCTCGCTGGTAGGCATCTTAGAACGCCGCTGAGTTCTGTGTTTTTTTTCCTGTGTCCTTGTCTGAGTGCGCTGTACCTCCGATTTTCTACCCCTGCGTCTGAGCCTTGGCGTAGGTGGCAATGCTGGTCGTTGCGGCGTTGCTGGCGAAATGAACAGATGTTAACATGGTACAAAAAAAAAAAAAAAAACGCGACACAAGAGCAAAAAAAAAAAAAAACACAGAATATGAGAAATTACATACTCTGAACATGAATGACCAGCGAAGCTGCATAAAGTACATATCGCACTTAGGGTTAAAGAAGGTACACGCGTTTTTTTTTTCTATCTCATCACTTGGTAGCAGTAGTCACAAAGGTTTTGTGATTACTTATATAATAATACTTCGAAAGACTGTAGCTTTATCCTAGCGGACAGACATGGGGCTGCCTGTTTCTCTACTGTAGAATCTGTGTATTGACAGCACGTTCGGGAATTCTATAAATTCTACAATTTCATTGTGAACGAATCTTGACAAATAACAAAGACTCGACGCTATAATAAATTCGTCTTATCGAGCAGAGTTCGTATTAGTTTTGTGAATAAAGTTTCGGTAGCACGAGTTAGCCGTTTTCTGCAAAGACACTCCTCCCGTATCGGACGGGAATTTCGTAACGTTCACTACTTCACTGTGAACTAATTAGTTGCGACAAGCTAATAAAACCATGAGAAGTGGTATAGTCGTCTTAACGCGCAGTTGTCAGATAATTGTTTTGGGGAAAGTTTTGATGAAAGGACAGTTACAGTCGTTTTATGCTGGGCATTCACGATAAAGTTGGCTTTGCCGCAAAGCGTTTTCGCCCCCCTTAGATTTGTTGACTGACACAAAAATCCTCAAAACTCTAGCCATAAACAGCTTTGCTGTAAAAACTTGAGTCATCGGAATTACACTTGGATCATCGGGATCGGGATGGGTCATCGGGCAACACACGATGTTTTTGTGTGACTGCAGCTAAGCGGAAGACACAAGGTCTCTTCGATTTGGCCTGCACTTTCTGCATGAGTTCAGAATGAGTTCAGCCAGTTCAGCGCAGGCGCCGCCACTGCAGAACCGGTCCTGCACTTTTGTCGTCTGCTTCGGCACCTCCTCCCTGGGAAGTGCAGGGAAGGCCGTGAACTCATCCTGCACTCTGTGCACCGTCGGTAAATCGAAGAGAAAAGTGCAGGCGCCGCGCACGGCAGTCGAAAATCCAAGAGGCGTCTGTTGCACTACCTGAATGTGTGCAGCGAGTGCAGCCAAATCGAAGACACCTACAAGTCCGTCCGACCAATCCTGTTTTCGATGCGGTGCGTCATAATATCTAGCAAATTGGATGCGCGCGGCAGCGGCTGACGTGGCGGGTCATTTGGCAGCCAAACCGGTTCTCGAGGCGGAGACGCGTACGGGGACGCGTCCCTCTCCACTCATGTGTTCGACCCTTCACTTAAGAGACGTTCGCGATCTGTCGTATCGGGACGACAACGAATGCAGGTAGAGTGATGGTGCAGCTCAGGACAATTTTTAGAACGTTTCTTCCGCAGTGCCCCTCGAGTATTTCGGGCCACGAAAGAAAAGAATTCGCGCATCTCCACGAAGTGAATCATGACGAGTGGGCGAAGCACTGGGGATCCTTATTACCGTAAATCGCCCGTGACATTGCTCACTCGCGCGTGTAAATGAGTGACAACGCGTGTGTGCAGTATATACAATTCCAATCCAATTCAATTTAATCAAATTCAATCTAATCCAAATCCAATCCAATGCTCCTCGCGCGTGCGAAACACTGTGTACACAGACGCCAAGGGACAAGCCACGTACAAAGAGAGGTCCTAAGGTGCTTCGCCCCTAAAACAGACGGGCTGTTCGAGCCCCCTACACGGGCTGGGTATGGGCATCCAGGAAAGCCCGGGTTCGTGCACACCCCTGCCTTGACATGCGAGCCGAGCCATGCGCCCTACATTTTCTTAGGTTTTAATCACGTCGGATGGTAGGAAACAAAAATTCGACCTTACTGGTGCAACATGAAAGACCTCGCGTTAACTTCACGTAGCATGCCGAACTCGACGTCTGCATGCGTGAGGTTCATTGCGTCAAAACATCATGAAGTTGCTCACCCTTGAGTGGTACGCAATCAGGGAAATTCAGCGAGATCGCAGAGAAAAAACCATGGGCGGAAAAATATTCCACGTCGATTACTGTTAGAGGAGGGCCGAAAATTTAGACAGGGTATAGCCCGATAAAGGACAACGCTAAAATTTTACTTTCAAAAATATCTTGTTATTTCCATTTTATTGAGTTCAAAACATTGGGAGCCATTTTCTTCCACAGAGACCCTACGCAGGTAGAAGACACTCGGAACCAATTTCTTGTTAGCGACGTTTTGAATCCGCACCTGCACAAATATGTGCAGCGTATGTATAGCTCCCACTGAAAACCCATTCTGTCGCACACCTCACCCGAGTAGTCGAACGGTTGTTGGCACACATGTCTGACGCGCACGTCTGTCGGTTTGTCTCCTTTTACGCTAATAGAAGTTCTCATGACGTATTCCGGCACACAGGTGTTAGTAGCTGTAGTCCAGAAAGCCAGTCAGGCCATTGATACCGATATTAGAAGGCCAGGAGTTATTCCCATTAAAATCAACGAGGCCAGCCAAGGACTACTCATAATGTAAGGAACACCAAAGCTTTAGTGTCAAATTACAAAACGTGTCCTGTTATCCTCACCACCATTCTCCCTTCGCAACTTTCTTCTTCCTCCACATGCAGACACTCTCTCATCCTACTGTCCTTTACTCCACTTGCACCATAGGCCATAGTTTTCGCGATAAATTTTATTCAATTGAATTCAAGTTTTCTCCATTCGCACTGCGCGCGCCATCTGTTGGGCAGCACGCGCAGATTTATCTTTTGTTTTTGTTGGGCTTGGAGAACCTCGCGGCGACATATTTCGTTTTGTGTTTCTTTCTATGTCGCCTCTATTCGACGCATTCTGAGCCCTCCCCTCCCACTGTTCTTTTATTTACCATCATAAAAACCAATACAACATCTATTCTTATGTAAAGAAAAAGCGCTGGTAATTCCGGTTATGTAGTGAAGTTTTCCCTCAAATATGCGTAACGTTTTTTTTTTTTTTTTTTACTCTGAACAATGTTGAAATCTATGCTGTTTCAGTAGTTCTGAACTGTCTTGCCTGCACATACTTCGTGTTCAAACACTTTTTCGCCTGTTCTAAGGCGTAAACGTCCAGTAGCCCCTTCACAAAAAACTGAAGCCTTGTTTTATTTATTGGTGTTGTTGACCGGTAAATAATATGGCCGCTGTAAAGAGCAAACAAAAACACAGGGGTAATTCGATGAGTCTTAATACCCGGGACTCCACCACAGCATCCCAGTGCGCTACCACTGAGCTATCTGTGCACTTTCTTTGTGTAACAGTAACTTTACTTACAAATATTGATACAAAGCCACATCGGGTGATTGCAGTGGCTCCAGAGTATACAAGAGAAGATCTATTTACGCGCACACGCAAAAAAAAAAACGCGTTCGGGAATCATGCCAGCATAAAGTCAGCATGTTCGGCCAGGGAAGTGTAAACCAGTCGAGGATTAATGATAACAAAGCCGCAGAGCGTTGGTGAAATTTACCCTAGAATGATTGGCGACGGGCTGGTGGTGTCAGTTCCGTAAAGTTTGACTTGAGCGGGATATATGCAGAGGGAGGGAAATCGAGCTCTTACGAAAAGTCATTGCTAAATCCGTAGCCTTCCACTACGGCGTACGTCATCGCCTGTGTAGAGTCGGCGCGTTAAAACGTATCAATCAATCAATCAATCAATCAATCAATCAATCAATCAATCAATCAATCAATCAATCAATCAATCAATCAATCAATCAATCAATCAATCAATCAATCAATCAATCAATCGACAAAGTTCATTGGTGGGTGGAAGTGGGCTCCACTATTTCCCGGTACCATCCCTCAAATTGAGTCCCATTTCCTCTGCCTTGTGGAAGCAGAGGAGGAGATGCCGGGGGAGTTCTCTGAGGACCTTTACAGCGTCAAGAGGAGATCCACTCTGAGCTAGAAAAAACGATATTGCGGGAGCTCTTGAGCGGAGCACGGACCGTGGCCTCCGCACGGACAAACGAGTGGTGTCCGAGGCACAGCCATCCCAGCCACGATCAGGTCGCGCTCTCGAAGTACCGCTTTCACAACACTCGCCGAAGCGTTCACCACACTCGTAGCACCTGCCCTGTCGCTGGCATTGACAACGCAGTTAAAGTCACCCGCTCTGACGAGGCGGCCGGAAACCCCAGAATTTCCCGAATAGAGAAGTCGGCACGCGCTGCTCTGTGCACGTCGCCACCGGTGGAACAAAAGTTGTCGAAGTTGTTATTCCTTTCTTCATAACACATACCAACTTTTCAGACCGGCTAGGAAACAGAGCTTGGAGTGGCCAGTGAACCGCTTCACAAAATTCATGAAACTCTGAATTGGAAACGTAAAAGTTCGCGAAAAGTGCGCACCGCTTGGCACGAGAACGCGATGACACGTAATCGCAGAACCCTGCAGAACCCTGATTCTAGGGAAGCTGTTGCCTGTGCCAGTCTGCTTGCTGAGGCAATTCGTGCCGTAAAACGAAGAAACTAAAGCGAATAAAGAGACGCAAACATTGTGTAGCAGAAAAGAAGCCGGTCGAAGTAATTCGCGCCAAAGGACAAAGAAATGGAAGCGAAAAAAGAGAAGCAAATACAATGTTGTGATGGTAATGAAGTTGTTAATACGTATCATCAGGCTTTTCAGCGGTTCGCTATTTATTCGGGCACCAGTAGGGCATTTTTGGCGGCCATTTTGGGAGCTATCTCTAGAGCATGTCTCGAGATGTTTTACCTGTCAAGTTACTCAACGCTTCCAGATCAACTGGCAATGGAGAAGAGTGCTCGAGAACCACCTCGACCATGCAGCACGTCCGACCCTCCGATCTCCCGTTGCAACTGCCACTGGCTCCAGCGCGAATTAGTGCATTGCAGTGTAGCTGGGAGAACAGCCGTGTGACGAAAATAATTATTAACCTTCGTTATGAAACTGCTGCAGTGGTACGAGACAGAAATGAAGAGCGTGGCGTTCATAAGAAGCACATTCAGGAAACACAAAGAGACGCAGACACGCGTGGAGGCGGCTGCGTCTGACTTTTGCCGACGGCGACGTGATACGGTCGCTCGGTTGCACCCAGCTCGCGTCACCCGGAAAGCAGCAACCATCCGTAACGAACAAAATGAAACAAAGTCCGATTTTTCGCTGCACTTGTTGGTGCGTGTCGCTTGCTCTTAACCGTCACCCCCCCCCCCCTTTTTTTTTTTCTTTGTTTAGTAAACCATCTTTTCACACCCAAGCTCTTACTTTCTTTCTACAAGCAGCATTTATTTACATTTGTTATCACACTTCTGATATTTATTAAAAAGAAGTGGGCGTCTCAAGTTTATCCTTCTCAGCGGTAAATGTATCGCACCGCTGCATTTCACGTCCTTGGAGGCGTTGCTCAAGCCAATCGTAGGCTGAGCAGTCATCACACGCTTACACATTGTAGGACTAATTGCACCCTGGACAATTTTAAAGGGGCCCCAGCAGGTCACGGTTTCAAGCGCGCTATCGCGAAATAAGCGTTCTTTTCTTTCCTTAATTACATGCGATGTCTTGCCCCCACTCGACTGAGCTTTAACGTAGTCTCTATGACGCGGCTGGCGGTGACTACTATGGCGCCGATATTGACGGGTTCTATCAAGTGCTGCAGCCAATCAGCGGTTCCGGCTCTGGGGAAGCCGGAAGCGCTGATAAAGGGGCCATGCAGGCAAAATATAAGTTTGTTTTATTGGAAATATTTAGTATTTTATGGTGCCCTCAGGGCCTGTCCGGCAGCAAATAGCTTTATTCACTAAGAAATTAAACATTTTAGGCCAAAATTTCAGTTCTCCCGCTAAATCATATGTTTTCGTAACGTCGACAATGACGTATCCAGAGCACGGCCTTAAAACTAAAGATAGCCTGCTGACCAGGGCTGCTACCATCTCATAAACGGCCGTTTGGCTATCTTGTTTATCACTCACTTTCATAGATGGCGCCGCAGTACAGCTGAACTGCTAGTGTTCGCACTTTGCTTCTGGCCAGACTTCTATACGTGCCGTATTTTTTATTAGGGTTCATACTAATCGTTTTGAATATCAAGTTATGACTCGACAAATATGGCCATGTTTGTCGAGTCATAGCCGCTTATGTCAGCTGGTCAGTGTTGTGTAAGACGAGTCCGACGCGTCCAACGACTGTTAGGCCGTGACAGACGGCAAAGTGCCGCACTAACCGCTGCGATGTTTACGCGTTCTTTCGTAACTTTGATTGTTCACCCCACAATTCTTACTGCTATAAAAAGAATGTGCCCTAAATTTAAACGCAAATAACTCGTTCGGCAAGCTTATAAGCCCTGCCTAATTTGCGTTTACTTTTGCCGACGTAAGTCAATCGCACAGCTGGGCATATGGTATCGTAGGTCCTGTTGCGGGAAGTGAGCTAGTGGGTCACAAGGCCATTCCCCTTTTTCCTAATTATATAGCGTATTTGAGCGAAGTTCACGTTAAGGGTGCTGTCAGTGTGATTCTAGCGAGGCAATCTTTCGAATGAATCAATCTTGTATTTTGTCTGTAGGACCCCTTTAAGGAACAGCTATTGCGTGCGACCACTCACAATATCTGCTTTAAAGGGCACTGATGGCAAGCAGCAAGTTTGCTTCAAACGAAAGTCTGACCTTTCCATAACCATTTTAGCCTTGATTCGGTGCCGAAAGATGCCTTAAGTACTGAGAAATCACTAATCAAACACTTATCAAATGTGACGCAAATAGCGACTGCAGCCGCTGTTAGCGCCACGATAAACCGGAAGCAAGCGAGGCAGTGGTGATGTATAACGGTATATCAGCAACCGAATACAGCGCCACCACGTACCGAGCGGACTGGTCAGTTTGGATCAAATCAGTCGTGCTTTCCCGAACTCCCACGTGCTTTGCAGCTCTGGGCCACTTAGAAAAATGTTCTTCATGGCACTCGTGATCAGTATTGATGCTTTCTCGAAGAAAAGCGTATTGTCTCTATGTTTGAGGCCCCTATATTATCTCTATGTTTGAGGCCCCGCGAATGTTAGCGTCCAACCAACTGCTCGTTCGTACCTTGCACGTTTCTTCGAAAAGCGGTACCATCGCCCCAATAATGGATGAGTAGCGCCATCCAGTGGCAGCCATGAAAGACGTTGCGCGTGCCAGACGCTTTAATCACTTCCGGTACAAGTTGAGCGGTATAGCCGTATAGCCAGTGGCTGTGTGAAGGAAAGTTTGACATCCACCTAAATGCAGCCATACGGCTACAAAGGAAAGCTATACGGCTTTGTCAGAAACTTCGCAGTTGAAGAAAAATTCGTCCTGGTCCAGTATTCGAACCCGGGACCACTGCTTAACCGGATCAGTCGCTCTACGAACTGAGCTAACCAGGAGGCTAGTCGTTAGTAGCGCGAAAGCGAATTGATCAACAACTCGAAGTGAGGGACAGGTGTTAATCGATGAGATTTAGGGGAAAATCCTGGACCAGGACGAATTTTTCTTCAACTGCGAAGTTTCTGAGAAAGCCGTATAGCTTTCCTTTGTAGCCGTATGGCTGCATTTAGGTGGATGTCAAACTTTCCTTCACAGAAACTTACTCCACCTTGGGGATTTCCCCTAAATCTCGTCGATTAACACCTGTCCCTCACTTCGAGTTGTTGATCAATTCGCTTTCGCGCTACTAACGACTAGCCTCCTGGTTAGCTCAGCTCGTAGAGCGACTGCTCCGGTTAAACAGTGGTTCCGGGTTCGAATCCTGGACCAGGACGAATTTTTCTTCAACTGCGAAGTTTCTGAGAAAGCCGTATAGCTTTCCTTTGTAGCCGTATGGCTGCATTTAGGTGGATGTCAAACTTTCCTTCACAGAAACTTACTCCACCTTGGGGATTTCCCCTAAATCTCGTCGATTAACACCTGTCCCTCACTTCGAGTTGTTGATCAATTCGCTTTCGCGCTACTAACGACTAGCCTCCTGGTTAGCTCAGCTCGTAGAGCGACTGCTCCGGTTAAACAGTGGTTCCGGGTTCGAATCCTGGACCAGGACGAATTTTTCTTCAACTGCGAAGTTTCTGAGAAAGCCGCATAGCTTTCCTTTGTAGCCGTATGGCTGCATTTAGGTGGATGTCAAACTTTCCTTCACAGAAACTTACTCCACCTTGGGGATTTCCCCTAAATCTCGTCGATTAACACCTGTCCCTCACTTCGAGTTGTTGATCAATTCGCTTTCGCGCTACTAACGACTAGCCTCCTGGTTAGCTCAGCTCGTAGAGCGACTGCTCCGGTTAAACAGTGGTTCCGGGTTCGAATCCTGGACCAGGACGAATTTTTCTTCAACTGCGAAGTTTCTGAGAAAGCCGTATAGCTTTCCTTTGTAGCCGTATGGCTGCATTTAGGTGGATGTCAAACTTTCCTTCACAGAAACTTACTCCACCTTGGGGATTTCCCCTAAATCTCGTCGATTAACACCTGTCCCTCACTTCGAGTTGTTGATCAATTCGCTTTCGCGCTACTAACGACTAGCCTCCTGGTTAGCTCAGCTCGTAGAGCGACTGCTCCGGTTAAACAGTGGTTCCGGGTTCGAATCCTGGACCAGGACGAATTTTTCTTCAACTGCGAAGTTTCTGAGAAAGCCGTATAGCTTTCCTTTGTAGCCGTATGGCTGCATTTAGGTGGATGTCAAACTTTCCTTCACAGAAACTTACTCCACCTTGGGGATTTCCCCTAAATCTCGTCGATTAACACCTGTCCCTCACTTCGAGTTGTTGATCAATTCGCTTTCGCGCTACTAACGACTAGCCTCCTGGTTAGCTCAGCTCGTAGAGCGACTGCTCCGGTTAAACAGTGGTTCCGGGTTCGAATCCTGGACCAGGACGAATTTTTCTTCAACTGCGAAGTTTCTGAGAAAGCCGTATAGCTTTCCTTTGTAGCCGTATGGCTGCATTTAGGTGGATTTCAAACTTTCCTTCACAGAAACTTATTCCACCTTGGGGATTTCCCCTAAATCTCGTCGATTAACACCTGTCCCTCACTTCGAGTTGTTGATCAATTCGCTTTCGCGCTACTAACGACTAGCCTCCTGGTTAGCTCAGCTCGTAGAGCGACTGCTCCGGTTAAACAGTGGTTCCGGGTTCGAATCCTGGACCAGGACGAATTTTTCTTCAACTGCGAAGTTTCTGAGAAAGCCGCATAGCTTTCCTTTGTAGCCGTATGGCTGCATTTAGGTGGATGTCAAACTTTCCTTCACAGAAACTTACTCCACCTTGGGGATTTCCCCTAAATCTCGTCGATTAACACCTGTCCCTCACTTCGAGTTGTTGATCAATTCGCTTTCGCGCTACTAACGACTAGCCTCCTGGTTAGCTCAGCTCGTAGAGCGACTGCTCCGGTTAAACAGTGGTTCCGGGTTCGAATCCTGGACCAGGACGAATTTTTCTTCAACTGCGAAGTTTCTGAGAAAGCCGTATAGCTTTCCTTTGTAGCCGTATGGCTGCATTTAGGTGGATGTCAAACTTTCCTTCACAGAAACTTACTCCACCTTGGGGATTTCCCCTAAATCTCGTCGATTAACACCTGTCCCTCACTTCGAGTTGTTGAACAATTCGCTTTCGCGCTACTAACGACTAGCCTCCTGGTTAGCTCAGCTCGTAGAGCGACTGCTCCGGTTAAACAGTGGTTCCGGGTTCGAATCCTGGACCAGGACGAATTTTTCTTCAACTGCGAAGTTTCTGAGAAAGCCGTATAGCTTTCCTTTGTAGCCGTATGGCTGCATTTAGGTGGATGTCAAACTTTCCTTCACAGAAACTTACTCCACCTTGGGGATTTCCCCTAAATCTCGTCGATTAACACCTGTCCCTCACTTCGAGTTGTTGATCAATTCGCTTTCGCGCTACTAACGACTAGCCTCCTGGTTAGCTCAGCTCGTAGAGCGACTGCTCCGGTTAAACAGTGGTTCCGGGTTCGAATCCTGGACCAGGACGAATTTTTCTTCAACTGCGAAGTTTCTGAGAAAGCCGTATAGCTTTCCTTTGTAGCCGTATGGCTGCATTTAGGTGGATTTCAAACTTTCCTTCACAGAAACTTACTCCACCTTGGGGATTTCCCCTAAATCTCGTCGATTAACAGCCAGTGGCTGTGGCCGCTGTCTTCACGTTTTCGCTGTTTTCTACTTAATTGCTAAAAAGTCGACGCGTAAGAGGGGTATATTCGTGTTCTCGGTGAGCTATTCTATCCATCTAGAGTTGTATTTTTACTTCAGTGTCCCTGTAATCTTTAGAGAAAAAAAAAGCGATGGTGTGGTTAAAATGGTCAATTTCCTAAAGCAAGGCTAAATCCGTTGTTCTTTTAGATAGAGTACGGACAGCATGGGAATTCCAGTTGAAAATTTTTAACGCTCTCACACGTTTGCCCAACCTTTAAGCGTCTCTTCATCGCGCTAAAGCGCAATGACATTTAAGTGTCGACAGTTTTTTTTTCAGTTCTTGGTGTTGTTTCAATGGCTGCAGAACTGATGCTGCCTTACCTATTTATGCTGCTTTTACTTGTAATACCCCCCCCCCCCCACCCCCGCCAATGTAAGGCCTCAGGCACTGTGGGCATCGCGTAAATAAATAAATAAATAAATAAATAAATATCAAAGAAATAAACAGCAACGGTAAGGTAAAAGGGTAAGTCACCTGTACGTAAGTAGCACCTCTATTTGTGACCGCTAAATTATAACGAGCGTGACACACCATTGCGTGCATGTTGTAGCAATCACCACCTTTGTCGCCTCGCAGATATTTTTGAAGTTTTTGCACACAATAGCCCCTGTGAGTTTCAACGGCGCGGGCACCAAACAGTAAGATTTCTACCAATGATATCATACAAAAATGGGAGTCGAGTTCTGCTGGTTCGCTCGTTGTTCGGGCGAAAGCACGAGCTCTCGTGGCCTGTAGGGTCAACAACGCGTCCTTTCAGTTCACAATGGGATATTTTTCACCCACAGAGCCTCTTCTATTCAGAAAAAATTTATGCGAGGGGGCCATATTCGCGCCTCCAACTCTGCAAGCATCGCAACTAGAGAGAAAAACAAAGGCACCCGACTTTTACTATATGACTTCTTTCTCGATGCGTGGCTGACCTCGAGATTACTTTCCTCCGAAGCAAAGTATATAAGGAAGTTTTCCCGACGTTTGTTTCGTTTTGCCATCCTGCCAAAGCTGTGTGTGTCTTGCCTTAGAGGAGAAAACTCTCGGAGGCAATATGCGTTGGCGTGGGCTGTGCCTGGATCTCTCAAGAGTCGCCTACGATTCCGCTTTCAACGGCGTTGTTTTCTTGTCCAGCCCACGCTTTGCTTCATTCAGAACGTTACGCACTACATAAGCAACACGAGCGAAATGGATAAAAAAAAATGAAGCGCGCTCGTGAGCACACCCACGCACGCACAAGCACACAAATATTAAGGGAAAACAAAAGTGGGCGAGGTTTTTATGCCAGAGCGTGATATTACCTCCTCTTAATAATCTTCGCTCTCCCGTCCTTTAACTCCTTATGGTCTACACGGGGGCGGTGGGAAATTAGTGGGCGTTTCGCGACGAGCCTTCGCTTGTGGACAGAGCACTTTTGCGAGACTGATCACGTACTCTTGTATGCCCAGTACTACGGAAGTGGCTCGGTGCTTTAGTCGCCGCGAGAAAACGGAGGAACGCCGCCCAGATGCTCGCTTTAATTCCATTAAAACGAAAGGAGCAAATATTAAAAAAAATGATATTAACAACGGGGAGCAATTTGTCATAAGGAACGCTCGTTTATGCTGTCACCGCATCGCGAGGCTCATTCATTAATAATTATGAGTACTACTGGGCCTAATAATTTGCCTCTTGGGGAACAGCGCGAACTAACAGAGACACAAAAAGAAAGAAGTGGACAGGACTAGCGCTGTGTCCCTGTTTTTGTGTCCCTGTTAGTTCGCGCTGTTCCCCAAGATGCAAGTACACCAACTCGCCCAACTCGCCACCCTGCTAATAATTTGCATTCTATTAAGAGTGGTTGATTTGGTTGAGGAAATTATGGTGAAGAATTTGTTTGTCAGTGTGTGTGCCTGCCTGTTTGTGTAAACCTGTTCATCGGTTTATAAAAATGTTTAGGTGCAATATAGAGGCCACTATTTCGGCGGACGTGGTAAGGCGGGGGAAAGGATGACATAATAGCTCCCGTGGGAGTGAGAATGGCCTAGGAGGACACGCATGCGTATGTGTGCGTGTGTGTGAATTGTGTGTGTGTGTGTGGGGGGGGGGGGTCGTTGCGCCTTATCGACGCACTAGATCCTCCGCTGCCCACTGCAGTTCGTCCTTTTGGCATTTCCAGGCAAAACCCTCAAATGCCGTGTTTCGAAAAAACAGTCATTGTTATAGCTGTTGTCCGTTCAAGAAGATGGCCGCCGCCCTAAGGAGTAAATAACAAAATTAAAGCCGTTCCACTCAATGTAAAAGCTGTCGCATAAAGGGCTGTGCTGCCGTTATCCGCTCACTCTTACCATCCATCACGCTCTTCGCCGCCCTGTCTCAATCCTCTCTTGATGAACTGAACGGAGGTTTGTCCAATGCAATTCAAACTTTCCCCCTTCGCAGTGCTCGCGCAGCCCCTGCCTGCTCCAGCGGGAGTCTAATTTTTTTGTGCTTGCTTTTTTCCTCCCGCACGTGCCGGCGTCGCACTGCCACTTTTTCTCGCTTACTCTCGTAAAAACCAACCCAACCAGCGTTCCTCACTAAATGAACGCGGGCGCTGCTGGTTAATTACGTATATTTTGCCTCAAATGTACCTGCAGTTTTCTTCGCGCTAAACAACGGGGAGATGTATGACACGCGCCAGCGTTTCACGAGTTTCGAACGCTTATGACTATATAAACTGCTTGGCTTTCGAAGCCTCTGTGGGACGCCGCGACGACAGAACGCCGTGTGGATCTATTTGGGTCCAGCGAGCGAGCTAAGGCGACAAGGTGGGCCCCTAAAGTGGTGTGCACTTCAAGAACGTGTGTGATACGGTAGAAGTGACCCGATATCCAAAGTATACTCGGTTAGAACTCAAGAACGGCACCACCTCATGTAGTGTATCACTCCGCCAAAGCGCCGGACCCGTGACGTCAGTGCGCGTGCGTTTTGAAAGGGGTTTGCTATGAATGCGTGATATCGTTTGTCAGTTTGTGCGTGAGTTTGTTTGTCGTCACTGGAGTCGTTTATAAGCATATTAAGTCAAAAAAATCAAGGGAACGGCTCACACCGTGTTCAAAATATTCCCAGTAACGCCCTACTTGCGCCGCGCGGAGAAACATCCGGCTACGGTGATAAGGCACAGCGGCAACTTCCGGTTGCACAGCGGCAACTTCTCAGGAATAATGGTTTTCAATGACGCTACCACCGACGTAGTGTCTATCCATCAAGGCGAATTACCTAGAGTGAAGGAATATAAATATTTGGGAGTGTGGATAAACGAAGGGGATAACTACTTAAGTACTCACGAGGAGCAACCTAAGGTAAAGGGAAAGCGAAACGCAGCTATAATGAAGCATAGAGCTCTGTGGGGGTAAACAAATATGAAGTAGTAAGAGGAATGTGGAAAGGAGTAATGGTTCCGGGCCTCACGTTTGCGAATGCTGTACTCTGCTTAAAATCAGACGTTCTATCAGGCCTTGATGTAAACCAGAGAACGGTAGGACGTTTGGCCTTAGGCGCGCATGGAAAAACAACTAACGAAGCAGTTCAGGGAGATATGGGCTGGGCGTCGTTTGAAGTTAGAGAAGCTCAAAGTAAAATATGCTTTGAGATGAGGTTGAGGGCAATGGATCAACGAAGGTGGGCAGCTAAGGTTTTTAGGTACCTATACTTGAAAAGCGTGGACACGCAGTGGTTAAGGAAGACTAGACGGCTAACGAGGAAATACGGAAAGAACAGTGGGGAATCCAAAACAGCCAAGGTAACCAAAAAAGAGGCAAGGCAGATTGAAACGAATAAATGGAGGGAAAAAATGGAAGCTAAAACGTCGTTAGAGATGTACAGGGCTGAGAAGATGAACATCAGAAAGGAAAATTTCTACGATAATTCCCAGGGCAGTGCTTTGCTTTTTGAGGCTAGAGCAGGTTGCCTGCGAACTAAGAGTTTTGTGGGGAAGTATTCACAAAATGATGGGGTATGTGTGGTCTGCGGAAAAGAAACAGAAACTATGCGGCACATAATGTTAGAATGTGAGGGTATCCATCCAAATCTACATGAAGGGAATATTGGGCTTTCAGAAGCCCTAGGATTTAAGGGTATCAGAGAGGAAGTTATCTTCAAGGCGGTCGAGGGGACGAAAGGAAGATTAGAATGCTGGTGGACGAAAAGCAGAGAGGGGAATATTGCCTAGGACAGTTACCACCTGTAACAGGGAAAAGAAAGTATTTCGGGCCTAATAAGCTTTAGGGCCTGCCATAAGCAGCGCTAGTATTAAACCAAAAGTGTAAAACATGGTTATATTAGTCCTTTTTGGTAAGATGACATGTCATCACCCCGCTTCAAAGGGGAAACCAATAGGAATCATCATCAATCATCATCGGTGCCGTTCTTAAGTTGTCACAGAGTATAGCAGCTCGATGAGCTACCACTGTGCTACATCCGCATGTTGCCAGTGGTAGAACAAAAGTTATGGTTGCTGTTTTTCCTTTTTGTGCACCAAATGCCCACTTTGGGGACCGGCCAAGAATCGGGAGCCCTGACTGGTTAATGCGCCCGCTTGACGCAATTCCCCAAACTATGAATTGGAAACGCCAACGTAGCCGAATATTGCATGCCCCGTGACACCCGAACGTGATGGCACGTAAGTAGTGCACATTTGCTGAGCAAAATCCTTATTCTAGGGACGCTGGGGCGTCTGCCAGTCTGCACGCTGACGTAATTCACGAAGGAGGAGAAACGAAAGCGAATACGGAGACGCAAACACGGTGTAGTAGGCCCGAAGCCGGGAGAAGTAATTCGCGTCAAAAGCAAAGATACGAAAGCAAGGAAAGAGGCGCAGATACGATGTAGCCGCAAAGAAGCCGGGGGAAGTACTTCCCGACAAAAGCAAAACAAAACTAGAACGAACAAAGAAAGAAAAAATACGATGTATGTGCAAAGAAGTTGTAAAATAGCATCGCCGGGCTTCCGCCTTGAAAGCACGTAAGCAGACTTTTGTGCCCCGAGGATTTGTTTTCAGTGACCGCGTGATGCCTGTTTCGGCCGTTACAAGCTTGCGCGCCCTCTCACAGGACGGTATCGCTTATTGTATTATGTCATCCGCCAGTGTCAAGTGGCTCAAATATTCCCCGTTTGCTTAATTTCTGACTCCTCCCTATCAAGCTTCCTTAATAGCCTGTGAAGACGGGCTGTAAATAACACTGGAAAGATGGTGTCTTCTTCTATAGCGCACTTTGTGATAGAGATTGACCACCTGCTTTTATGAATGATCATCGTTTATGCAGTCTCTTAGTAAACGTCCTGCAAAAAATCAATATGAGCGTGCTGACCTTGGCCTATAAATCCTCCCACTACTGCGGGAGCGTCAACTGAGTCAAACGTTTTTCAAAATATAAATTCCATGAAAAGGGCTGCATCGTACTCCGCGGATGAAAACGTTGGTGAATGGCATGAATGTGATCCGTCATTGAGCAGCATTTCCCAATTCCTAACTGTTTTCTAGTTTGCTGGACATTTCGAGCGTCACTTATGCAATTAACTACTACCATTACAACAGTAAGTAGGCTGTTGTGCCAATGATTCTTAGGCTCTTAAACTCATGTCCATTTATGTGAATTGCAATTAGGTTTGCGTTTTTAGAGACTGGTGGCACCTTTTAATTAGTGAAAAAAATCTGAGAATAATGTTGCGAGCTTTCCTTGACCAACATCGCCTCCTTCCTTCGGAAGATCCGCGGTTATTTCGTCGCCCCCTGCGGCTGTCTGTCTAGTCCCCTCTTCGAACGCCTCATCCACACCATGTTTAGTTTACTACTGCAACCTCGCGTACCAACGTTTTCTGTTCAGTACTATTTCGTGGGACAGCGCTGCGGACATACAGATGCGCATAGAACCTTCCCGCTACTTCTATTATCTCATCCATGCTGTTCCTTACGTCCCCGCTTTCGTCTATCAGTGAATAGATTTTATCCTTGCCAATAGCAAGATTCTTGTTCGTTTCCCCTAAACTCCCACTTCTGAATTTCTCTCTATTCCATGCCCCGTTCTAAGGCGGGGTACCCCGACTCTTGCCCGCACAACGAATAGCAGAACGACACGTTAAGGGTTGTCAGCTTCACGCACCCGGCTCACCCTACGAATCGCACTGTGTTAATTAAGACATCCACTCAGAGCACCGCCATCACTAAATGAAATGTTTGAAAAGGACGAAAGAGACTTAGAACGTTCAGCTAAAGGTTCAATCTATTACGCGGAGTGTTCGGGGCGTCAGCGCGTTGACAAGCCTCGTGTGTGTGGGCGAAGAGCGGAGGAACCGTGCGGCTCGCGCCCGTCTGCGTGCCGGAGTCGCCCGCGTAGGAGGCGTGCCGGGCTCCTTATTAATACGGCTAATGCCACTTGAGCCTAGCGCTCCGGCAGCGGGCCCGATCCCGGGCTATTAATAAGGCTCTTCAGGCCGATGGCTCACTCAAAGGCCGAGGGGAAGAAGAGAGCAAGAAAAGAAGAGAGAGAAAAGCCCGTCATTGCCGATCGCGCTTCCCGACAAAACCGGTCACCGAAAGCCCCAGAAAGCGCTGCAGGGGAGTGCAAAAAGAGCAACGCGAGAGCGCCGTCGTCCTAGTGGGTGTTAAAGAGGGAGCGGGAAGAGGTGGTGGGGGGCGCCAAAGAGAAGCGTGTCCACACCGGCGGCGCCGTGTTGTGTACCAGTGTGCCGAGGGAGAGACTGCCCTTGTTCAGGTAGGCAGCTCACGTCCACGTTTTGTGCCGTCGTCGACAATCGACTGGCGCTCTCCGGGCCCGCGGCTTCAGAGGCGTTCCATCGTGTGGGGCCGTGTAAACACGACCGAGCGCGCGGCACTGGAGGGGGAAGGGAGAGGAGGAGAAGACACCGACCCTGCAATGGACTAAGGAGGAGGAGGAGGGCCTTCTCCTCCTTCGCTGTCCATTTTTCGGGCCGCGGTCACCGCGAGCAGCTCAGCGCGGTCAACGATCACTTGCGGAACGCCCCAGCGGAACTGTACATATACGGGGCCGCTGTATGTATACCCGTCGCTCGATGCTTTGATCGCGGTGGTGCGCGCGAGAAGTAAGGACAGATGTTGGGAGTCCGCACCTTCGAGCTGTGGGTGCGCTCGTCAAACGTTGACCTTCAACAAAACGCCTTTTTGTTCCGTCTGATTCTACGTCGCCCGCGATTCCGTAAACCAACTAGCACTCAGACAGGAGAAAGCTTTCAACGTGGGGAGTGATCGTAAGTCTGCTCACAAGAAATCTATCGACTGCTTTTAAAGAAAGGAAGATATTTGAATGGAGAAAAAGAACGCTGGTATGTATAACAGTCCGGGGTAAAAATTAAACTCGTAGTTTCACTGACTGTGGTAGCATGCTTGACGGACGAGGCTACTCGTAGTATTTTCCTGGGTCTTCGTGAAAAAAAAAAAGTTATTTTGCTTCAACTCCACAGCAAATCATTTAGCGAGATTCTGATTTCGCAATAAAATTTGAAAGTTCCTTTGTATGGTTTCATGAAAGGTCAATGCTCCCATCTTTACTGAGGAGATTTGCCTACAAGGCTCAAGCGGCATCTAACTAACCAAGGCACTTCCGTCTATTTACAAACCACGAAATGCCTTTCGGAGTGGGGCGACTACAAGTTCCGTATAAACAAATGCGTTCCCCTGACCTGAGCCTTTTTGCCTCACTGAAGAAAGTGCCCTCCTCCTGAAGAACTGCCTAGTGCAGGTAAAAAATCTGAAGTAGTTTTAATCGTTAAAACAAAACAAAACGTTTAAAAAAGTGATCGCCAGAAATGCAAATAAATAAATCATTGATGGGAGAGGCTATCCACGAGGTGAGGAGACGCGTGTTCGTCTTTCTGTAACTGCCGCTTTGCTTCAAACTTGCTCATAGCAATGACATCGAAACTATTTATACTTTAGATCCACAGAAGTAACCATCATAAGGGCCACCATAATACAGTAGCCGACCGATTTCTCGAACCTGGAGGGGAACGAAAAACACACCGAACAAAAGAGCAGTCCGAAAAGTTTGCGAGTCATTACTCCTATGGGTCAACTGGCGCTTCATCGGGAAAGTTCGGAATATCCAGCATGTCCGAATTTTTGGAGTCCGAAAAAACGGTCGCCTACTGTACAGTCCATGTTTTGTTTCCTGCACGGCGCAGTTCGAGAGAGAGATAAACATTTTATTGACTCGTGAGCAAAATGACGATGCCGGGGCCTCCACCCAGTGAGAGACATTCTTAGTGCAAGGCGCCTTAGTGCTGGCTGGCCGTCCCGGCCCGTTCCACCAGTCGGCGCTGGTTCGAGGGCTCGGAGCTGGTCAGCTGCTCCACTTACTTTTCGTAGGTACGGTTGGGGTTAGGGGTAAGAGTAAGGGGCGTATTTAAAGGGAATTGTGGAGAGATCAATCTCAGCTACGTTGAATATGGGAGACGAAGAACTGCGTACGTTGTCCAAACACCTCCGTGAAGATGCGCCTCTGCAAACACAACATGTTTATTCGCCCTGGTTACCAAGCTCGTTGTTTCGTAGATTTAAAACAACTCGCCTGAAGAAACACCTAATCAGGCGTATACTGCCCAGAAGCATTTCGTACGAACCACTTTGTCTATTTTTAATAGAATCTTTTCTGATGCAGGCGAAAAGCAAAAACGCCCGTTTGTTCGCGATTGTGGCGCCCGTTAAAGATCCCCAGATGTTCAAGACTAATCCGGAGACCTCCCCTACGGCGCACCTCATAACCTGTATAGTTTCGGCGCGTTAAACCCCATAATCAATCGATATGTTTAAAAGAACGCCGCTAGCATCGATTATCTACTTTTGTTTTGCCTCAAGTGTTCTCAAGGCTTCTCTCACGCTAAATAACGTTCACATATAAGAAACGAGCCAGCAATAATAGTAGAAGTGAAAGGTCTACGCCTACTTGTGTTAGGTATAGCGAGAAAAATCAAACATTCAGGCTATTGAAACCGAGATCACTAGGCACATAATGTGTCGAATAGAGACAAAATGTTGCCCAAGCGTGTGCCGTAGCTTGAAGGCGAAACTCCTAACAGGCGCACACCGATACGAGTGACCCCGACGGTGTGAGCAGTGTTCGCATTTCGTCCCATTTGCCGCTTTCCAACCGCAGCGCGGCATTGATGCACCACGTCCTGTGGCGGGCGCAGGATTGTGGCGTAGCCGTGGGTGTCACGCCGGGGCTCATCTCTGCGAGCCGCCGCCTCCAGCGGTGGGTGCATAGCAAACACCCCCCGACTCGGTCCGCAAAGCGACGTTTTAGCGCTAATGTGCCGCATGCGATTAGTCTAAGCCGCCAGCCGGCCCGACCGCCCGCTCCGTAGGAGTCGAGGGGATCCTGACGAGTCTCCTCCTTGCCCCAACTCGGCACTCCGCCGAGTCGTGGCGGGGAGCAACAGCCCGATCGGTAGTGACGACGAAAACCGATATTCCCCGACGCCGCCTCGCTGACAGATGCGCCGTGCGCTGTCACCACGGGGCTTCTCACCAGCGGAGCTTCACTTATCCGGGAGTCCCATATTTGGCGGCCGACGCTTCAGATTCTTCCATCTATTCCCCTCTACATTTGCCCTGTTCTTCCTGTCGGAAAACAAACATCTGGAGCCTACGCACATGATCCAGCAGTGCTGTCGCAGAAGATGTGTCTCCTTTTCTTTGCCGTGGGTGCCGATTTGAGTAACAGGTCGTGTCTGACTGGCGTGCTGGGGGGACACCGCGAGAGAGGGCGGCGGGGGATGGGTCCAGCCACTCGCAGAAAACTTCGATACAGCGGGAATTGGCCCAACGTGTGGCGCTTGTCTGTTCACACGCCTATTGTCCAGAGAAAATAATGAAAACAAGCAGCGACGATGCAAAAGAAAAATGCGTTTGAGTTTCGCAAAAGATAAATTTGAAAACCTGGTTTTGCCATAAATGATGACCACTACGTAAGAACGCACAGCACAAAGGTGCCATGCCACTCAAAGCGACTAAATGCCATCCAAAATGTCTTTAACACTGTGAGGCGTCGGGCACAGAAAAAAACGCCGCCTAATAGCTTAGTTTTGTAATTTTATCACTCAATTATGAAATTTCTTCGGCTCGTGGAAAGAAGCATGACAGGGACAAGTTGCAGGTCGAACAACCCCGTTTCATTTTTCGATGACTGCGTTACAAAGGGTGATTGATTGATCGTGGGCGTCAACGCGCCGAAGCTGCCCCTGGGCTATGAGGCGCGCCGTAGTTGATGGCTCCGGATTAATTAATTTTGGAAACCTGGAAATCCTTAACGTGCGCCGAAATATCCACAAACGGGTGTTTTCACTTTTAGCCTCCATGAGTGTTCCTAAAATGCATCCGGAATGCTTCGTAAATGCGCGGCTGCTGGATTACCGAGTGAGAACGTCGGGAACTCTATCTGTTTATATTGTTCGCCCTCATCAGACTAAGAAGAGGGTGATATGCCGCTGCTCTCAAATTCACATTTTTTTTGTAACACACGTTTTTCGTGTAGCGCTGTTTAAAGTGCGCAAGTGCGATACGCAAAATGAACAAAAGTTAAGCGGAAGATAACAACTGTCCCATCAGGCGTTGAGCCGTCGCTATTAACCATAGCATGGAAAATCAATGCACTTCATTCTAACTCCTACATAATATCTCTCCTGGTACAGACGTGAAACATATTAAGGCGAAAACGGGATTTATTTGTGTCGACCTGACTGCTTACATTAGTCATCTTGGAAATAACCGTGCATGCGTCAACACTTAAATGAGCTAGAGAGATTATCTGAAAGCGATCTGTGATAGATCGTAAAATTTTATTTTCCTTGGAAGTGACCAGAAGATATAAGGAAGGGAATTGTGAGACTTTTGCGAATTTCGCAAACAAAGCAGTGATATTATAGTGACTACTTGCGTGAAACGTGCACTAGTTTGGCGCCATGCACGTATTCACATAAAAAGCACTACTGAAACCGTGATTTTCAATTTAGAAATTCTGGAGGCTTTTCCATCTTTGATTTTCTTGCACGGGCAGCTTTGTTTTTCTTTTTTTCTTTTTTTCTCTTTTTCTCTTTTTTTTTTCTCGCTACTGTTTAGCGGAACAAGCAGCTCCATGTATTCCCTTCACCACATCACAACAATGTTTGCTGTGGAGCACGCTTTAACGGCGAACAAGTTTTCGACCTCGGTCCGGTACGGCTACAGCCCAACTTTCGCTGGTAGCGTGAATGCTGCCGTATAGGTCCCTCATCACCGCCAGCGAAAAGACACGCACTTACCCGAGAATTCTCTCCGGGTCTGTCTATGTTTTGGCCAGACCCACATCTTTTCAAAAAAAAAAAAAAAAAAAAAATGGGCAACCATTATCGCAACTCCGAACATCAATGCTAATTTCATACTCCTTACTAGTTGAAACCTGTGCAATCGCTCATGTTTGTCGTTTCTTTTTCTGTGCTTTTTTTAGTCTTGTAACTGAACCTGTGTATTCGGTATTAGTTTTCTCTTATCTGCCTTTTTTTGTTGTTAGCTGTGCTGAATGATGCATGTCAGTCACTTTTTTTTTTTTAATTTTCGATGCCCAGAAGTACAGTAAAAGCTCGTTAATTCGGATTTCTAAGGACCGGAAAAAATGTCCGAATTAACCGAATGTCCGTATTATCGAATGGTCGAAATAAACACAATAAATGCAAGTTTTTTTTTCTACATACCTTTATTTTACGAAGTAATCGCGTATGCTTGTCTGCTTTCGAGCAGAAATTCGCGCGGACACAATTTTTCTGAGCCCTTCAAGGTGCTCAGCAGCTCGCATGCTATCTTCAGTGTCATCTTGGCCTCGTACTTGGCCTATCTTGGCCTCGTACTTGGGCCGCTTCGCCGGCGTTGCCATCGGCGGAGAGTGCGGTCACAGGAGAAAGCTAAAGGAGCCGCACTGAATCGTTCCACGTTAAAACGGCGTTCAGCGATGCTGCACTCCAACGGGAACAAAGCCACAAAATGGCACCGATGGCACCGCCAAACCTACACGCGAAGAAAAGACGTTCAACCAGTCTCAAGTCAAGCCAAGTCGATAATTGATGTCCATGGCGATGCTGCGTTTGAGCTTCACTTTTGTTCCGAATTGTTCTTTTTTCGTTTTTGAGCCTCGCCAGCGGCCTGAAAGTCGCCGAATTATCCGATTTGCGGTCAAATCTGTCCGACATAACGAGCGCCCTGTCTCATAGAGTGATGCGTATATTTACAGGGACCAGATGACGTGTCCGAATTAACCAATTTTCCGAATTAACGAGAGTCGAATTAACGAGCTTTTACTGTATTTATCTTATACTTCTTCATTGTCTTCCCTATATGTATTTGTCCCCACCCCCCTTATGTAATGCCTTCGGGCTTTTAAGGAACTAATAAATGAAATGAAATGAAAGTATGTATCACCCTGGCATTCAAAAGGTTTCAGATCGTCAAGCACGCCGACGGCATCTTGAAGCACTACGTGCCAGTGGGCAGTGTTTTCCAGTCCCCCGCCCCACCTTTCCCCATAAAACCGCATCTGTGCTCCGGAAAGCACAAACCTCCTCTCTTCTCACGCCACCCCGTGTCCACTATAAACATGTGATGCTCCCCCGCCTCCCTTGCCCTTCACCCAACTGCCCTTCCCAACCATCAGGATGTCACCTTTACTGCGAGCGCCATCCATCAGACCTATAAGAACGCCAGAAGACCAGAACGACTGGCTGAACACGAATCATGGCGTGGATGTCAAGTCGACACAAGAAATCCTGGTGGTCCACTGCCTTCGGGTCAGCAAGGAACTCTGGGAGATCAACGGACCGGCCGCTTCATAATGAAGACCCTGCGGCACTACATCGCGGACTAGGGCTGTATAGAAAACAAATTTTTATTTCTCTCTCTCTTTCTCTCGCTGGTGCCACCTTATTGTGATGAATGGCCATGTAAGTGATTGGCCGCGCAAGTGAGCCAGCCAGAACGACAGAGAAGACAAGGAAGAGGGGCCGCGCGTAAGGGATCGCGGAAGCTGGTACGCGAACGGCTGGAAGCCAAGCGGCGGAACAGGGCGAGGTTGCGTGGGAACTACCCCGTGGGACGCTCCGGAACACCTCCGCCACCAAGCACACCAGGCCCTGAAGTCGTGGCCAGGACTTAGCAACCCGGCGGTCCGAGCAGGAGCATGGGGCCGCTGACGCACCACGAACGTCGGCCTCGCAGCAGCAGAAACCCTGGCTCGAGACGGAACGTGACGACGCGGCAGAGCCTTGCGATCACTCGTGCCCGAGCCGCACCCAGACGGAAGCTCGCCTTGGTCACCGATGGCGACGGTCTCGTAGCGGACGGCACGTCGACCGGACATCTGACGTGGGAATGCCCGTCCAACCGTGCCCTGTCTCGGTCGCCCTGCGCTTCCCGGGTTCGCAGCGCTTGCTCGCACCACGCCTCGTCTTCTTCTTCTCCGTGGCGTCTTTTCCCCAGCGGCCGCTTGGTGTCTGGCGCGAGTGAAATATTCTTCCACTATTTTCCCCGTGCCCCCTCCGAGCCACTCATCACACTTATAACTGCAGCTCTTTGTCCATAAAAAGTAAATACTTCAGAAACTCCTAGGCCTTGCATGTCTAGCTCCGCGTTGTTACTCTGTTCTGACAGAGTTTAATTTTTTTACCATGACCAGTTCAAGGCGGGCGCCATCATTTACTACAGTCGAACGTTCGTGTCTGCAAATGGGCCTCCCCGGAGCAGTGACGCTTCCGGTGCTACTGGTGGTCATACGAGCACGTTTTTTCTGGCCCACCAGACGCGCTTCTTTTTCTCGGCTCGACCTATAGACGCAAGCGTAACTTGCCGAAGGCCTGGGATTTCTTGGGGGAAAAATTACGGGGGAGGCTTAGAACTTTCTAAAAAAAAGTGAAGGAAAACCCCTTTTTAGGCTTTCTGTTTATCCGCTGTTGACCAGCCCCCAGACAGCACCCTGTGAAGCTCGTTCCCCTCGCTATAGCCATTGCCAGGATCCCCCTGTTCGCCCCCCGTCCGTGCCTACACCTCTTAAGGCTGCTCGTACGACCGCAGACCGTCAGACTGCGGTCGCAGACTGACGGTCTGCGGTCGTATTGCGGTCGCAGACTGACGGTCTGACGCAGACTGCGGTCGTATTGCACGTACGACCGCAGACTACCCTCATTTGAGCTGATGTTTTCCTTTCCCGCAGCGCGCTGCGCCGCCTTTTCCCGTGGCCCTCCCCGGAACGGATTTCTCTTTCGTGGGCACGATCTCCGCCTGCGCCTCGCATTCCGATTTTTCGTGCGATTTTCTGCGCAAATTTTCTGGGCGATTTCTTTGTGATTTTCGGGCGATTTTCTGTGCGAAAAACCCCACAAGTTTTTGTACCTCGAGCCTTGCGTGAGACATAGGTATTCAAGGATTTCGCATTAAAAAGCTCCCTTCCGTGGTCCGGGAAATATTTTTTTGAGAACTCGAAATCAAGCTTAAAAATGTTCCCTAACCATAAACTGATTTCACGAGGTGCGGGAAGGATTGCGGTGTGTGTGTGTGTGTGAAGTGGGGGGGAGGGGGGGGGCAGAAGAGGTATTCGGCTGCTGAAAATGGAAGAGCGTAAAATACTTATTCCCTCGCTTGACGCTACACTACCAAATGAAATGATGGTGATGCTGATGATGTCAGCTTAACAAAAATAGCCACAATATTGTAGGTCAGACCTAGATCGGTATCTGTGCAGTGCATAGCCAGTAGGCTGGAGTGAAGGCGGTGCAGACAGAACAATCCTTAAGGATGGTCTTAAACAAACGCATACAACAAATTTCAAGCGCTCCGACTAAGTAATGCCTGTTAAATACGAGAACAATTTTTCTTTAAAAGTGCGTCTATGACTGAGGCACTCATAACACTCATTTGAACAAGATGATAAAACGAGCCCATAAAAAGCGCATGGATGTGTAACTACAGCCTCGGCGCCATTCCTTGTACAATGGGTAGCGGGGGGGGGGGGGGGTGCGAATCGCCGATGAAGTCAGCACTTTATTCTTGACTCGAATTACCGGCGTTTCCTCTCGGGAAGCAGTGCCACGTCGCGCAGAAGATAAGCGTTGTTCAAATGCCCCCGGAACCGAATTTCCGCCCTTCCTTCGTTTTCGGCGCGCTTCTCAGTGGAAATTAAGCGCTTACAAATGTAGACTCCAAACGGAAGGGGAAGGAAGTAGCGGAAGTAGGGGGGAAGTGGTGAGCGGTTCGCAGACAGCGCGGAGAAAGGTCCCTTTCTATCTAAACGAGCAGCCGCGTTCACAAGCGCCAAATGTGCACGTGGGGGAACGCGGTGGAACACGGTGACGGTGTTCGGATATCCTGAAGCCCATTTTGCATTCGGCGCGTCGCGAGATCCCTCCCCCTCCCTCCCTGGTCTGACCGCCGAGGTTTCGGGGAAAGGGGGGGCCAAATGACGGCGCTCGCTTGCGATGATCGCGACCCTAGATAGTGCGCTAATGGATTCGTCAGAGATTGCCTAATGGCACGGGCGCTCGCGCGTGGAGGGCAGGTCGGCGTGCGCGATTGTAGCGTCCTCTGCCCGGGCGACTACGACCGTTGCCTCAGGTCTTCTTCACCCCACCTCAGTGCCCTGAGCACCGATGTCTTCTGTGCCGCTACTAGCACGCACTGCGTGACATCGAGTCAAGAGCCACTGAAAGCGGGTCTTTGAGAAATGCGCGCACGGCTCATCGCGCAGATGAGCGGTCAAAAGATTGCCAAATTGGGTCAGCATTCCTTCGGGGATTCTAAGCGCGCTGCTGGCGGTGTGAAACAAAAATAAATACAGGTCGACAAAAATTTGTTTAACTCCGCAGTTGGGAACGCCGATTTTCTTCCCTTTTCATCTTATCTCGACTTCCCCCCCCCCCCCCCCCTCATCCTTTACCCAAAACCTCACCTAATTGCCAAAATATTCCGCGATTCGAGTCCAAAATTGTTTAAGTAGTTAAGTGAATTCTGTGCGTATCTGCAATGCGCATAATGTGTAGGGGGAAGTGAAAATGAAACTCTAACTGGCTGCCATTACCGACTTGGTTGTTGAACAGGCTGCATCGTTTTCTTTCTGCTCGGCGTCGTTGTAATGCTGCCTTTGCACGTGCTCGTTGCTGAACGGCAAGAAAAATTCCCCGCATTTCCCCGAGGGGAAGAATGTGAAAGTGCGAATGGACGAGTTGAATTTGCGCGGTTCGGTAATGTTCGCGAAAGAGAGATCACACACACACACATAACTACAAAGAAAGAAAGATGCATTTATTCACAGACACCTATTTGTGTTGTCGTTGTACTTGATTGCTAGAGCGGATCTCAGCTTTGAAATTTCGTGTCAGTACTCCTTTAAGCGGGTGCATTAGCCCTTCTCACGCCCGATTCCTGGCCAATCCCCCACGTGGGTATGTGCCATGTCAGCGGCTAGGCAGCGCGCGCCCATCTCCCCCCGTTGCCAAGGAAGACGAGGAGATTCCTGGCCAATCCCCCACGTGGGTATGCTATGCGGACATCGCCGGTGGACGCAGGTTCAGGGTCGCTTAAGAAGTGCATTCGCACTTAAAACAGTTTTCACATTCAAACAACGTTGAGGTTTGTATACAAACAGCGGACGGCGCTTTTCACCCGCCGAAAACGGTTAATGTCGCCTTTTTACAAGAAACTACTAAAATACTTCCGTGACCTCTAATTTACAATGTTGAATGTCGTCAAGTGCGCGAAACGCTAAAATGACCAGTCCGCCGGGGCAAGCGAACAGGCAGCCAGTTTCGTGCATACGTGACGACGACGCGGAGGTCAGTTCAGTGAGAGGTAGTGAGTGAAAGATTTGAAAACTAGGGCATATAGGGTACTATTTGCTCAACTTACACCCAACTCACAGAAATTTTTGAGCGTGCGTGCGAGGACGCATTTAGCGTAAAATAAAGAAATACGCGCACTTATCAGTGCCATAAGGCTTCTTGTCATTATCATCATCACCATCATCATCACCATCATCATAAGCCTGTTTGGCCACACTACAGGACGAAGGTCTCTCACATTGACCTCCACAAGCTTCTGTCTTGCGCTATCCTAGTCCATCCTTTGCCTCTCGATTTCATCACCATCATCATCAGCCCGTTTGGCCACACTACAGGACGAAGGTCTCTCACATTGACCTCCACAAGCTTCTGTCTTGCGCAGAACCATTGTGCGCATGGCTACGTCTGTACGCGTTTGCGTCGTTGTGAACGCTTTGACTCCTTTTTCTTGTCAGGCGCTCTGCGCTTCCTGGGCTCCATTCGCTCAATTTTTCTTTTCTTTTGCTTAACTTTATTTCGAGTTTTTTTCCTTGCACTACATTGCGTGCCATTTTTATTTAACTTTTGTTTTCTCTCTATTGCTGCTTTCCCGATCTCTCACATTCACTTCACTGCATTGTAATCATCCCCATCTGGCGTAGCAAGCACTGCCGCTAGCAGAGCTGACCTCTCCAGCCCACATTAAAGAGTTCTCTCTCTCTCTCTGTCTTGCGCTATCCTAGTCCATCCTTTGCCTCTCGATTTCATTATTTCATCCCTCAATCGGGTCAATGGCGTTCCCCTTCTTCTGGACCCTGTTAGGAATCAGCGCGCCGCTGCGTTTCAAGCTCCGTGCAGCACTCTTCCGCTGTGTGGCGGAGCCTCCACTACGTGCGCCGTTCGAGTAGGCGCCAGGGTGTCGAACCGGAACCGGAACCGAACCGAAAACCGGAACCGAACCCGAATTTTTGCCCGGAACCGGAACTGAACCGGAACCGTATTTTTTCCGCCATTTTGGAACTGAACCCGAACCGGAACGAATTGAAGGAACCGTTCCGAACCGGTTCCGGGGCCTCAAAACTGTGATTTCTAGTTTTCCATCCCGGTACCCTACCTTGCATCCGAAGATATTTTCACCATTCGCCAGACGCCACCACGCAATATTTTGCATAGTCTCCAGTTCCCAAGGCCCATAAGGTTCTCATCTTATTATTACCCTAAATTTAATGTATTCCGTATACACTATTAGTTTGCTTTAGGTATTGCCCATCTCCCCAAATTATCTTTTTGCATTTACAATACCTTAAGTTAGAACGCATATTCTGTGGCAACATATCATGGGGTATTCTTTATGGTTTCTATCTGCAGTGTGTTTAAAATCGTGTGAAATTTTCACGTTGTTAATTCGAATGCATCCGTGTCCGCTTGTGAAGGCCTTCAGGGACCCCATCAACAATAAATCCGTATCTTATACTTATTTTAGTTTGAGTGGACACTTATATAAAAACAGCACTGAGACACAAACACTCAAAGTTCTCTACGTCACCATCACTTTTTCTTGTGCAGTGCCGTTGTGTGCTTTGGTTACTGCCCTAGGAGAACATAAGAATTGAAAAAAAAGGGGCCTTCTCATTTTCACTTTTAAAGAAAATGCGATAGCATTTCGATGCATGGATTTAAGTCGATTAACGCGGATTAGTGGGTAGACTAGGGTGGTTTAGTGAGATGAGTGAATGAACTAATGTGAATTAGTGGGACTGCGGTGTTGATTAATATGGATTAGAGGAATTAGCGGGTCAGTTAAGACGGATTAGAGGGTTGGACCAAACATGATATATTTGGGGTCCTTTGCATTTCTAAATTGTGCAGCGTTCTCTTTCTCGACCAATCAGGAAATTTAGTTACGCACAGAATAGCCGGAAAGTTATGTGTCGATCACCTGAATGCTATAAAAGACCTTTTTTATGTACGTATTACGCTCTTATGTTATTTCTTGCGTAATATTTACATCTCGCAATGAAGTTAAAAACTAATTGCCTAATGCATGTCTTATATTCACCAAAAGGTTCTCAAAATGTGTATATATATGAGGTAAGACTAGGAAGCAACTAAACTGAAAGAGAAAAAAAAGGAACGATCAACTGGTTTGATGCGAAAGACACCCGATAGCATTCTCCGATACCTTCTCTTTCTTCGTGCTACCGTTCTGCAGCCTTCCACAGATGTAGCATCTCAACCCCCGAACACAGCCCCTTCCAAGCTGAGGAAGAGGCGATAGCACGTGCGCTTAGCCAAAGGGCCGCCAAAAGTCTAATAACAAACTCTTATCAGGCGTGGCGCAACTTTGCCAATAGTCTATTGCATGTTACAACATTTCGAATGAACAAGCAGAGACCACCAATGAGAGAGAGAGAGAGAGAACTCTTTAATGTGGGCTGGAGAGGTCAGCTCTGCTAGCAGCAGTGCTTGCTACGCCAGATGGGGATGATTACAATGCAGTGAAGTGAATGTGAGAGATCGGGAAAGCAGCAATAGAGAGAAAAAAAAAGTTCAATAAAAATGGTACGCAATGTAGTGCACGGAAAAAACTCGAAATAAAGTTAAGGAAAAGAGATAAAAATTGAGCGAATGGAGCCCAGGAAGCGCAGAGCGCCTAACAAGAAAAAGGAGTCAAAGCGCACACGACGACGCAAACGCGTACAGACGTAACCATGCGCACAGTGGAAGAATTACAAAGTTTTGTCTAGTCCTGAATCTCGCAAAAAACGCAGAAGAATTTTTTTCCCTAAATATGAGTCATTGTTGTTGTCCCAGGGTCCAAGAAAGTGACACAACTGAAGGCTTGCTCCGCGTCGAACACGAGACAGGCAGCTCGCCGCTGTAACTCGCGCAGCGGAAAATCGCGGGCATATACACAACAAGTGCTCGGTAGTCTCGCGCACAGCGCACGTGGGGCACAGTGGTGAATCCTCCCACCCTATTTTGAACTTGAAGCTTCGGGTGTAAGCCACGTTGAGACGCACGTTGAGAAAGGGTCAATTCCATGTAGAGGTGGATATCCGCTGCGAGGGTGCTGCCACTTCAACATTTGCTCTCTCCAACCAGTTCGATAGATAAGGGCACAACCATCCTCTCGAGAGAAAGGAAGCTGTGTCGTGTTACGCAGAGAGTGGCCAGCGCTGGCGGCTGCATCAGATATTATATTTCCTTCTATTCCCGAATGACCAGGAAGCCATTGAAGCACGATGTAATGGCCCGCGTGCACTACCGCTGTGTGCATTTCACTGATTTCACACACAAGCTGACTGCAGTGGTTGGACAGCCTTCTTAGAGCTTGTAGAGCACCCCGTGAGTCTAAGAAGATCACCCATAGTCGAGCTTGATGTGGACCAATGAAATGAAGGGCAGCCCTTACAGCCGCTAGCTCAGTAGCGGTGGATGATGTTTTATGGCTCAGTTTTTTCCTGATTGTGCACTGGACCGACAGAATCCACACGCCAATGGCAGATGATTCTTCGGTCACTGAGCCATCCGCATAAACGTGGGTGTGGCTTGCGTACGCGGTAAATAAATACTCAAGTGTGAAAAACTTCAGTGCAGGTGCGGGCATGGACGACTTTTTGCTTATTCCGGGAATTGTCGTTATTATATTCGATGGTGCAAGTAACCACAGTGGCAATGCTGGCTTCACAGGTCGCTGGAAATTTGCTGGAACGAGTCTTTATTGGGATGCAGTGGTGGCTGCCAGATGATGCACATGGCACCGAGTGCCGTGGCGTAGTGACGTTCGAAGGCACTCTTGATGTTGAAGCACTGACGCAGAGAGGCACCGAGCTTCCCGCAGTGTTCCAATTGTCGACGTGCATTTGGGAAGACCCAGGCACACGCGTAGAGCTCTCGCCAGCACTGAATCTATGACCTTCAAATTTGTAGAAGACAGTTGATTCAGGGCCGGCAGGCTATAGCGGAGAAGGCCGAGAAAGAGTGCTTGATAGAGTCCAAGAAGAGAGGACATGGAGCATCCCCAAGATTGTCCACTCAGCATGCGCAAAATGCGCACAAAAGACAAAAGCCTTTCTTTCAGCTGCCGGATATGAGGAGTCCAAGACATTGAGCGGTCAAAGACGACGCCGAGAAATTTGTGACATTTGACATAGGGTATCTGCGTACCTTCTACACTGAGCGTGTATCGTCAGACGTCACGCCGAGTGAACGCAATCGCTGCACACTTCTGAGGGGAAAAGATCAACCCGCAGCATCTCAGGTACTTTCGCATCGCCAGGATCGCTCTCTGAAGTACGGCACGAATGTTTCGGCGGTTTTTGCCTGAGGCCCAGATGCAGATGTCATCTGCGTACAGCGAAATATTGACGCCTTGGGGAAGAACCGTTGGCAGGCGTATAAGGCATATGCTGAAAAGAGTCGGACTCAAGACGCCGCCTTGAGGAACTCCATGTGTGACAGGATGCTCGGTCGTTGCGCCATCACTGGTGACCATATAGACGTACCGATGTTGTAGGTAATCGCAGAGCCACTGGAACATACGTCCTCGCAGCCCTACGAACGTCATCTCTTTTCGGATAGCTTAGTGTGCCACGCTGTCAAACGCTGCCTTGACGTCCAAAAAAACAGCTATGGTGATGTTTCCAGCTGCTTTTTGTCGCGAGATATCCACCGCCAGGGAAAGTTTGTTATCCATGCTGCTTCGTCCTCTCCTGAATCCAGACATCTGCGATGGATAAACACCTCGATTTTCAAGGTCCCAAGCAAGCCGTTCTAACACCATCTTCTCCATCACCTTGCCAATACAACTTAAAAGTGCAATTGGCCGGTATGAATCTATATCGGTTGCCGGCTTGCCTGGCTTAAGGACCGCAACGATCCGGGCGACTTTCCAGCTGGCCTCAAGGCGCCCTCTCTGCCACGATTCGTTGTACACGGAGAGGAGCTGATGAAGAGCTTTTGGGCCCAAGTGGCCTAGAGCTAAATACGTGGTGCCATCAGCGCCAGGCGCAGAAGACAAATTGAGATTATTCAACGCCCTGGTGAGCTCTTCAATGGTGAAAGGTTCGTCCATCAGCGTCGCATTTGTGGTGGAGTGACAAAACATGGACACCTCCGAGATCACAACGCTGCAGGGAGAAGTGGTGATCTTCATGCAAAATTCTTCTGCAACACTCACTTCACTAACACCCTTCTGAAGAGCAACCGTCGAGAACGGGTGAAGTGGACTTGACGGGGTTCTTAAGGTGCGAAAAATTTGCCATATACGTGTTAGTGGCTTTCGTGGATCCAGCCGAGAGCTGAACTGGCTCCAGCGCAGTTTAGCGAACTTGCGGATGTGCTTTTGGACATGTTTCTGCGCACGTCTAGCAGCTCGAATGTCGTCCGGAGATGACGTCTTGCGTGCTTGCCGCTCTGCTCTCCTGCGAAGGGCGCGAAGGCGCTCGTACTCACTATCTATCGCTGATACTTCTTTGGGAAGCAAACAACGTCTCTCGGACGCAGCCCTCGCGTTAGAGATAGCGTCAGCAAACTTTTCATGTGTAGTAAAAGTCGCACTGCCATCCTCCAGGATACCTCTAAACTTCTCCCAATTCATGCTGCACGCTGTGAGTGTTTGCGGACCACCACCAATTCCCTTGATTACTGTGTAAGTTGGAAGATGGTCACCGCCAAAGACCAGCCAGGATTATATGGGCACCAGCTCATAATTGCATCGCCGGCAGACAAGATCACCAACCTCATGGCTGGACATTTGACCCGCTTAGCCAGCGCTGATGAAGCCGAGCCCGAGCGCATGCATCCTGTATACATACCAGGAAATTAATCAGCACTATAGGCTCTCCCGTAGAATGTATTCCTTCCCGCACAAATCGCTACCGAATAACCAGGAAAGATTATTCCCTGCACTGCGGATTAACACCTTCCCACGCATCACCAGTCTTCCCCTCTTTGACCGGACACAATTCTCTCAATTTCGTCGCTTCTGTGGGGAGCCTGGGAACCTCATACACACAGTAGGCGGCTGCGACAAGTCCACCCTAGATCCACCCAACATACACGTTTCCATAGAGATTTGGGAAAAAGCCTTGGCCAGCTCCGGCCTGGAAGATCAGTTTCTCTTGATGGAAACGACTGTCGACTCTACCCCTTGAATGAGGACGCCTCTCTGAAACGTTTCCTCGAATTATTTAATGTTCATTTTCCCTCTCTCTGCGAGGGATAATTACTGCTGCTTGTGACTTCACTCAGCTATTATCTTTCGTAGAGCCCAACCGCTCTCACCTGTCGCTGAAGTGCCATTTAGCAAGTTCCTATCTCCAGTGGTTCCCTATCTGTCACGATTTAGTCCCGCGTTCGTGAACCTGGGAGGGTAGGGGTACCCTCCAGCCGAGAGACGACATGCAGCGTGCTGGTGGTGACGGTGACTGACCCCCGAGCAGCTGTGCTCGGAGGTGTTTATTGCCCGGCCACACACAAGGTTGCCCACCGAGCCTGGTGGGGCCACTGAACTTAGCGGCCAACGAATATCAGGGATGGGGGGCGCCACACACTTGTCACACCCCTCACCCCCAAGTTTGTTTATCCTACACAAACACAAAACACCTGTCCCCCCGGCGAGTACCGGTCCGGAGGTCTCCGCAGCCTCTCACTCCGCCGGAGCACAGGTGTCGAGGCCGTTGTGGCAGCATTAGGTGCTGCCTGTGTCACACTCGCACCAGCTGTCAGCCTTCCCGGTGTCGAAGGACTTGCGCGTGGTGCCGCAGTGGCGCGAGTAGCACCAGCCCCTGGTGGTGTGCTGGCAGCGGTCGGTGAAGCTGGCTCCCCTTGAAGGAGTCCAGGCTGAGGCAGTGCAGCGGGCCCGTGGCCAGGCAGCCCGGCTGCGCCAGCAGGGGCGCAAGCACCTACTCGGGCGCGTACGGGTCCCCGCACAGCATCAGCCGCATGTCCAGCCGGGGCCCCGCGACCGCGGGCAGCGCCTGGTAGATGTGCAGCCGCTCGATGCTCTCCACCAGCGCGCACAGCGCCTGCTCCAGCCGCACGGGGTCCAGGCCGCCGCCGTCGTCGTCCACGAAGGGGCACTGCAGGCTCTTGGCCCGGTTGATGCCCTCCTCGCGCAAGCAGTCCCCCTGGCCCGCAAACACCATGACCAGGGGCAGGCCGTGGAAGGGCAGCCGGTCCTCCTGCTCCAGGTTGGCCAGCAGGGTCTTCTCGAGGCTCTCGCGGATGTACTTCAGCTCCGGCTGGCTGGTGTACACGCACAGGCAGCCGTGGGGCTCCGTGCGGAACAAGTTGTGCGGCAAGCCCACGTCGCCGTCGATGATCCTGACGACCAGCGCGTACTGGGCCTTGTCGTCGAGCCGGAAGCCCTGCGGAAGCACCTGCCGCATAGCATGCGGCACCTGCTGGGCGCTGGCCCTGGCACTCAGCACCACCAGGTGCAGCAGGCGGCCGTTGGTGCCCAGCACCCCGCCGCCGTTGGTGCCGGCCTCTCGCCGGTGCAGCAGCTGCTCGATGACCCCGTCCATGCAGTCGGGCTGGACGGGGCAGTGCTCCCTCTGGCACCTCAATGCTTGCCGCCGTGCCGGTGAATGTCCCCACCCCGGGCTGGAACAGGGCCTCGAACTTGGTCAGGAGGCCGGGGACGTCTGCCACTGCATGCACTGCTTCCTGGTACTCCGGCAGCCTCACGCCCAACGCCTGGATCCAGTTCCGGCCCAGCAGCGTCGGTGACGGCCCCTTGGTCAGGTACAGGGGAAGGGTGGCCTCCCTGTCGCCAAGGCGGACGCTGACCTGGGCTTGACCCTCGACTTGGGCGAGCTGTCCGGAGTAGCTGCGCAGCATGACGCCCGACGCCTCGACGGCCACGCCAGGGAAGGTGCGCTTGAAGGCTTTCCCGGCCATGACCGACACACTGGCCCCTGTGTCCAGCTCCATGGAGATGGGGCGCCCGCAGACTTCGACAGTCAGCCAGTATGGTGGCACCGGCGGCTGCACTGTGGCCGCGTGCCACATGTCGAAAATCTGCGGGTCTTCGGCCACGGCGTGAAGCCTAGCCGCTGCACCCGAAGCTGCTGCCGCACGCCCCCGCCGCCTACCCTTGCGCCGACTCCCTCGGCCGTGGGCTGGCGCGGAACCTGTGCTCGGCGCCGGCTGCTGCTTCCGTCCGTCCGCCGTCGTCCCCCCTCGGCACGCCCGAGCAATGTGCCCAGTTCTTCCGCACGCAAAGCACTCCGCTTGCGCGAACTGGCACTGGGAGGGGGGGTGGTCACCACCGCAGCGAACGCACCTGCCATGCCGTGCCGCCATCTTGTTCACCGCCGCCTCCGCCGACGGTGCGCCGGCCGCACGCGCTAACTCGCCCGCGTCCTTGGCCGCAGCCTCCATCGCCAGCGCTGCCTTCACGGCGTCGTCCAACGAGAGGTCGGGAAGCTCCAGGAGTCGCGTCTGCATGGCGGGGTCGTTGATGCCGCAGACGAAACGGTCCCGGAGCAGCGAGTCGAGCTGCTCCCCGAAGGCGCAGCCGCTCGCCAACCCTCGCAGCGCTGCGACGAACTCCCCGAGCGTCTCTCCGTCTCGGCGGCTCCGGTTATTGAAGCGAAAACGCTCCATTAACGTCGACGGAGCCGGGCTGTAGTGCGAGCGTAGCGTCGCGAGCAGCTCACCCAGCGACTTCTCGTGCGGCGTGGCCGGCTTGAGCAGGTCGAGCAGGAGAGCGAAGACGCGGGTCCCGCAGCTGGCCAGGAAGATGTCGCGCTGTTTTGCCTCGGGTGTGTCGTTCGCCCGGAAAAACACGCCGACTTGCTCCTCGTAGACCGGCCAGGCGGACCCTTCACCCTCGAACGGCTCGAGCCTCCCGTACAGCGGCATGGCGTAATGGCGGCTGGCTTGAGGGGGCGGTGTCTCGGCGTTCTCGGTGGCGGCGTTCACGGTGGCTTCGGCCGCTCCGCGGGCTTCTTCCCTCGTCGCCAGTGTCACGATTTAGTCCCGCGTTCGTGAACCTGGGAGGGTAGGGGTACCCTCCAGCCGAGAGACGACATGCAGCGTGCTGGTGGTGACGGTGACTGACCCCCGAGCAGCTGTGCTCGGAGGTGTTTATTGCCCGGCCACACACAAGGTTGCCCACCGAGCCTGGTGGGGCCACTGAACTTAGCGGCCAACGAATATCAGGGATGGGGGGCGCCACACACTTGTCACACTATCCAATGCCGTCCTGTACACGGCGTCCAATGAGTCATTAAAGCCGTTCTTTCTTTCTAACTGGTGTGTTAGCATATGAAAGATGAGCAGAAGGAAATCGCTTTAAAGGGACACTGAAGTGATTTGTAAACATGCGGGATTACGAGCACAAACTGTAGTCCGCAGTCCCTGGGCCCTGTTTCGACCACTCTGTGCGCGTTTACGCGAATTTATTTAGTAGAAAAATCAATTCGAAAATGCTGTCCTCCTCTCTTTACGCTCGCCTATTTTCTGTGGCGTTTTCGTGTGACGTCAGCAGGAGAGGAGCTGACAATTGGCTGCGCTACTGCACGGCTCGCCGACCTTCCGCGACCGAGTCAGTCGGCCCACCGTTTAGTCCGCCGGCCGCCGACGGGTCGCCGCAATTCGCTCGATCAGTTGAAACTAAGCCACAACACGTTTGGGAATGGAAGAATGCGCCTTTCTTTACTTCGTTAGTTTGTACTCTGTATCTAGCTCCAAGTCAAGGTCGCTTCACTCAAGCGCTGCACAAGCGCACATGCGACGCTTCGCTGACTGATAGGAAAATATAAGGCCTCTTGAAGGGGGAGAAGAGTGAGCGAAGTCAATATAGGTACTAAGGAAATAAAATCAACTGATATTTTTACCGTAAAGCGTAAACCTAGGTTGCGGGAAGCACTTTTTTGCGCTGGGCGAACAAGAGCGGTCAGCAGCACGACTACGCATCTGCGAACGCTTTCCCGTCTACGAAATGCAATTGCTAGACGTGAGCTGTTGTGGAAACTCGGGGACGCTTACTGCACGAGCGCAATACAAGAAATAGTCCCCTAAGCTGCTTGAAATACTAAAACTAAATAAAAGTGTAAACTGGTTATACATTATATACCTTATATTTTCCATCGCCGCCAGCGGCCCTGCGTGGTTTAGTCGTGTGGTGTGCTAGGTATGTCAAACCAAGTGTTTTGCCGGTCACAAGTTCGAATCGCCGCGGGTACATGCTTTTTTTTTTATGAGTTAACTTTTTCGTTTTTCGCCGATGTTTTCTGTACTGGGTTCACCTTTTTTTTTGGGCCGCAACGTTCATTGCTCCACGAACTAGTCCACAGAACTCGCGCAGGCTGGCACTGGCGCGCTAGCGAGTTCTCGTTGGCGTGCTGTTGCCAAAAGCACCGACTGCTTGCGGGAATGGGGCACAGCCCAGAATCAACAGACCCTTGGCCTGGTGCGAACACGCTTTTTACGATACAGGCATGAGCAAGGCAAGCTCCAAATATGGGGGAAAAGCGCATGCATTTGAGCGTCTTCGGGGACGCGGAGGGCGTTCATGCACTGCGTAGGCCTCAGACAGTGAATGCTACGATTCCAAGCCGTCCTGGGAGGCTTATCTTATGCATTTTACAGCCGACAACATGGCAGAAGCGCGGTACTACGATAACTGGGATATTGAGAATGCCCATCCAACGACGCCATCGAATGTCAAACATGGTGTTTTACAGACCGAAACCGAAACCGAAACTTGTTTGATTGCTAACCTTGGGCATCGTTCGATCACGGCGCCCCCTCCTCCTAACGTCACAGCTTAGTTTGTGCGGCCGCCGCAAACCGCGCATGGTAGTTTTTCTTCTTTCGCGCTTTGTAAAATAATTACCGATTTGTCAACCGGATAAACGATGAAAAGTGTGCTAATTTGAGCCAGTCTACACAGTGCAAGTAAAAACGGGAGCTTGACAAATTCACTTCAGTGTCCCTTTAAACGCCACCAGCCACGCTTGACAGTCGGAGGTTGACGCCGACGCGGGACTGTTTTCGACTTATAGCAGTGCTAATGATTTCGTGTTAAAGCTAAAGCGCCGTTGAAACAAGGGGTACATGAAAAGCGTAGCAGACCAATCAATTTATTTAAATGCAAAATTATTTGGCTCATTGTGCGAAAACGGGGGTGCATGCGCGCGTGCGTGCCTAGACATTTGGTGGAACCAAAAAAGATGTTGGGCGCTCAGGCTCTCCTGTGCGCCAAAAAGACTTCCCGCTCGCTAGTAAACTACCTGCCTGCCTGGCTGCCTGCCAGGCAGGCGATTCCTGCGAGGATGCGTGATTTCGGGACGAGGGGCGGCCCGCCACTAGAAGCCCGGGCGGAGAGGGGAGGCGGCGGAGACGCAAAATACTGTGCCATGGCAACACTCCAGGGTACTAAAAAATTTATGCCGAAATTCAAACAATTATCTACTAATGCGTAGCATTCCTATACCGCTTGTCCACGTGTGAGTTTGTACAGCCAATTTTTTGGTCTTTATAAATCCTGTCCGACCAATTATCTCAATTGACGCTGTTATAATTAGAAATGGAATATTCGCGAAATCTCCAATACTGTGGAAATGCAGGCAGTTTTACGGTTCCCTATTTTCCTTAATTGCTTAATATTTTTCTTATTTTATAGTTTTTTCAAAATTTCGTTCGACCAATTATTTCCATTTGCGCTATTACAACGATTACATTTGTAACTCGCGAAATCTGCCTTATTGTGGAAATGCAGGGTGTTATACGGTTCGCCAGTTTCCGCAATTATTTTACATTTTTTTATTTTTTACATTTATAAATTTTGTTCGACTAATTATCTCCATTTACCCTATATAACGATTACAGGTGGAAATTTCCCGAAATCCTCATTATTGTGGAAATGCAGGGTGTCACACGGTTTGCCAGTTTTGGTGATTACTTTTTTTATTTTTTAGTTTTTCATCAATTTTGTGCGACCAGTTATCTCCATTTACCGTATTTACCCGATTCTAACGCGCACTTTTTTCCCGAAGAAATAGGCCGAAAAATTGCATGCGCGTTAGAATCGAATACAAAACCGAAACTGCTGAAACAGCGGAAATTTCGTCCCACCCATCGCCATCGCCATCTCAAGATGGCGCCAAAGCTTTTAGCAACGATTTTTCGGACGCAGCAAGTATTCTATAGCAGTAAGCCTAGGCGCCTAGGTTTTTCTATCGGCGTTCACAAAAATCGTCAAATCGTTTCACTTGCGCGCTTGATAGCAGCAATGGCAGCAGCGGCTCCCACGCGTTCAAAACGAGCGGTCGGCTGAAGCGTGTACCTCTGGAGAAGCTCTCGGGATGGGCGTGCGAGTCGTGGGCCATGATCCCATCGGCCATGGTTGAACGTTCGTTCAGAAGTATGGCATCGCGAACGCGCTTGAAGGCACCGAGGCCTAGATGTTGTGGTCAGCGGAGAGCGACGAGGAGTGTGATGAGTGAGATTGCTTCGGGAAATAAATCGCCCGTTTCTCTCGCATTCATTGGTCTGGGTCACAAAGTCCAGTGCGCGTTACAATCGGAGGTGCAAGTTTTTTTCGTTTTTTTTTTTTTGCCAAGAAAATCGGGTGCGCGTTAGAATCGGGGGCGCGTTAGACTCGGGTAAATACGGTACGCTATTATAGCGATTACAGGTGGAACTCCCGCGAAATCTGTATTTTTGTGGAAATGAAGGGGGTTACACGGTCCTTGCTGTGGGCAAAGAATGGTGCGCATTAAAACGATTGTGGACGGACGTGTCGTCTGCTTAGTAGGACGGGGCAATAGGCAGTCTGCAGGGAGGCTGCCCATTACCAGAAGATTCTAGCGAAGATGCCCCGAGTGGGAGGAGTCGTCGTGTGCTGCCCACAGGTCAGGAGACTAACTGTTTGCCTTCCAGAAGACTGTGGTGTGAACGCATTATTTGGAGACGATGTGCGGCCCGTCACTTGTCGGCGAAGGGAGTGGATCACATGGCTGCACAGTGGCTACGTAGAGCCATGCGTTAGAGCGCAGCCCTTAAGCACCCGCTCTGTGGTTTCGCGTAGTCCCTCAGTGTTGGACTCGTTGTAAACGAGAGAACGAAGACGCCACCGAAGATAGAGCTGGCAGGAAAACGGAGGTTGCAAGTATGACGAACGTGTAAGGGGGAGCGCGTAATTCCGTGACCGTGCAAGACGTGCTTCACAGTGGCGACCCCTTACGAGATAACGACAGAGTATGCCGCGCGCCGTCGTACATTAGCTGATGACGCGATCACTTCCTGAGGCACAGCATCTATGCGCCGTCGCCGAGAAGACTACAGTTTGCGCTGCACTCAAATTTCGCATTAGTGAGTGTCGTAATCGTCCGTCATTTTCTTCCTCAAGAAAACAACTGCGGGGTATAAAACTGCAGTGTTATAATCCAAGAATAAATTAAATTAAATTATAAAAATGAAAGAAACTAAATCAATAAAAATAAACTTGCGGCCATAAAAAGCAGGGATTTCAAAGTCATACAAATATGCAGTCTTATGTGTCCGAGCGAATTTTTCATTTCGCTTCAGTTAATGTTGTAATCCTGGACCTACTATAGAAAACATTTTGCAGTACATTTTACAGTTAAAGGAACTCTTCAACCCTTTAGATCAACGCTTTCACTCTTATCTTCGCATCTGGAAGCACTGCAAAAGTTATAGCTATTGCCAGCACAGAGGAGCAGTGCTCGTCCTAGCGGATACGCCTTCCGTTTCTGCTTCGCTGTTGTGGTTTCATTTTAATGTCGCAACTTAAGGAAAGCCGGCATATAGCCGCTACATGGCTGTAATGACGTCATTCCAACGGTAGAAGAACGCCAAGACTGGGGAAGAGAGAAAAATATTTCAAGCAAGTTTGTAAGTTATCTGGTGGGGACAGAGCAGTACTTTTGTCTGAGGGACTTTCCGACTCCCTGATCTAAGTACTGGATGTGTTGGTTGACTACTTTCTGCAAGCATTCACGATTTCGAACAAAGTTGAAAAAAGTGTTGCAGGGTTGCTTATTTTTGGCCAAAACAAACATTTGCACAAAAAAACCTACGTTATGGCTTCGTTTTTGAGAACGAAACCTGACAAGGAAACGAGAACCCAGCACAAAAAAATTAACAGAAAAAAAACACGCTTGCTTTTTTTTCCCCCGAACCCGTTCGAACCCGTTTGAACCGGTTCGAACCGGTTCGAACCGGAACGGAATGGTGCGCCGGAACTGAACCCGAACCGAACCCGAAAGGCTTGAACCCGAACCCGAACCGAACCCGCAAAAATTCCGGTTCGACACCCTGGTAGGCGCCTCTGTTGGTGACTCATACTTGCAGCGACCGCCAACGGATCCCAACATGCCGCAGCACGCCTGGGAAAAGCCGGATCGCTGGCGCCTCGCTATCGGCGGGATTCAAACTTCGGCGGTGGCAGACGAGGCATGTAGAGACAGCTCTGAAGGACGAGGAGAACGTTGTGGAGACCTCCTCGCTCCCCTCGCTCTCACTCAGCGTGCGCCGCTACTAGCGACCACTCACGCACTCTGGAAAGAGTGTTGTGTGTACTGTTCGCGCCGTCTGCAAAATCTAGAGGGAATGCTTGTTTGACTGTTAGGGCTTTCGGTATAAATAAGACCCCCCAAGCGCTGAAGCTCATTCCTGTTGAAGCAGTGAATCAATGATGTCACTCTGCTCGATTCCTGTACTGTGACCTCGCTCGTCGGGGCATTGTTCGTGTCTTGCTTCGGCTCATCTCTCGCTATGCAGTAAACCAGTTAAGTTTGCCTTCGGCTTCTTGTCGTCATCTTCAAGGCAGCAACATTGGCTGGCCGCTCGCTTCACCACGCCACTATCCGCATGCTGGAGGCGACGGAGCTCGGCTCGGATAAGCCTGCCCGTATGCAACAACCCATCTCTTGGTATCCACTCTGTTACCATCGTGATCCACCAGTTGTCATTTCGTCACTCTAGTCATTTTGTCACTCTTTTTTCTTAGTTTGAACTATATCTTCCACTCGAGTTTGTTCCCTGATTGACCAACAGTTCTTGTTTTTAATGGAAAATGGGAAGAAAAGACGAGTTTGGTTTACTGAAAAGCCTGAATTATCCCAATAACAATGATGCGAATTTTAACGCTACCTTTTAACAAATATTCTAGATAATGATGAATCAAATACTTCCTACACGCTTCAGACTGCTTGCATGCCGGAATTCGAAAGCATTAGAGTCCGACGGGCCAACTATTTATGAGTCATATGTTCCTGCTTGTATTATCAGCTCAACGAGATATCCGTCCTGACGCTGCGATTTCGCGGGTACGCACGATATTTCAGCGCAAGCACTTCGCAAAGGGCGCATCTACGGCTGTAAAAAAAACCGTCTTATCTCTGAAGTCAGCCTAACCGGATAAAACCTGTTTAACCAGAATTGTTATCGAGAAGAGCGACAGCTGAAAGGTGTTATGTCGCTCAGCAAGCGAGCTCTGGCGGCCATCCGCTGTCACAGTCGCCGCCACAGATGGGAACGCTCCGCCCTTCCACGTGCCCTGCGCATGCCCAGGCGTTGCCTAGCAATAGAGGCGTACGCTCCTTTCCCTTGTACCTTATTTCTGAGGCGCAGCGTGTGCTTGATGACAAATGCTTATGACCACCCTTCGGTCGCAAAAAATTGGCGCAGCTTGAGCTAGTAGTGATATGCTGGAGAAGCAGCGGAGCTAAAGGTCGACCTAGCTTCTTCCGGTTTTGATAAGTTCTTCTAGGTTTTGCTAGGCTCTGTTAAGTTTGGTAGGTTTTGCGATGTTGTTGCTGGGCCAGGCTAGGTGTTGAGGGGCGAGGCCAAGTTTAGCCGGATTTTTCAAGGTCGCTCCGGTCGGTCCCCCACACTGACAGCGCATCCTAGGGAGAAGAAGTCCAGTAGACCCCCAGCTAGTGCAACCACTAGTGGAAGTCACGAAAATTTTTTGCCGCTTTAGTAGCCCAAGAAAAACTATCTCCTTTAAAATGGTATAGTAACTGGTGCGCACACGCTTATGCCCCTTGTACTCACACTCGAGCAGACGCGAAAGCCGGCTTCACTGTTATAAACTGCTGAGCACGAGGTCGCGGGTTCGATTCCCTGCCGTGGCGGCCGCTTTTCGGATGGAGGCGAAAAGCAAAAACGCCCGTGTGTACGAGATTTCGGCGCACGGTAAAGAACCCCAGGTGGTCAAAATTAATCCGGAGCCCTCCACTACGGCGCGCATCATCACCTGCGTTGCGTCGGCGCGTAAAACCCTACAATCAATCAATCACCTTTATAAAACCCTATCTGAGGCGGTATACCGTTCACAGGCGGCGCAGTTGTTTCTTGGTATTTTTTAACACGAAAGTGTTTCATTCCAGGATTCGCGAAGGTTTCACTTACGTCATATCCGTCACGGAAAGGACGCCAGTACAACAAAGCAAGCGGCCTGTAAAAAGTGCGCCCCTGCACACAGATTGTTCTTGCAGGGAAGCAACCTTTAGTACTAAAGAGCACGTTATACTTCGGGTGATTCGTTTTCTGGTTTTATATTTTTACACGAAAGTGTTTTATGCCGGGATACACCAAGATTTCACTGACGTCATATCTGTCACGGAAATGACGCCAGTACACCTTTGCCTAACCGACCCGCCAGCAGGTCGTTGCTCGCAAAGACACCCACAAGACAGTCGCCGACCCGCAAATCATGCTCAGCTGCAGATTTCGCTGCACATTTCACTTTCGTGTTTTACCGATTCTTATGACAGAGGAATCGACCACAGTTTTTTGCTAACGCCACCGGAGCAAGCTCCAGCCTAAACAGCTTTGATGTTAACAGCACCGCCACCTCTTCTTCTAAAACGACTCAAGGAAATTTATGAAGCACTGACGACTCATCACCCCTTGCCTAGTCAAGATGTTATTACGTCACAGATGTTGTTATTACGACGGCATGGCACGATTTGTAGCCGCTGACCGAAACCACATCACCGAGAAAGATGACTGTGTTTGTAGTGGTGCTTCTAGTTTTCTTAGAATGCTAACATGGAGTTAACGCACATGTAAGGCTAGTATTTCCCCTATAAAGTCACTGGCGGTGTCTCGTAGCGCAAGATTGGAAAGTGTTTTTTTTTTTATATTTCACGCCCCTTTGGCTCAACCACCACCGTTTTCTCTATTAAATATTTCTTCCCTCTCTCTCACGTCCCTTTGTTTATCAAAATAACGTTGTCGGAAGCCGGAATGGTGTAAATGAGCGGGTAACGGCTAGCCTTGTCAAATTAAGCAAGGTTTTACTTTTTTTCTGTGGAACCTTTTAGCAGAATTGTGATGTGGTTGTGAAGTCCAGGATAACAAATAATAAAGAATCTACCAAGGTTGGTACATTTTGTCTCACTTGTTAGTTAAGTTAGACGCTTTATTTTCACATTTTATCCTCTGGACGACCTTCCGAGGGTAAAAGTTTAGTATAGAATGTTGTTTCGATGTAATTATTCGTCTACCGACCAAAACAAAGGTATATTTTTCCGTCTTGGGCTATTTAGTACCCATAAAGCTCTGATACAAATTCCCTACAATGACGGCGTTGTGGGTTTAAATGCAGCTTTGAGAACCATGGGCAGTTGGTCTGATGGTAGTGAGCTTCAAGGAATTTCAAGGTACACACTTACGCTCGCACAACAACTGGAAGCAAGGATTGCCTCCCCTAAATCTGATTAAATCCCAGAACTTGACTTTCTCCGAAGTACAATAGCCCGTGAGCCTGGTACATGGCCAAGTTTATTTCATGTTGCTTTCTTGCGACCCGAGCGAAAGTAGAACATACTGTTACGAAGCCAAAGGCGACGCAGTTGTCTTGATGGTAAACAATCGTGAACAAAGACAAAATAGCACGGATACAGACGCCCGTATCTGTCATAGCTCGTCTTCGTCGAAGTACGTTTGGTTACTCCTTTTTCGTCACCTTCAACTTTCGCGGCGGCATATTACCCGTTCAGCCATACGTTCCAACTTACTTCGACTGCGGCATGACCAACGTTAGGTACGATCACGCGGTGCCTGCTCTTTCACCGAACACGCAGTTGCCACAGCTGACGGCTACCACAGAACAGGGAGTATTTCGGCTACGTCGTAGTTCGTGGACGTTTTCATGCATAGTGATGAAAGCAAATCCCAAAAACCGCTTAAGAATCCAATTGTCATGCCAAGCCCAAGCCAGAAGCTGTGGTCTTCATATAACCCCCTGCGATGACATGGATTCCCAGGTGCAGTTTCTTCTCTAGTATACTTACTAAGAAACTCTACTCCCCTAACAACTCAAAAAATACACATTAGGCGAAGCAGCACTCAACAAAGTGACGAGCGCAGGCGAGTGTCGGTGAATCAAATGCCGCCGCGTCTGCTCTGCGGGCATTTACTTCCGGCGCGAGTGTTTTTCGAACTGTCGAAATACATCGCGAACAGTGTAGATCTAAGAAGATTATTCTAGGCTAGTGACGGTGACGTTAGGGTAAAACACTCTCACTATCAAATGAGATAACCCGTGCGGCATAAAGATGAAAGACCGGGCGGTACAAACAAGACATGTATGAACACACCCAATGCATGGTTCGCGGCAATACTGGGACTATTTTTGCGAATGCAACTGCTACGCTGATTGTAGGCGGACCAGTTGTTAGCGCTGTGCCTAGATGCTCCTCTGTTGTCTTGTATTTTCGCTCTGTTTACCGCTCAGAATCCAACTGCCTTGTCAATCTACTCTCCCAGGTATTACTGGGCGCGCATACGGACTTGCAAACCTTGTGTGACCTAACACGGTCTTCGGGCAACGCAATGCAGTGCTTTTATAGCCTTTCTGGCTGCGTTTCATGTCCCCACGCTACTCGCGATACAATCTACCACTTTCCTTTAATACTACCCAAGGTTGTACACGTAATACCTGCTCCTTTCCTGATAGTTATCGCAGTCAGCTTTGCTTCATTAGTCGTACGATAAGGTTAACCTTCTAGTATGTCCACGACAGCGGGGTATCAAACGGACACAATGAACAAATTTCGGACGCACGACTCTCGCATTTGCGCTAAATGAATGCAGTCAATTATTCCCTCAGAGTGGATCGCCAGTGCGTGATCAACCTCAGCTCATATTCATTGCTAGCATACAGAACGTGGCCGATAAACGTCTGCTTAGCCGTCAATGAAAGGTCCGGTGAAGTGCTCCGCGCATGCGGAAGTTCTACGCCAGCATAGGAAGAGGAACGGAACGCGTTGTAATATTCGATTGACACCGAGTGTGGGCAAACAGACAGAAGCGCGTCGAACGTGCAGTGCAGCCCGATATCGAATGCAAATGCTTGCCAACGAAATGGAAATGGCCCCCCCAGGTATGCGCTCGGAGCGACAGTCATGCCAGACTACCCGGGCTTCGTCGAACGCGCTTGATATGCGCAAACCGGCACATTTATCACTGCCGCTAATGGTTTGTTGCGGTCTCACTTCACTGCTGGGTTCGGTGATTCTTGGGGCTGGAACGGTGTTCTTTTTTTTTTGCCTCTGGAGGTGCACCACGGGGCGGAGAGTGTTCTTTACCTGACGCGAAAAGCCTGGGCGGTGAAATATGTCCCCCGTTCTTTGAGAGAAAGGAAAATACCTTGACTATTCCTTCAGGTCTCTTTGCCGGGTTTTATTCTGTTGCCCTTTATTCCTCTGCGGCTCCCCAAATCGGGACCCCCAGCGGTGTTTTCCTCCGTAAAAGCAAAACACCCCTGGGGTGTTGCGAAGGGCGCACAAAAAGAAAGATGAAGACAAAGGAGATACATACGACCGCGGCAAGCCTACATCGTAACTTCAGTGTGAGGCTGCGCTTCAGAAAGCTAGCACCAATCTCAAACAAACGTGGCGTTTGATGTCGCACTTTTTTTTTTTGGCTGAGCACGAGCAGCCAGGCGTTTACCTGTACTTGAAACATAGCCCACTACTGAGGAAAAAGTAGAAACACGGAACGTGTACAGCCTCTACTTACCTTTAGAGACTGTTCAGCGAAAAGAGGAGAAAAAATAAAATAAAGGTAGCGTGTATTATCACGGCAGCCGTGAGAATTACCGTCAAATTTCTCACGGCCGGCGCCTCTCATTGGCAAAGAACGCCACCCGGGGATCCCATGGGATAAATATTCCCTACAAAGCCGTGTTTGCAGCTTCCCCTTTAGCGCTGTGGTATAGTACTTGGTTTTAAACGAGAATGCTCAGGTTTGAGTCTAACATTCTTTTTGTTTTTTTTAGCTTTCGGAATTTTTCTGTCATCGTGATTTTGTTAATTCTTTTTTTTACTCTGATTTTTACTATATCCAGAAAAGATATCGACGCACAGGTCTTCTAGGATAAGTTGAATTACGTTTAATATCGGTTGTGTTCTGTGTCGTTGGGCTGGGTTAGATCCGGTTTGTTGCAGTTGGTCTGGATTTGGGTAGGTTATGACGCGTTCGGTTAGGTAACGTTAGGTTCGGTGAGGTTATGTTACCTTAGGTTACGTTAGGACGCAATATTATTCAGCAAATTTTAGGCCAGCCAGCTTTTACGGAAACTTTCGTGAGAAATTCCCAAAGGTAATTCTCACGGCTGCCGTGAGATTAGACTCAGTCGAAAATAAATGCGGTGGGGGACGTAGGGACTACCGGTCGATGGTGTATGGAGGACGTGACCTAAGTAAGGTGCAAGCGCTCGTTTCAATCATGTAACAATGCATTATTTATACACCAACCGGGAATTATTGATTTATTGTCAGGCTTAAAGCGCCGAAGCTACACCTGGGGTATGGGGCGCGCCGTAGTGGAGGGCTCCGGATTAATTTTGACCAATCGAGGATCTTTAACGTGCGCCCAAATCTCGACACACTGACACCAACCGGCACTATGGATAGCCTACTATACCCTAAGCAAAGCACGTCGGAGGAAGAGATGGGTACTCTTCGTACCCATGACCAAGAGTACGAAATACAGCTATGGCAGGAACAGATCTCGAGCTGCGTTATGGGAGTCAGGCCGGCGGTCGGTTCGAGGAACTGCCGCTTGCCCTACAACTCCGTCTCGATTTTTGCACCGGAGTATGGGCTTGTGCTGCAGTTATGGATTGCCCCCATTGTAGATCCAATTTTCTTCCGGATTTTCCACTTTCTCAACCATTCGCACATTATCTACAATACACCAAAGTACAGTACTTACCACTCTAAACATATACACACCTTCTTTACTCGTATCCGTCTACAAATCCACCACAGTTTCCTCTTGGACGCTGAGAGAGGCAGCATCCCTATTGTGTATTATTACGTGCTGCCTTCCGAAGCTTTTTTTTTTCTAAAACTATGCTCAATAATTTACAACAAGACGGGTCGCAAGTCGGTTGCCAACTTGGCAGGGATAGGAACTAGCGTGCTCCTGGGACTTAAATTCAGCCGAATCTGAATCATAGATCCGCATTACACTAGTTTTGATACTAGCATTTTAATTATTTGTGGCGCAAGACAACCTAATTTGAAGCTCTTGAGGCACAGAATGAAACAAATTTCCACAAACAAACAAATAAATAAATAGCAATACAATAAACGAGTAAACATTTGGATAACGTCTTATACGAACATGAACTAAGGCAGCAGCTGGACATAGATACGTAGATTTTCACCTCGGATACGATAAAGTATCCAAGGTGAAAATTGATGCTGGTATTTCCTGTTGCGATGGTTACATTTTACACTATTATGATTATGCAGCTGTCGAAATTCAACCTCTAGAACGAAGAAAACGTTTTTCTTCAGTATTTTTACTCATTGTTATTACGAACGTAAGCTATCCGCCGATCTTTGCCATGTCAGGCTTTATCCGACGTGAAAACTCTGTCATTCTTACCATTTTTACCATCGCATCCCTACCAGTGTAGGATAAAAAAAAACGGCTGGGACGAGGGGAAAAGATGGCATATCTGTCACGCTGATAAAAAAGGAATAAAACATACACGCGTCCTCCTGCAGAAACGCTGCCTCCAAAATTGTCTGCGCTGTGACTCCAAGCACCTCCTCAATATCCGGAACAAAATCCAACCGAGGAAAAGAACGTTTAGCGTCAGTGAAATCGAACATTCAGTGAATCGAACTTGAATAATTCAAAAAAGGATGCGCCACACGTACAAAATCGACAAGTGAATGAATAAAAAATAACTGCGCGGCTACCAGTCGAATATAGCGGCAAGTAAGCCCAGGCCAACGTGTTGTGGCACGCGAAGCCTGACGTGGCGGGTACATGATCCGCATACTTAGAGCCTGTCAAAAGTGTCTCAAATGCCGCGTCCGGACCGGCAAAAACGAGGGTCCTACTTGCGTCCTGTTTCCACCGATGCGGAGCCCATGGCTGGACCCTTCCCTGGAGCAGCGGCAGCTTAGAGCGAGATTGTTTCTTGGCGGACTCAGCCTGGTGCTAGTGTGGATAACATATTGTGCAACGCTTACTATGCCACTTTTGGCCCGTTGCTGGCATAGTTCTCATGATACCGGGAAACATGTACGCACACGCAATGTAACGTTACGTTTTACCTTTGTTAAAGGCACTAGGCAACACTTTTTTCAACTTTTTTGAAATATTAAATGCTTGCAGAACATGGTCCCCCAACACACTCAGTACTTAGGTTAGTGGGTCGCAAAGTACCACAGCCAAAAAAATTACTGCTCTATGCCCATCAGATAACTTGGAAACTCGCTCGAAAGATTTTGCTCTCTTTCCCGGTCTTGTCGTTCTTTGACGGCCCGAATTACGTCACTGAGGCCATGTAGCGGCTGTTGGCCGGTTTTCGTTCAGTTGTAGCAGTGAACGCTCTTCGATGGACTCTTTAAAAATAAAGCCGCAAAAACAAAGCAGAGACGGAAGGCGTATCTGGTGTGACGAGCAAATCACGCAGTGCCGCTCCGGCGATAACTGTAGCTTTCGGAGTGCTTCCAGACGCGAAGGAAATAGTGAAAGCGTTTATCGAAAGTGTCGCCAGTGTCGCAGGGTCCCTTTAAGAAGCCCCGACTGACCGATAATAGGTGTGACTTTCCTACCGTAGAGTTGCGAGAGAGCGCGCCCTCCCCCAAAACATCGCCCACCTACCTTTAGCTGTGAAATATTCAATTTACTAGAAGACCCCAAAGGGCGCTCTCTAAAATTGATTACTTTCGCACCGATGAGTGAACAAAATAAACATCGAATCATCTATCGACGTGTTGATTCGGTCCCTTATTTGTATTATCCACTTTTGATCCGAAAGATCGCCCATCTCGTATTTTTCTTGAAATCTCCGCAGTTGTAGTTAGCGGTGCGATCACTTTCTTTGAAGTTTTTCGCACGTGACCCGAAAGTTCACCCATCCCGTAGTTTTCTCTTGATACATCTGTACTTTGGGTGGGCGTTCTTTTATAGGTGGTATTCGCTGAAAAGTTCAGCAGGCGATTTATTCGCCTGGCAGCACTGAAAACCGCCATGACCGAGGCCACTGTGTCTGCGCATGCGCTCTGCGTTCGCATCTCGCAGATAAAAAAAAAACACCAGCATGCATCGTCTGCCGCGTTTCAACCCGATTCTCGGCGGTGGCGTCAACGGATATATTATTAATTGCACTCACATCATGTGGTGGCGCTCTACTTGCCATCGAGCACTTCGCATCCGTCGTCTCGGCCGTGGCGTCACTAGATACGAATAATAGCAGCGACATTTTGAATGCGAATACATTTCTTAGTCGAGCCATGTCAGGCGGCGTGCGGCGTCCACGTGCCCGCAGGTGTTATTTCTCCGCTCTCACCCCCTCTCCTATAGCAACGGCTGCGAGCGCGCGCACTCCTCCTCTCCCCTAGCAACCGGAGCAGGTGGTGCGGGCGGATCAGCGGCGAGTGAGTGGAGAGGAGGAGCGCGCTCGGGCGTGTGAGGGCGCTCGCATCGCAGGAGCTCGCCGGAGCTCCCGCGTGTTGTTAAATAAATGGTTACGCTACAAATCACCGTCTCCTCATTAATTATAAATTCCGCGCACTCTCGCGCAAAAGAAATGCATTCGCATTTCCTCACGATTCCCTTCGGGGAGGTGGGGTGAATTTTTAAGTGATGCTAGGATAGTATAGAGAAAAGTAAGAGATTAGAAAGGCGAGGAAAGAGTAGAGAAGAGTAGTCCCACTGTGGTTGATCCCGTCGCACACAACACGCCGCGAACAATGCTGGCTGGCGTCATGCTGCGTCGCGGAGACGAGAAGCCTCGAAGGGAACGGTGAAGCCTGGAGGCGAGAGAGCTTGCTCGGACGAGGAGCGAAGTATGCGGCGGTTCCAACCACTTCGGAGTTCGCTGGAATGCAGTGTGGCCGACAGACGGGCACTGGGGAGCGGAGAGCTGACACTCTGCGGCCCACACCGGCAAGACGAAGAAGGCCAGGCGTCTTCCAAATCCAGGGCGGCGGCCCGCGTAGACGACGGGCAGCCGAAACGAAGTCCCTCCGAGAGCGCCCGATGGCGAAAACAACGCTACGCGATACCAGCTGGCTCCGTAATCGAATACTGGCGGCGGAACCACGTGAGAGCTACTGGCGCATCCCGCCGCGGAGAGGAACACTTGTGGTACGTCGCTTAGAGTGAAAGGAATAAAGCCATGTTTCTCCACAAAGTAATGCTTTTGATCTCGGTGGGTGGGCCTGATGCGTGTGCCGCCAAACTACAACTACCAAAAATAAGGCAGAGCTTGCGTTTTAGTAAAGGAAACCCACATTTCGCAAACTACAACTACCAAAAATAATTGATTGATTGATTGTGGGGTTTAACGCGCCGGCGCAGGCGATGAGGCGCGCCGTAGTGGAGGGCTCCGGGTTAATTTTGACCACATGGGGATCTTTATCGTGCGCCGAAATCACGTACACACGGGCGTTTTTGCTTTTCGCCTCCATCAGAAAAGCGGCCGCCGCGGCCGGGAATCGAACCCGCGACCTTGTGCTCAGCAGCGCAACGCCTTAGCCACTGAGCCACCGCGGCGGGTACCAAAAATAATGCAGAGCTGGATTTTAGTAAAAGAAACCCGCAAAAGCCTAATTCAAGTAATTTTTGGGTGGGCCGCACTTATACACTCTAAGAAGTCCCGGTAGGGCGTCTTCACAACAACGTTTCAGAATGACCAATCGATGTGGCCTAGTCGGCAAATCGGGTGAATGAGGGAGCCCAACGCATGATTTGACTAAGAAGAATGATCGTGCGCAGGGACAACACACAAGGCGTGGAAGGTGTTTAGCATGGCGAACTGTTTCAGCCGGAGGCCGCCATATATTCACTCAATAGTACACTCACTCAGACCCATTGGTGCTCACACTCACGTGTGAGTTTGAGTGTGAGTGAGTGGCAGCCCATTATGACACCATGAATATGATCCGAGTGAGCCTGAACCACGTGATCCTGAGACTGGGGAAGTTTGAGCCCACGCAAAACTGCGTGAGCCTAGGACTTTGATAGACTGAGTAAGCCTGGGTCCAGGTGTGATTGTTCGAGCGCGAGCCAGCAAAAGGATGTGAGTCTGATCAGCCTAATTCTGCGTAGATCTGAGCCCGCGTAAATTTGAACCAGCGTTTGTGGTCGGGACCTGAAATGGCAGATCCCAGGGTAAGATACCCAGGGCAGATACCCACATGTTCCGATCAGTCGAGTGTTCATGAGAGTACGCGCCTAGCTATTGACCTCATTTATTCCAAGTAAAGGCTTATGCACCAATCCCATCACATTGTCTTGTTATCTACACTGCCGTTATGAGCGTCGACAGGTCTTTAAACTTACAAGTAGCCTTGAGTTTTCGACCCGAGCGACGCTGCCGTGAAGCTGAGTGGTAACTTTTGAGGCTACGGCGTTCCGACTTCTAAAGCAAGGCCTTAGTAATCTCGTCGAGCGGTTTCGCTGTGGCGCAAAAATTTGACCTTCATTTGACCGCAGCTTCGTCGTAACCTTGGCAGCGCATCACGTAACTAACTGGGCCGTGCTCCACCAACGGCCGCGTTCCACGCTGCCGGCATGGCGCATATGTTCTCACAGATGGTCTGACCCTGACCACGTGACTCACCGCGTGCATTAGAGCTTGGCCATAAATTAGAACTAGGCCGTGCCGTCTTCTCTGAGCGTCGCGCGGTAGCAGCACACATTTGAACCAGCAAGTGGCGTCTGACCGCCCCGCAGATATCGCCCGGCGATCCGGCAGCGGCCGCCGGACGATATCCGCGCAGGACGCGGGACCACAACCGTTGACGAAGGCGGGATTTGGACGAATAGTATAATAATTACAGTTGATTGATTGATTGATTGATTGATTGATTGATTGATTGATTGATTGATTGATTGATTGATTGATTGATTGATTGATTGATTGATTGATTGATTGATTGATTGATTGATTGTAGGGTTTAACGCGCCGACGCAACGCAGGCGATGAGGCGCGCCGTAATGGAGGGCTCCGGATTAATTTTGACCACCTGGGGATCTTTAACGCGCGCCGAAATCTCGTACACACGGGCGTTTTTGCTTTTCGCCTCCATCAGAAAAGCTGCCGCCGCGGCCGGGAATCGAGCCCGCGACCTCCTGCTCTGCAGCAGAACGCCTTAGCCACTGAGCCACCGCGGCGGGTAATAATTTCAGTTAAATCAAAGGAAAATCATGTCAGCTGAGTTAAGCCCCAGCCTTTTTATTTCAAGCCCTTCATTTCAGATTTCTAGGGCGGTACTATTGTATTATCCCCGAAGCCTTATGACTGCGCACGCCAGTTTGCTTTTCATCAGCAGGCTGTAATGCGTGCTTCTTCGGCGAGTGTTTGCGTCGGTAGGACGCGGGTTCGATTCCCGCGGCCGCGGCGGCCGCTTTTCTGATGGAGGCGAAAACCAAAAACGCCCGTGTGTGCGACATTTCGGCGCACTTTAAAGATACCCATGCGGTCAAAATTAATCCGGAGCCATCCACTACGGCGCGCCTAATCACCTGCCTTGCGTCGGCAGTTTAAGCACCACAATCAATCGAGTGTTAGCGCCGGGTCGGAGGTAGCTGCAAAAGATAGCCAATCAGTTTCCGGAGCCGCTTCAGCCTTGGTCGTCGGGGTACGTGCGATGGAATATAAGTAGGGTTGTTCGTTTTCGGGCAAAATTTACCCGAATTTCACACCCCGCACATATTTTAGGAGCATTGGGTTAAATCCGACTTCTCTCCGAACGTACCTTTTCCGAGTAGCGATCTGCACAAACGCGGGCTGGCGGTCCGCTGCTGTCAACCAAAATTGCTGGAAGAAAGCCCCACAAACACAGTTTTCGAACTAATTGAGCATTGGCATGACACTACTGTTCTCTACCCCAGGCTGGGAAACGCTGCCCTGACATCGTTGTGCCGAGCAAATGGAGGCTGTGAGGTCGAAAGAACTTTCTCCCGGCTGAGATACGTTCAATGACCGGGCAGGTCTCGAAGGGAGACCGACATGTTGCGCATGCAGGTGATAATGAGCGTAAACAAAGATGTGGAATAAATCGATGGCCATCTTTTAGTGAATAAAATGTTTAATTTTTTAAAAGTTACCGCTGCTCCTTACTGTCACCATTACTGATCTATTACCAAGCTAACGCCAAATTTCGGACAGTATTTGGTAGAAAACCTTGGTGTCCCCCTTGAAACAGCTGTAAGAAACACCAGTTTTAACGCGCTAGAGTTAAGAAGGTTGGGAAACCTACTTTTAAAATAGACTCGGTGTATTACTTCGCACATCTGTGTAATTAAACCAAAAAAGCCCGAACTTCGGAATGGTTTTAAAATAACACCCGATTTGTCGCCGATTAGCAGTTTGGAAAATAGCACCTGACCTTTACCCCCCTCCCCCCATTACAATATATATATATATATATATATATATATATAGTTAGGAAATGAGGGGCTCGTCAAGGGAAATACAGGAAGATAGGTTGGCAGTCTACAACGCCAAACGCTGGCTACCACCCTCAAGCGTCAGATACAGTTCTAGTAAATATAACTTCGCCAGAAAGTGAAGCAGAACACAGTCGCCCAGATAGCCGAATTGGTAAGGCATTCGATATCTAATCGAAAGGCGTGGGTTCGGTCCCCACTCTGGGCGCGTGTTTTTCTTTCTTTCTTTCTTTCTTTCTTACGTATATTTAAAAAATGTTAACTTCACTAACTGTAGTAAAAAAAAAAGAGCTTAACAACACCCCTATGCCCCTTTGGCGTTGTGGACTGCCGACCTATTTTTATGTATTTCCTTAACGAGCCCCTCATTTCCTAACTATATTATTCTGCGAAAGCCTAGCGAGGGTCTCGGTTCTGGCAGCCTTGATGCCTAGGTAGCATAAGAGGGCTTTCCGCCAGCATAAGAGGTAGCATAAGAGGGCTTTCCACTCATTACGGGCTGTAGACGTTCGAGTCACGCCCCGGGGGTTGAAAAGAAGGTCCCCTTCTCCCCGTGTAGTCAGTGTGGCGCTGGCTACCACACTCAAGCGTCAGATACAGTTCTAGTAAATTACCCAGAAAGTGAAGCAGAGCACAGTCGCCCAGATAGCCGAATTGGTAAGGCATTCGAGCTCAAATCGAAAGGCGTGGGTTCGGTCCCCACTCTGGGCTCGTGTTTTTCTTTCTTTCTTTCTTTCTTACGTATATTTAAAAAATGTTAACTTTACTAACTGTAGTAAAAAAAAAGAGCCTAACAACACCCCTATGCCTCCTTTGGCGTTGTAGACTGCCGACCTATCTTTCTGTGTGTGTGTATATATATATATATATATATATATATATATATATATATATATACGTTCTACGTCTCCCGCGGTAGTCGAGGGGCGGCGCTAGTTGACCGGCCTCAGAGCTCTTGTAAATATAAACCCCCGCTTTAAAGTCGAGAGAGAAGCCGCTGTGGGGATAGCGTAATTGGTTAACGCACCGCACCGGTTATGCGGAGATGTGGGTTCGAGTCCCGCTCCCGGAAAACGGCGGATTTTTTCTCGACTTATATTTTCGCTTATTTATCAATGAATCAAAGAAACGTGACAAGCACACGTCATTCGCCCCTATTATATATTTCGAAAAAAAGCCGAATAGCACTGGCAATGACGACTGCAACCTTGATATGTATATATATATATATATATATATATATATATATATATATATATATATATATATATATATATAGGGAGTAGTAGAACTTTGAAGATGGTAGAGAACACAAGAGAAGAAAAACTTCGAACAAGGTAAAAGCACGATTGTGGCCTACGTTTCAGCAAAGAGAACTTGCTTTCCTCCTCAGGGCCCTGAGGAAAGCAAGTTCTCTTTGCTGAAACGTAGGCCACAATCGTGCTTTTACCTTGTTCGAAGTTTTTCTTCTCTTATATATATATATATGTATGTATATATATATATATATATATATATATATATATATATATATATATATATATATATATATATATATATATATATATATATATATATATATATAACCCGGAAACGAAGAATCCTAAATAGAAGTTACACTTGACGTTATGCGGTGGGGCCCGATATTCTAGAGTTTTCTGTATGGTTATGACGAGGGCCGCCGATTTCTCGCCGCCATTTAGTACCCCATAGACGTGAGGTTCGCCTTCTTTTGACGTCACGTGCGTGCGTGCGTGCGTGCGTGCGTGCGTGCGTGCGTGCGTGCGTGCGTGCGTGTTCCTGTGCGGGTTAGTTCGTTGGCAGGAGCACTTTAACTGCACGGCTTTGGAAGTTATGAACACGTATTTTCGCCGCAGGCAAAGCAGTGAAAGTGTAAGCACGAAACGCCGCTTTCTCAAAATCCAATGTTCTCGCCACGGCGTTCGAGTTCTTCGACACGGTATTGGTTAATAATTTTGCGCTATCTTCTCTTCCGCGCCCCAGGATAGAATGCCGACGAAAAAAAAAAAAAAAAGAAGAAGCTCGAACTGAAAGCCTCACAAAACTTGTGGTGATCGTTTTGTTGCCAGCTTTTGCTTTATGTTCTGGCTGGCTCACGCGCGCTTTGAGCCCTGTCACACCCTATCATTAGAGCTGGAAGCGGGTTGGTGCCGGCACAACGTAAATTATTACTGTCGATCAGCAGCTCGGATTCAATATCCCTAAGAGAAACGGCGGCTCGTGTTTTGCAGGGCTGTTTTTATCCTCCGCCGGGCTCCATGCTCCCCTCCCCCGCTGCCCCTGAAGAAAAAAATACTCCTTTTAGGTTTGTATTGGCACCAGATTCGCGAATTTTCAAAATCTAGAAAAAAAAGCTAACGTTGCTCACCAAATACGTTCAAGTCATGACAGGAAGATAAATTTCTCAAAACAGCGCACGACTAATGTTCTCTCGAGAGAGCCCAGTTATTTGAGACTCGATTCACGACGAGGCGTTTGCTTTTTGACCCCAGTATGGTCCTGATTCAACAGCGAGCGCTACGTTTAGTGAAAGCAAACATAATCTATTTCTTCCGGTTCCTAGCAATTTCAGCCACCAGCATTATTTGCCAAGATGGGCAAAATTAAACGCTCAGAAAGCCGAGGGATTCGCTAAATCGCAGTTGGTCTTTTTATTTCAACGTTGAAGCATCATAAACATTCGCACAATTCCAAAGCAAGTAATATGGTGTACAAAGAATGGGCGGGCCATCTGCCGTTCATCTGGTTGTGAAGCTTGAATATCGCGAGCACGGCTTGCTCGAATAATAGACTCAACTTTTGACTTCATACACTCTTCCGAAAAGTGCGGTCAGGCCTGAATGATTTCTGGTCCCTAATTAATTTATACTTGAACGACTACACAGCCTGTACGAAAAAAGCAAACCGTAGCTTACATGCTCGTTAAAAAATTTATTTACGTTTTCTTTCTTCAGTTTTTGGGAGCTATAAACTGAACGAAGTGCACTCACTCACTCACTCACTCACTCACTCACTCACTCACTCACTCACTCACTCACTCACTCACTCACTCACTCACTCACTCACTCACTCACTCACTCACTCACTCACTCACTCACTCACTCACTCACTCACTCACTCACTCACTCACTCACTCACTCACTCACTCCTTTTATGGAGGGGGAGGGGGGCGGATGCCCCCCGAAAGAACATTAAAGCAGAAAAAGGTAAAGAACAGAAAAACAATGATAAAACAAACAAAAAAGTGTAAAAAGGTGTCAATTTAAAATCAACAATGAAAACATTGGGAGCCATGGGCGCCCTCTTCAAACATTTCGATCGTTTTGCTCATTTTTGTTTTACTTCATGCGAATTTCAAGACGGCTTATAGGGACGCGAAGCTCAAGTTTTCCGGGCGAGAGCAGCTGTGATTTTCTCGCGAAGTGGTGGCCTTGGCTTTTCCACGGCGTGGTAGGGGTGCCCGCCTCGCTTTGTACGTGCCGGGATGACCGGTGCGGGCAGCTGGCGGGCGTATCTTTCGCACTCGGGAGCAGTGTTCTGGAATGGGCAGTCCCATTACATTCCAATTGCATTCCGAGGAATTGAAGCTTTCCGCAATTCAATTTCTTTCGACTCTGCGGAGTGCCAAACTTTTGCCGACTCCCACTCCTGGAATGACCGGGAAGTTCAACCCCATTTCTGTAATTCCTCGAAGTAGAAATTACTTCTTGGTGGCTGTATCGGGTTTACGAATGCAACACAACGCTTGCGTTATCAGAAGCACTGAGCGCTGCAAAAATATGCATGCACGTACGTCGCCAAAGTCGAGGGATGGCAGCAGCTTGCTGACATCTCGTGCAGCGAAATGTATACGAAAAAACAATCGCGGCAACGATGCTTTCTCTTGGTGTGAGAATGCGTGAGCATCAGTGCTCTTTGAGTTGTGTCATCAATTTATGTCGCCAAATTTAGTGTCAATAAGTTTTGTGATGGTCGAGTTTAGCATTGCGAAGTGTATGATGTCGCGAAACAAGCGACACCGCGAGCAGACAATATTTCGAACTTTTTGATCATTACCATTTTTCCTTTGCGTTATTTCCTTCTTCTATCTCTTGTTATGACCAACACTCTTTGCCAATATCTCTTGTTAGACCGATGTTGTTAGACCCTCGCATGATCATCAAGTGGACCTAGCCGCCACGTGCCGCGCTTGCGCAGCACGGCTCTCCAGGAGCCACGCGAAACTGCTCAACCTCGGCCAGTGTAGCTCAGGCTACAAAAGGTTTCCATGCGTGCCACCCTTCCACTACACCGCCTGGCGGGAGTCCGCGTCCCACACCTGATAGTTGCTGTTGAAGCCGAGTCCCCGTGCTCAGCATCACAACGCCTTAGGCACTGAGCCACCGCGGCAGGTGCGGTGGCTCAGTGGCGAAGGCGTTGAGCTGCTGAGCACGAGGACGCGGGTTCGATTCTCGGTCGCGGTGGCCGCTTTTCTGATGGAGGCGAAAGCGAAAACGCCCGTGTGTTCGAGCTTTCGGCAAACGTTAGAGATCCTCAGGTGGTCATAATTCCGAGCCGTCCACTACGGCACCGCTCATCGCCTGCGTTGTGTCGGCGCTTTAAACCTAACAACTTTATTTATTTATTTATTTATTTATTTATACATACATACATACATACATACATACATACATACATACATACATACATACATACATACATACATACATACATACATACATACATACATACATACATACATACATACATACATACACACATACATACATACATACATACATACATACATACATACATACATACATACATACATACATACATACATACATACATGCTGCAGCCCATCTTAGGGCTATTGCAGGAGTGGACATACAAATGTTCAATTGATAAAAAGCAGAAACAAAAACACGAGTGCATGGCACAGGTTGTATGGTCCACAATACTACACGAGATACAGAATGAACAAAGGCAAGACCAAAGAAAGCAAGAGAACGTAGAAATATTTAACACGCATTTCATATTGCACTCAGAAACTCATCTAAAGGGAGCCCGCGAGTATCACCGGGTAGCGAGTTCCAGAGCTCAATAGTCAAAGGAAAAAAAACTATATTTCAACAAATCAGTTTTGGGGTGAAATGGAGTAATATTTTGCGCATGTTGGCTTCTAGTGTGAACAGAGGATGGTGTGGCAAACTCAGATACCTGTGAAGCGACAGCAAGCGCGGTGAATTATTCAAGGTGTACAGGAATTTTAAGCATTATGAGTGACGCCGAGCAGATAACAGAGGTGGTAAGTTGGGTGAAGGCGAAAAATCGCGATCATATCGTCGGCAGATAAAACGGACTGCTTTTTTTTTTTTGTATGGATTCTAATTTTGCAATGACGGACGCTTTGTGTGGATTCCAAACGACGGAACCCTATTCAAGTACTGGCCGTATTAAAGTTTTAAATGTTAATAGCTTGGTTTCTTTTGGCGCTACACGGAGAACGCGCTGTAGGAAACCTAGGGCTGTGTTATATGTGATATCAATGTGCTTGGACCAGGACATGTTATGAGTAAAATGAAGGGCGAGGTACTTATATTCTGTTTTTTCTTTGTAAATAGCAACAATTGAATGAGTAGGGAAATAGGTGAGGGTATGACCGAGTAGAAAATCTCATGCGCACGTTTTTTTGCAAATTTACATTCATTTTCCAGGTTTGGCACCAAGTACAAAAACTAGAAAATGAATGATTTAATTTTGCGTGATCCTTAGCAGATAATTTTTTGATAAATTACGCAGTCATCGGCGTATAGCCTAATCTGAGACGTTATGTTACCGGGTATGTCATTAATAAATAGCAAGGAAAGGAAGGGTCCAAGTACCAAGCCTTGCGGAACACCTGAAGTTACATCCGCGGTACTGGGTGCCATTGAGTTAAAAAGTACATACTGTGAGCGGTGCGAGAGAAAACAAGATATCCAATCTGCTAGTAGCGGATTTTTTAATATGTAGTTAAGTTTAAGTAAAAGACCCGCCGCGGTGGCTCAGTGGCTAAGGCGTTGCGCTGCTGAGCACGAGGTCGCGGGTTCGATTCCCGGCCGCGGCGGCCGCTTTTTTGATGGAGGCGAAAAGCAAAAACGCCCGTGTGTACGAGATTTCGGCGCACGTTAAAGATCCCCAGGTGGTCAAAATTAATCCGGAGCCCTCCACTACGGCGCGCCTCATCGCCTGCGTTGCGTCGGCGCGTTAAACCCCCACAATCAATCAAGTTTAAGTAAAAGTTCGGAATGAAGAACTGTGTCGAAAGCTTTCGATAAGTCAATAAAAATACCATCTACCTGGCTCACTCACTCACTCACTCACTCACTCACTCACTCACTCACTCAATCAATCAATCAATCAATCAATCAATCAATCAATCAATCAATCAATCAATCAATCAATCAATCAATCAGCGACAAAAGCACGAACCAGAGCTGCGTCAGCCCCCGCATACGCGCGGACACTGGAGACTGCAGCGCCCTCCTACGACCTTTCGTTAGCCTATTGTCGTAGTCATCTAAGCGGCGTAAGCTTGTCGCGTAGCCGGCGGAAAATTAAGTATCAGTTCCTTTTTTCGATGGTGGGCAGAGGTGAGTGACCTCGTGCATTTCTTTGCCACTGCTGCTATAGAAGAAAACTCGCGTGAAGCTGCATCAATCGTGGGGTTGATTTATTACATCGAACGCTGTTCGACTTGCAGTAACAGCCTAGTACGTGTCGAGCGTAGGCAAATGCGGCTTCGGGTGGCCTACGGCGAACAAGTAAGCGCAACTCGTTCGTGGACTAGTACGATGCTTGGGCGAAGAAATATACACGTACAACACCACCATAGCGGGTAACGTTTTCACAATTTAGCGTTGTAACAAATAACGACAACAGAAGGAAGACCAATTATCATCAAATAAGGCGCATAAAAATTTAAAAAATGCGAAACTGCATACACAGAATTGGAAGTTGGGCGAGGTGGTGCGTATGCATTTTGAGGTGTAGCAGCGTGGAAAAAAAAAACCGTTGAGGGACACGATAGAAATTCCCAACCCGCCGCGGTGGCTCAGTGGCTAAGGCGTTCTGCTGCTGAGTCCAATGACGTGGGTTCGATTCCCGGCCGTGGCGGCCGCTTTTCTGATGGAGGCAAAACGCAAAAATTCCCGTGTGTTCGAGATTTCAGCGCATATCAAAGATCCTCATCTGATCAAAATTGATCCGGAACCCTTCACTACGGTGCACCTTATCGCCTGTGCAGCGTCGGTGCTTTGAATGTAATCAATCAATCAATCAAAGAAATTCACACGACGGGCGTTGATTCGCAGCTAGTATTTTATTGGAAAGAAGCACAGATGTGTAGGCGACACGTACAATCTGGTGTGGTGGAAACAAACAAAACTTAGAAACACCAGATAAAACCGGATAAAGGCATGTGAACCGTTATCATAGCTAGGTGTCATCCAGTTGCGAGTCAGCGCCCGTGTTCTGAATTTCTTCCGCATCCCTCGCCGTTCTTTTTTTTTTTCGCTTCGCGCTGTTACACTTCAACTTGAAACTGCATAAGTTGAAGGACAAATGAAGCTGCTGTGAGTTTCAGAAAAACTCACGGCCGCTGTTCTCACTCTCCATGTCATTTTAGGCAACAAACCGCAATGGCAAACATTTTCGCACGACAGAAATGTGAACAAACCAATCACTCACGATAAGAAGACTCCGAAAATTCCCAGTAAGTTATACACCCCAGTGTTCCCGCCTGACGCTCTCTGGCACACTGGACGCACGTAGAGGACGACAGCACTAGCGTGCGCGTCGTGTTGTGGCGGGCCCGGGTGGAGCTGTGAAAGATGACGGAGCCTCCCCTTGAGTGCGTTCAGAGCAAACACGACGCGCATCACGGCAGCGACAGCGACATCACCACTGTCACTCCCAGCCCATCGGTACACACGCAAGGAGGCCCCTGGCTCACCCAGGGTCAGCGCTAGGGCTCGCGTGATGCACGCAGGGCTGATGCTCGCCTTCGCAAAGCCTGGGCCAGTCTGCCACACAAGCGGACCCATAGAAACGCCTGCAGGTTGGCAGCCGATGCAGTGGCGCAGTGGCTAAGGCGTTGTTCTGGTGACAACCAGAGGACGAATGCAGTTCAAATGCAGCCGAGCTGTTGTACATGGCCGCAATGTGTGGCGCGTAACGCGTTAAAAATACCAAGAAAATGCCGAGCGCTCGTGAGCTCGTGCCTCGCGGCGCTCCTTGGCTCGCGCAGTGGCTTTAACAACAACATGAAAAAGCTGGCAGAAACCCCGAGGACGCCTTGCGTTGCCTATACTAACAACGCAAGAGCCATTGAGTCAAGCAACAAGACGGATCAAGCATGGGCCATCCAGCAGGTCTTCATTGCGCTCGAAAGGCACGGGCTCCGCAAAGGGGCTAGCGCTTAGTAGGGCCGCAAAGAAGATGCGACGGTGGGCCACGTCGGGGCGGGGGTCGTAACAGACCCAAGCCCACTGCAGGTTTTATTGAAATAAAGTCATTTCCAGTCCAGTCCCACAGCTGGCGCTACATCTGCTCCATGGAACCTCGACGAGACTGTAGGAACACCGCGCATGCGTTGTGCACGTACGCACCGCCGCTGCGCCCCAACTGTCAAGCGCTACCGCGCATGTAATGCTTGGCATGAGGAACAACATGATAACGGTGCATATGACGACGACTACTACTAGCACAGTGCAAAGTGACGACGGAACATGTAAATAAGCAATTTAAAACTTGTACAAATGCATGGTGATCTGTCCTTCACTGCTCACGTGTACAAAAAAATCCTGCAGCCTCGCTGTGGTTCAAGCCTTGCGCGACTTAGAGCAAGCTTCGCCATTTTCGCCAGAATGGGTTGACTGAGAAAAATTCAGCTAATGACGAGGCCCACCATTCAATTTGAGTGAACTTTGGCATTCACGCAGGGATATTTCACACTGCAAAACGCCATGCACGTCCTTGGGCTCAGCAGCGCGACGTCTTAGCCGCTGCGCCACTGCGGCGGGTATGATTGAAAGGCAATTTTACCATTTTGCTTTCCGTGGTGCTGTAGTGGAGTGGCGTAGCGCCGTAAAGGAGGGCTCCGGATTAATTTTGATCACCCGGGTATCGACACACTGGCGTTTTTGCGTTTCGGCTCCATCAGAAAAGAGGCCACAGCAGTTCGCGAAGCTCGAACCCGCGACCTTGGGCTCAGCATTCGTAGCTTAAACTGAAAGTGCAAGCCGCACAGCACAGTTCCTGCCACCAACATCAATATCGACAGCGTCCGACTCATGGGAATGAGCATAATTTTTGTAAGTAAACAGTTCAAACCAAAATAATTACCCATCATGAAATATGAGGGCGCTGTGTTGCCTCATGACAACACAAATAACTTATTGGTAAACATACTTTTATGATTATACATACAAACACACATACTATGATCCTGACAATCTTGAAATTTGAACAGTAATGGAGAGAACAGGGGTGCGAATGAATGAACTGTCTGTATTATATTTGCCGAACGAAGCGATTTTAAATACCTCGTTTTTTTTTTGCCACGAATACTCCCCGGCAAGAAACATGGAACTTAATTCCAACAGTTTCACATGATAACTTCTGCAATTTTTCCTCGCAAAACTAGGGCATCTGAAAGTCTTTGGCGGCCGCGAATCACTTGCGGTGTTCCTTTCCGAACTCCCCTGCAGACGTGTTTTTAACATTAACACGTTCCCTAACGTGCGGTAAAATTCTTCCGTTATGCCACTCACGCTAAAGCAAAAATAGCCCACCAAAGATACTCTGAACCAAGATTGATGGAGTTGTAGACTGTATAATATACAAGTGTCCGACACGCGATTAGTGAAGCGTACTAGTTGAAAGGCTGGCTTTGCGGCTTCCTTGTAGCTTTTAAGTACGTCGTCGCCCTGCTTGCTCTTTAAGCGCCTTAATGAACCTGTTAGTGCGTTTGCGTTAAGCATTTATTTCGTCTCGGTATAAACTTTCCCCCATAAATGTTTTTATCAGTTTGCTGTATGGTCACGCACCACAGCGGCCTAAAACACCGTTGATGCACTGCGATGGTTTTATAATTGCAGTTCTTTCATACGTCTTCACAACGCGAGTCTCTGTCGTTTCTAGAATATGAAAGAGCGTCAAAATCGAATATAAACAGTGGCTGTCTCAGTTTAATATTGTTGTTGTTGCTGTTATTCGTTTATCTGTTCCTATAGACTACAATTATTATGAGAAATATTAGTATAAAGAAAGTGCACACAACAGCGCGGCTGCGCCCGAAATTCTTCGCCGAGGCAGAAAAACAACGGTGAGAAAAAAAGAAACGCATTGAGTTGTATCTACGTGTAGGTAATAATCACACGCTTAAGAAAATGATAATTTGTTTAATGGTGGCGGCGATGTTACCCGAGCCGTTGTGCCCTGCTTGCTACTCCAAATGAGGAAAAAAAAAAAAAAAGAATGAAGAAGCGGGCCATTGAAGACGAAATTATATCTGGCGATACGCATTAAATTCTCAGTCACATAAACAGGGCCGCGGAGCAAAGTTTTTTACAAAACTCTGTCCAGTAGTGGGCTCTGTAGAAACACAAAAAACATTTGGTTGCTCATACAGCCTGACTAGGATACCGCAAAGATGATGGGCAGTTCACGCACACCTGTATGACAGGCTCGATGTCCTCTTGTGTGTCGCATGGGGAGAAAGGTGGTGAAGAAGCTTGCTAATTTCGAACATTAATGCCTCGTGAAAGCCACGTTCAAACGCGGTCCATGTAAGATGGCTTCCCCACGAATGTTAAATCCAGTTTGAATCCCCAGTGTTCATTTGGAGTTGATTTAATTGGAACTTTAAATGGAGCGAAAAACAAATCGCTGACACGTCGTTGTAACTATCCAGAATAGTTCATAGCAGGCACGTCTCTACTATACTCCGAGCACCTAGTTATTCACATTCAATTTATCTTATAAATACACGTTAGGAAATTTCTGTTCCCTAACGCGATGATGCTTGATATGACGTATATGGTGATCGAGACAGCAAACTAGTCTTTTGATTTTGTTATTTCATCTTATCGACGCAGGTTAAGAGAAGTTCGAGCCTCCGGTTCGTTCGTTACACTTTGAGCTTGTCTGGCTTCCATGATCGTTTCTCCTGATAAAGCAGTATCATGCTTAAAGCCGCGGTGTTCGTTGTCTCCACGGGAGCTTTCTCGCTTCTTTCCTATGATATTTAAACTTTTATATGAATGTCTTCGTCGCACCTTTATATTTGCTTCTGCGTGCCTATACGCCCGGCGCTAGGTGCAATAAATTATTCACGTGTTCATAAATTGGTCGAGTGAGGAGCTGGACGAAGTTTTCGGAGCACTAACCTGAGGACACAGGAAAAGCATTAGTCAAGTGACGTGTCTAATTTCGAGCGTTGCGAAGCTTCAGTGAAAGTTTTAAAAAAGACGAAACAGGCTACCGGTACTTCGACATCACTCTAATGGTATCATCCGAGCCAACAGTTTCATAAAGTCCGGCCACGCCCATGGTCCCTTCTACACTTTCTTGCTCAAATGAGCGGCTGCATTCCAATAAGCTCTCCTTTATGGGTATGTGACGCGGAAAAGGCGGTGTATACGAGGTGGAAGCTTGCGCTTACCAGGAAACCTGATGTCCTAACACTGGGTTATGGGGGTTTATTTTTGTGAGATCCAAGTCGCTACATTCGTGTAAGCGTTACGTAGATTGGCGTCTCCAGAGAGTTCTTCGGGACCGCCTGCACCCAGCTTCTTTTAAAGGGGCCATGCAGACAATAGTACAACTTTCTCACCCAGCTTCATTGCAGCCCCGAAAGACGTTTTCTTAACCAAGAAAAAGGCAAAAAAACGTTAAAAAACTTTCAAATTTCGCGCTACACTGACGTGTTATGGGCACGAGTGGCGTAATAGTGGCCGGCAATAAAAAGTGTGTCACGGAGCGTTAGCTTTCAAGTAATACTCTCAAGCTGAATTAGAGGTGACACTACAATCGCCGCGACATGTTTTTTGGTGGTGGCTTGGTCGGCGGCCGCCAATCGCGAAACGAGCTTCTGTGACGTCATCTGTGACGTCATAGAGGAGGCTCCACTGCTTCGTCTGTTTTGTTTGATAGGTCGATTATTTTTTCAAAATTGGCGCTAAAAATGACGTCATTGTTATCGAAACAAAACAGCCTCTTTAAAGCAGCCATGCAGACAAAATACAAGTTTGTTTTATTCGAAAGATTTCGTGTTTTATCGTGCTCCCAGCGCTTGTCCGGCAGCAAATGATGCCGTTTTCACAGTGAGAAATTAGTCAATTTCGATTAAAATTTTTGTTCTCCCCCTAAACCGCGCGTTTCCGTGACGTCGGCCTTGAAGTAATAAGTGCCCGCATTCAAACGAACTTCCACTGTGTCATTCGGCTCTGCAGCCTTGCTTGCCGTCAGACCTCCCAGATGGCGCTACCATACTCAGCCACGGACCGTTTTTGACCGTATTTGCACCTGGCTTGTTTTTGTTACTGTAGAAAGCAATCGTTTCATGAAGCATGGGGTATTCTAGACGAACGGGGTCACGTAAGACAACGTCGCTTACGTCAATCGCCCAGTGTCGTGTAAGACAACTCCAAAGCGGCGGAGTGCTGTGCAGCTAAAGCAAGCATAGTGCGCCGACTACAAACAGCAGTGCGCATCGGTGTTTCTATGCTTACGTGTATTTTAGCAACTTTCATTCTTTACTGCACCATCTTTACTGCTGTAAAATGATTATGCATTACATTTAAGTGCAAATAGCTCGCTCGGCAAGCCTATAAGCCCTGCCTAATTTGCGTTTGTTTTGGACGGCCTCAGCTAATCGCACAGCTGGGCATATGACATCATGGGTTCTGTTCCGGGAAGTGAGCTAGTGGGTCGCATGACCATTCCCTTTTTCCTAATTATGTAGCGCTTATTTGAGCGAAGTGTGCATTAAAAGTTGTGTCAGTATAATTAAAACGAGGCAATCTTTCGAATGAACCAAACTTGTGTTTTGTCTGCATGGCCCCTTAATGAACCAAAATTTTGTCTTCATGGCGCCTTTAATGCAGATAATGCTTTAGCTACCTCTATCGCGGTGCGCCTTCTGGAGTAGCAAAAAGAGAAGAACCCGCACCATGCGTGCGCAGCGGTGAGGCAGTGCGCAGGCGTTCACATAAACACCCAATCTACGAAGCAGTCACTCAAAATTGACTTCGAAGTTGTACGCTACAGTCACGATGAAGTCAGTTAGTGCGTTTTATTTGTTTATAAAGCCTTATTGTGAGCGAATCGTGGATTCAGGTGAGATGGGGCCTCACAAGCGACCACCATCCACGGAAGACGAGCTCCTTGAGGCCAAACTTTTCGCTCAGTGTCCCCGTGCCTTCACGGTCTCTATACACCTCAGCAACAGTAGAACATTTATGGAAATAAAAAAAGTCGATAAAACGCAAGACATAACCGAACCTCCGAACTACCACCAAAAATATCGACTATAAATTCTGTGCGAGATACAAGTCCAGTCATGGGAGTTATTCCGTCTAACCATATCCCTCTTCCTTGAACTACAGGGTTCGTTTGCGCAGGTTTCGTGGTAGACGTCACAAGGCGGAAGGGCTTCCGCAGTTTCCTGCGAACCGTGGTGCGTTATGCATGCATTTGAGGCGCTCATTTCGCTTCCGTGAAGTCGTCCCCCTCCGCTGGAGATGACAAGACGAGACCTTGACGAGCTCGCGCGCGGATCAAGTACGGCGGCCCGTACAGCGGAGGAAAGGGGCACATACAGTGAGCGCGTGCTGCGATTACGACTCGGACGAGCCAAGCCGGCCTTTCTGTGCGCGCGCTCCCAGGTCGCTTCATTACGCCGTGCTCTACATTAGAATCTCGCGCTCCAACGCCTTAATGAGGGAGCTCGCTGGTGTATACGGATGCTCGCAACTCGCATCCGACGAGCACGATGACGGGAGTGTCCCCGCCACGCTTGAATACGCGCCATGGTTTGTGCGAGGAGGAGCGCATATATCCGGATTTGATATGTGCACTGGTTGTGCGTGCCTCTATTTAAATATGAAGTTCGTTGTTTTTAGTTTGGTACACCTTGCGCCGGAGATACAATCTACAAAATGGCTTTCCCAAGTTTTAACAGGGCAGCGGACTTCTTGTTATAAAATGCAAACAATTTGTAGGGCGTAGAAACGGGCGAGTAACAACCACAACTCTGTGGTCACCCAAGAATGCTGCCTACAGTACACACCCGTTCTGACAAATATTGCTTCATTCGAAGTATTTCACGCCCAGTTAAGCTGCAGTGCAGAAATTGCAAATTTCCCCCGTTTTTACGAAGCACCGGTTATAACAAAGTCATATTTCTGTCCCCCTTTGACCAGGCTTCGTTAAAACGAGGCCAGGCTCACGCCAGCCTGGCCAGCATCGCACTTATGTATAGCCGCTTAACGATTTGTTTGTTTCTGCTCTACCAAGTATTTCCCAACACTAAGTCAGAAGGGAAGGATCACGGGAAATTCAGGCTAACTTACCTCTTAAAGCGCCCATGACAGCACAAAACTTGTTTGCATTCGGTATGCGTTTGGTCAGGCGTACATTAGAGGGACTCTGCAACATTTTCGATAAACGCTTTCTCTCTTTCCTTCGCGTCTGAAACCACTGCGAAAGCTATAGTTATCGCCAGCACGGAGCAGCACGGCGGAATTTTCTCGTCGCAGGAGATACGCCTTCGGTTTCTGCTTTGCTTTTGTGTCTTTATTTTTAAAGTTGCTGTCGAATGTGTTCATTGCTGCAACTGAAGGAAAACCGGCCAACAGCTGTTACGTGGCCTTAATGACGTAATTCGAGCGGTCGAAGAATGTCAATGCCGGGAAAGAGAGAAAATCTTTTGAGCGAGTTTTTTAAAGTTATCTGACGGGCATACAGCTGTAATTTTTGGCTGAGGCACTTTGTGACCCCCTAATCTAAGTACTGGGTGTGTTGGGTGACTACGTTCTGTAAGCATTTAAGATTTTTAAAAAAGTTGAAAAAAGTGGTGCAGAGTCCCTTTAAAGGTCCATAGGTGGTTTAAATTAATCCAAGGACACATTTGAATAGTGAGCGAATCGTCGAGTCATGCGAGATGGAGCCTCACAAGCGACCACCATCCACGGAAGAAGAGCTCCTTGAGAGCAAAATACGCCCAGTGTCCCCGAGCCTAAACTGTCAGTATACACCTCAGCAACAGTAAAAAAAATATCAAAATTATGAAATTTGAAGTCTGACGTTCGTCGTTATATTTTACTGTACGCTGCTTCAATGTGCTGTACCAATGTAACGTCTGACTAGGTGTGTAAATCGCTGCTGCGACTTTTACAACCGAACGCAAAGGTCAGTGCTCGAAGAATTGTTTTGGGGCATCTATCGCCACCGTATTGTTTCGTCTTTGCAAGTATTGCAAACACCAGGAAATCTTGTTAGCGCCAACAATTATTCAACGTTTGTGTAAAACTGCGCAAATATCTTCAAGAGCAAAGCATTTCTGCTCGAACATTCTAAAATATTCATCGCCTTTTTTGGGAAGGGCGGGGGTTCTTGGTTACATGCCACCAGATGAAGTCATAAAACTGTTCTGTTTGGGTGCAAGAAATACTGCCCATTATAACCACAATAACGCAGTAGCAATACTTCGAATTGTCGTGAGTGTCTCTGTGGCCTTCTTTTTCCCTCTATCGTGGCTGAATAATGGTCAGTGATCACTAGGACACTCTTTTGAGTATTTGCCGAGTTTATCGTTCGCAACGCTCCTATTCTGCCCCTGAAGTGTGTAAACGTCAGGTTATGCAAGGGCTCACAAAAGCATTGTAATCAACTACTGGCAGGCAATCGGCACGACGTCAGCGAATTTACGTTCCTGTAACATGACGTTGCTGTCGAGATCGACAAGGCTTGAATAGAATACGGACACCTTCTTCTCCCAAAGATACTCTATTGAGTTTTATTTAATAGTTGACTGACACAAGAGAAATTAACTGCGCCGAAATTTATCACATAGAAATGGAAAAGAAAAAGCTATGCCGGTCATTAAACTTTTAGCACCACTATCACCGTCCATTGAAGGTCAGGCTTGAGACGGATATCTTTTTTTTTCGTTCTTTTACTGCCTTCGTTCGCTATTTCCCCCGTAAATCACTTCATTAATACCGATTCAACGAAAACTTTTTCCACCGACTGTCTGAGCGAAGAACGGTGTAGAAACTGAACGGCGCGCACTCCCCCGAGCGCCGGCGTAAAATTGGCTGGAAATCGAAGTAAGCGTTCAGAAAGCGCCCGCTAAAGACATAAAAAAGCGCGACGGGGGAAAAAAGATGAAACATTAGCGCACGGCATCTTAGCGGCACCTTTGAATGACCAACGTCACCCCTGGCAGCAAAGAAGCGAAATAAGAGAAACAAAGGCGTCAACGACAAAAACGTGCTCCGGACTGAAAAACTGGCGAGAGAGCCGATCGGGGCAGAAGAAGCCTGGACGGAGGAGCAGTCAAGTGATTCCCGTCAACCCCGGGGAATCTCGGAGCCGCCTTCAAATGAACGGAACTCCATAGCCGGGGCCCCAACTCCACCATTTGTTTCAATTTGGCGCCCTTTGCAAGGAGCTGCCCCCCTTTCCTGCCCCGACCCCCGCCCACCCCGAAGTCCTGCCCGGCAGCTTCCCCGAAGCGAGGGACAAATAATCCCGGCGGGAAAGAAGCCCGCACCGCCCGGCCGTTATCTGGCTGCGAGAGGACGATGCGATCGCGATACGGCTTCCGGAACCAGTCTTCGTCTCCGTTGGAAACCTTTGCGGGCCGGGAGCTCGCCAGTCAGTCACCCCTAGCACGCTCATTTCATCGCTTTGCTCGTCGTTGCCGTAGCGTAGCTGTCGTCGTCTGGGCGCGCACAACAGGATCTGCGCGTGAAATTTCACCCGGCATTGAGATTGTTTCCGTCGCTCGCTTTGTTCGACGAGATGCTCCGAGGCCGCAGAGAAGGAGCGCGCAGTTAGCTTTCGCGTGAGCCCTAGGGGACGCGGCGATTTTAAAGACGATAGTCTTTCTTGGGCTACTTAAACACAAAAATTTCGGTATTTCTGTCTGTCTGTCTGTTTGTCTGTCTGTCTGAAAGGATAAATTTATTATAAAAAAATCCTGGAATCAATTATACAACGTAAAACTCAGAAACAATTAAACAAGTTCAGCGCCTGTTGCTACAAAACTAACACAGCCCGAAGGCTGCCAGTTACAGACACTGACAGAAACACACAAACAGCTTCAAATTGATTTATACAAAAGATTAACGTACAAACAATTTTGAGTTGCTTCCCCGCACGGGGCACCTTAGTAATCTTGGTGACGGTATTGGCGACACCGCGGACCCCGAGCCCTCAACATAAGCTGTAACCTACGAGTGGTGATGTGTTTTAAGGTGAAGGGTAGAAACATCAAACGGAGGCCGTCGGAGCCCAGGTAAAGCTCCCGCGGATGGGCTCCCTGTCTGTTTACCAGGCAGGGAGCTCCGGTACCTCTCTCGGTATCAGGGTAACCCGAGCGAAGAAAGTACCCCCGTCCCCTGCTTCTATACTATGCTATATGGTATTTTCTACTCCCCCCCCCCCCCCTCCCCTCAAAACGTGATCGGTTCCTGAAAAGGGGCCGCACCGAAGTTTCTTTTCCTCCTTTTCAATCAATCTCGCTCCCAAAGCCCGATCATTTCTCGCAATTTCTGATCATGGAATCTCTTGATAAGACAAAGCCAATCACTCCCCAGTCCGTGTTTCTAATCTCCAAGTATCTTGAAAGCCTTGTCGGCAAGTCGTACAAGGCTAAGAAACTGAAAACTGGAGAGCTCCTGATTGAGGTAGACAATAAACAGCAGTCCGCTTACAGCAGACCGCAGATCACGCCCCATCGCAGCATTAATAGCTGCCAGGGCGTGATCTCTGATTGTGGTCTTATTAGTGAAATCGTAGCCGATCTGCTCGAGGGCCGTCGTGATCAGGACGTGACGGCAGTGAGGCGAATAACCATACGCCGAAACGACCAGATAATACCAACCAAACACATATTCTCGACGTTTGACCATTCAACACTTCCTGAGTCGGTCAACGCAGGCTTCATGAGACGCCCGGTCCGACCTTACGTGCCGAACCCACGCCGCTGCTTCAAACGTCAGCGGTTTGGGCACGGCACAACCTCTTGTCGAGGTAAATTGACGTGCGCAAAATGTGCACCACAAGATCACCCAACTGACAATTGCAAATCCGAGAACTTCATCTGTGCAAACTGCCAGAGACCGCACGCTGCCTATTCCAGGAGCTGTGAAAAGTTTAAGCAGGAGAAACAGCTCATTGCCTTGGAAGTCAACGAGAACATCACCTTCTCAGAGGTGCGAAAGAGGTTCGCCTCCTTCCCCCTGGGAAGGTACGCCGACGCAGCTCTCCGGGGGGCGGAGCGGCGTCTGGTTTCGGCGGGGACCCAGTACCGAGAGTCGGACTTTGTCCCGCTCCAGCCCCCCCCCCCCCACTGGGTTGCCTCAGGCAACCCAACCCGTCACCACAGCGCTCGCTGAGCCAGCAGCGGCTGTGGTGGCAACAGCCCTGCTTCCTCACCCTCCCTGCTTCCACTGGAGGCCGGGGAAGTGATGGACACCGGGGGTGCCGCATTGGCTCCCACCCCTGCCGAACCGCCCGTGCCACCTGTGGGGCTATCGACACCTTCGGCGGTAGCGGGTCAAAAAACAAAGGGCGCCCGAACGGGAGCCAAGTCCAAGGGGCCTGGTCCATCGGGCACCCCTAGGACATCTGAGGATGAGATGGACGTGGGACCGTTCCTGTTTGCGTCGCAGCAAAAGGAACGGGACCCTGCATCCAAACCTCTAGAGAGGCCGAAAAACCCCCCTCCGAGAGTCCAAGCCCGGAAAGACGATGCATAAACAACACACTCTAGTAGCTCCGAACACTTCATAATGTGAAGAGAAAACATATTCTAATGAAACTGCAGAGGCCTCCTTAAAAATCTTCACGATGTATACGAAATACTGCATGCTAATCAGGCAAGCGTAATGTGTGTTCAGGAAACACATTTGAATTCCAAACACACAAATTTCTTGTATACAGAAAGGACATGGATGGTTGCCCACACTCTTCTGGCGGTGTGGCCATAATCGCCCGGAATTCCTTAGCATGCCACCCTGTCACTTTGAACACTGTCCTTGAGGCTGTAGCAACCCGCACAATAATATTTAATAGGTTGATAACGGTATGCTTCATATACATTCCTCCCGATCTTGCACTTTCGAGCTCTGACTTGGAGGCACTGGTTGACTAGCTGCCCGAACCATACATCCTCACAGGCTACCATAATGCACACAATTCTCTTTAGTGCTCTTCTCGCACGGATGCCCGAGGTCGCCTGATAGAGAAGTTTTTAACATCCTCTGGAGCATGCCTTTTCAAAAAGAAACAGCCTACATAACATAACATAGGACACAACACATACTCATATCTTGACTTGGCTATTGGCTCCGCAGTTATATTTCCTTGTCTTAAGTGGGGCGTGGACACGGATTCATATGGGAGTGACCACTTCCCCACTTCACTAACATATATAGGTAAAGGCCCATGCAGTCCACCTTCCCAAAACAGGTTCAATGAAGCAAGAGCTAACTGGAATACATGTACAGAGACATCAAAACTACACTACAGATCCATAGGACACCTACATGTTGAAGAAGCTAACCAACTCCTCACGGCGCACATCCTCGACGCCGCCGATAAGTCCATTTCCCACGCCTCTCGTGCCCCGCGCAACCAGAGGAGGCCGTGGTGGAATGAGGAATGTAGGCGGGCGCGAGAGGCCCAGAACAAGGCGTGAGGTATCCTTCGTCGGTACCCCACGTCGGGTAACCTTTTATTGTTTAAAAGGGCCAATGCGATGGGAAAACGTGTACGCCAAGAGGCAAAACGAGATAGTTGGCGCTCATTCATAACATCCATAAACTCATACACCAACACTCACAGTCTGGACACGAATACGCAGACTAAAAGGACAACAGACACACAGCCTGACCCTGGTTAGTACAACAGGGGATACACTGGAAGACCAGGCTAACACGCTCACACATTTACAACATGTGAACAGTTCAGCACACTACACTAACATTTTCATGAAATACAAACAATCGGCCGAAAAGAAGTCTCTACTTGATAACGACAAGTCAACCTCCTCTTATAACTGAGTTTTTACTTCATGAGCTTAGGGCCGCTCTGAGCAATCGTAAACCCTCAGCTCCAGGCCCAGATCACATCACATATACAACGATACAGCACCAACACTCAGACACTCTTCTAACACTCCTGCACTTATATAACAGGGCACATTCCAAATTCTTGGAGGGAGGTTATAGTTGTAGCTTTCCTGAAAGAAGGGAAGGACCCTTCCTACCCCGCTAGCTATTGACCCATTGCCCTGACCAGCTGCCTGTGCAAGCTTCTCGAGACGACGATAAACAGGAGGCTCGTGTACTTTCTGGAGTATAATGGTATTATCGAGAACTGCCAGGCAGGCTTCAGGGTGGGGCGACCTACCAACGATCAACTTGTTGCGCTGGAATCCTTCATAAAAGATGCATTTGTACAAAACCAGTTCTGCCTTACGGTATTTTTTTACCTTGAAAAGGTTTACGACACAGCCTGGCGACACGGCATCCTTAGCGACCTCAAGTCCTTTGGTGTGTCAGGTAACATGCTAAACAAACATCCTTTCTAGTTACATGTCCACGAGGACATTTCGTGTTAAGGTTGGGTCATCACTGTCCGGGATACATGTGCAGGAAAATGGTGGGCCTCAAGGCGGAGTTTTAAGCTGCACATTGTTTATAGTTCAGATGAACTCCCTCCGAAAGACACTGCCGCCATCCATTTCCTGTTCCATCTATGTAGACGACGTACAAATATCTCTTAAATCCTGTAAGCTGTCAATTGGCGAGCGTCAAGCACAGCTCGGTGTTAAGAAACTTGCTGGCTCGGCGGACCTTAACGGTTTTAAACTAAACCCGGGAAAAAGTACTTGTGTTATGTTCTCCCGCAAGCGCGGGATTAAGGCGGACCCTCAGATTACCCTTAATCGTGCATCTATTCCTGTAAAAAGGCAGAAAGAAGTGGCACTTTTGCACGCACGAAGACTGCAGCAGGCATGCGCAGGAGTTCGGAACGCTGCGCTTGGACTACCGTGCACGGCTTTGCGTCGCTCTCTTCACGGCGCCAATAAACGCCGAATAACGGCTTTCCCTTTTCGTAACATTGGTGCCGAAAATCCTGGAAGCAAGCCAGCATTGCGGCGAGCCTTCTCCTGACGAGCTGGGTACTCCATTCTTCAGTTACAACCGGCATGGACCGAATCAAGAACAAGCGCGCGTCACGGCGGGCCATGAACACGAAGATCATCAGCGAGGTGGACCAGCTGCTGAAGTCTCAGCAGTTGGGCCTTTCCACCCTTCGTGTCTCACGGGCGTCTTCGAGCGAGCAATACAGCATTGTCCGCACTTAACGCCGAGCTTGAAGCCCACCTGACTGACGAACAAGCAGCGGAAGACTACGCTTCGGTCATGGAATATGACGACGCAGCGACCAGCGCACTGGCTTTCATCACGTAGAGGGGTTGAAGTCATTTTCGACGCTCCAGACTGCACCTCCCTTGGATGACGCCAGCGGTGACCGCATGGCTGCGACGTCTACCAGACAGCCCATACCACCGACTCGTGAGTTTGGAGCACGTCTCCCGAAGCTAGAACTGTTGCGCTTCGACGGAGCTAAAACGCGATGGCAACTCTTTTGGGACATGTTCCGACATTCTATTCACGAGAATCCCCGGCTGTCTAATATTGACCGCTTTCACTACTTGCTTTCGCTTCTTGACGGAGCTGCTGCTGAAGCCCTTGCTGGCCTGCAAATGACAGAGTCGTGCTATCAAGATGCTCTTGATATTTTGAAGAATCGTTGTAGAAATTCCAAAAGTGATAGAGCAGAAGCATTTTGAAAATCTGCGGAAGCTCCGGCCTGTCGACTCAGCCAGCAACGTGCCCGCTTTGAGGAAGCTGTACGACCACATTCAAATGAACCGGCGAGGACTGGAAAGCTTGGGCGTTGGAATTTCTTCTTACGCGGCTATGCTAAATGAAGTGCTTTTAAAGGTGATACCTGGCGAAATTACTGCCGATTACTTCAAACAGCAGAGCCTTGCTGCCAGCACCACTTCCACGAGCAGTCAGACTTCATCTGCCCAGGGCGTAGAACATCTGCTGTTTTTCCTGCGAGTGGACGTCGAGTGCAGGGAAAAAAGCTTCCAGATCAGCAAGCCTCAACGAAGTGAGGAGGCTGAGCGAGGGCCCAAAAAGCAGCAGTCTATTCCGACCGCTGCCGTCCTGCACAACAAGGCAGACTTCGTCTTGCTTCTTCTGCTCCGGCAGCGATCACAGAACGGAAGAATGTCCGAGCGACATCCCTTTGGCCGACAAGCGAACCCGCCTAGCAAGTGACGGCCGATCCTTCAGATGCACGGCCACGGGACATCTCGTACGGAGTTGCCGAAAGAAGGTCCGGTGTGGGTCATGTAAGCGGCGCCATGCTACCACGATGTGCACCACGGACCCCGCTCGGAAACCATCGGAATCGGCTGCAGAAACGCGGCATTCAGCGATGCACGTCAGCATGCGCAAATAAGCCATCCCGCGACTCTCCAGCGACGTCCTACTACCGACGTTCCGGGCCTGGATTATGACTTCGTCGCATTGCTGGTACGTCCGTGGAGCTTTTGATAATGGTAGCCAGCGGACATTCATCAGAGCAGACGTCGCCTGTAAGCTCAAGTTAGCGGAAATTGGCGAAGTCGATCTGGCCATCAGTGCTTTCGGCCGATCTGGAGGTCCCAAGAAGAAGTTAAAAGTCGTCAGAGCGACCCTTCGCAGTCAACATGACAGTACGTCTGCTGAGGTTGAAGCCATCGTTGTGCCTTTCATTTGTGGAGACGTGGCTGAAGCACCGAAGGGCAACACGCTTCTGCAACGCCCCGTCGCCGAGGGGAAGCCACTGGCTGATACCATTGCTTTCCCAGGCATTGAGTTTAAACAAGGAGTTAGCCTTCTCGTTGGCTCGGACCAGATCTGGAAATTCGTGTCGAAATCGAGTGAAGTGCATTGGGGAGAGAAGAATACTGCTTGCTTTGGTTGCTGTCAAGCATGGGATGGACAGCAGTAGCAACTGGTAGCATTAGCAGTAGCATTAAATGGTAGCAACGCTCGTGCATGTATCAATGCACGTGTATCAATCTTGTATTTTGTGTGCAATGTTCGATGCACTTCTTTTTTTTTTTCGTGCTCTTTGTCGTGCTTCCTTTTTTTTATCGTGTTCCTTCTCGCCTTCTTTTCTGGGTATATTTCGAAACCCGCGTAATAAACCAACCAGTTGTTAGACAGCGCCTTGTGTCGTCGTTTCCTTGTCCCGTCTTTTTGCGCTGTTTCGAATTTCAGTATGCCCCACCAACTAGCCCAAACCACCGTTCTAACGCAGTTCATTACGGATAGGCCACACACACGCGACACACTCCCATCTGCTCACTGGATCTCCAAGATCTCTGTGTAGCAGGTGTGGGGAGGGCTTATCCGTACTTCACATCCTCATTATATCCAAACCATTCCACACAACAAGACGCAAGCACTTTCCTCAACTCTACAGACAACACATTCCACTACACCCAGCACTCTTTCTAGCGAATGATTCCATAATTCCTCTACAACGTACCTTTAAGTTTCTGGCCGAAATCGAATTTTTACCCCTCATTTCCTATCACGTGTAGTTTTTTAGACCTAATTTCATCCCACGCACAATCACAAACTGTCCTTCTAGACCAGCCATCTTCATTGTCTTTTACTGATTTTACTTTTGCTTTTGTTTAACGATTTTAGAGTTTACGTCTACATCCTTCATACGTAACTACTGTTTTAGCGCTCTTTCCCCAGTTGGCCTTGCGCCATGAACATCCAACATCATCAATTTTGAGTTGCTTACAACCAAAAGATTAACATGCGAGGGAAACAAGAATACAAAAGCATTCGCTTTAAGAATGCAGCAATATACAGAACAAGACTGGTGTTAATGTCACATCGAGTACTGTAGTGCACTAGCACACAATTCTAACTCCAAAATCAATTGTTACAACTAAAATCCCTAAGGACACAGGTCAGGAAGGCTGTCATGAATAATAACCCTTCTGTTCAAAACCTCAGTAAGCTGGGTAGACCAATGTCGCAGTCTCGCAGAAACTCTTCCTTCCAGAAAGGTCACGAGGTGTTACCTTCCAGAAAGGTCACGAGGTGTTGTCTGAAAAAGGAAAGCAAAGGCCACTGCATAACGTAGCCTGCGATTCTGTGCAACGGCCCCGCAGCGATTACGCCATAGTACATAATCGCCAATTACTACGAATAGTTTGCCTTGGTTAGGGTCAGGGAACTCACTGTTCTCAGTCTGTGACTCGATTCAGCCACCCGGCCAAAGTGAAACAGAAGCTGCGCAATAGTCTTATATACTCACAGCCAAATTCAAACGTCTAAGTCCGGTGTTAATATTCATACTTGTCAACATTGTTGGACAAGAACAAGACATTACGCAAATATAAGGCAGAAAACCAATACATGAGGGATATTTGCAGTGATCTTTTATTAGAAAATTCACGGATGCCCGGTTTTTGCGACAGGAGGAGGGAAAAAACGTTTATTGCTCCCATTGAACGAGAAGAAAGGAGCGCGGGATGGCTCTCGGTCATCCATGGTGGGTGGCGTCCCTAGTCCGGGATGCCATTGCCAGCTGCAGCTCGAATGGCCCTGGTCACCAGGCCACGCTGGTTTTCCAAAACATCGCTTGTCAGCAGGACCTCCCACTGGTCCTGTGTCGGTGCGATGACTTCAGGTAGTTCGGTGACGCCTTTACCATCCCACACCGTGTGGTACAGGGTGTTGTGCATCCCAGAGCAGAAGTTGCAGACGTAGCTGGAGAGCGTGGGGTGTATATTGGATAGCTGTGTGGCGTGCAGAAATGAATTTGCGATAGCAAATGAAATACTACATTAACTGCAGAAAACCGCCGCCTGCTGTTGCCCGCGTTACCTGGTGGCATTAAAAAAAATCAAACGGCAATAGCAACGAAAGGTTCCACTAGATAGGATCCACGTTCCGCTTGAAACGCTCGTGGAATAAGACAACGTAGTTCTGTAAACGTTGTAGTAGGGTGACTCAATTCACGCGCATCTCCCACGTACGGCAGCGCTGGAACCGATGCATCCGACTTGGAGCAGTGGTGCGCGGTAAATTTAAACTGACATGAGCAAACCTCTAGCGTGTTATCTTGCGAGGAATGAGACAGGAGAGGAACAGCCTGAGAGGTGAGCGGGAAAGAGAAGGGAGGCATTTACTTGCCACAGGCACCAGTCAACTATTGCCTTTCGTCTATATTTACAACGAAAGGAGCAGAGAAGCGGCCATTTTTTTCTTGGGCCGCAAAATTCCGCTCTATAGTTGTTGACACACAATTGTACGTGCGATCACAAACGGATTGAATGCGTGAATATGTATTACGCGCACGCAAATTAAACATCCGGCATTGTAAACAAAAATTATTTTTGTACATGTTACCTTTTATCAAGCAGCATCTCTAACTTTGATGACAAGCTACTTGTCGATAATATAATTGTGCGGCAGAGAGCTCGTTCAGAGGAGGGGCTCGCCGCACAAACCGGTGCTATCCGTTTAGGCTCCGTGGAAATGCAACAGCTTGTGCTGCCTCGTTCCCGGCAAGGCCCGGGTGCCTTGAGTTTCACACGATTGCGACGGGGCCGTTTTCGGAGCAGGTCCGCAGAAGGAGCAAAGGCCGGGTCGCGACCCCCTGCCCTCTTGGTAGAGCCGGCAGACTTGTTGCGGGTCCGATGTGATTATAGAAGTTTTGTTTAATTTTCAGAGTCACCTTTCCTGTCTGTATTTGTTGCAGCAAAAATTAACTGCGCTGATCAGTTTAGGCTGCATCGGTTGCGATTTACTTCTTTCCCCTGCATGTTTCTTCCTGTACGCTTTTCTTTGCTTTTATAAAAGCGCATTATGTTCTAAACGCTGTCTAGGGAGGAAATTATATTCGACAAAACAAATATAATCCAGACACCATAAAAGTGAGCGGTTTAAGCCCTGTTACTGTGCGTGATTAATCCCGAACTTTAAAGGGAAAATTAATCTACCATATTTCTCCCCCTCTCCGCCTTCGCAGGCACCGCCGAAGACATCCAGGACGAAGAGCTGCCGCCGTTCTTCGCCGAGGTGATCCCCAACGTGACCGTGCCCCGAGGACGAGACGCCAAGATTCCCTGCGTTATCGACAACCTGGGCTCTTACAGGGTACGATGTGTTTCCTCGACATCACTTCTACTAGGCACAGGGGCGCCTGCACTAATGATTTGTGGAGTCGAAAATACGTCAGTAAAAATGCGATAGGAACACGAACGGTCATGTTATAAAATTTTATTTCAAATGAAGAACAATCCAAACAATGTGCTTTCGTCGCGCAACAAACGCCGAGAATATTGTCAGAGATTCGATCTGAACGTTGAAGCAAAATCAAAAGCCGCAAATATATTTAGCGAACGATCAACTCGCTACGCAACTGGGAATGGTGATTTAAGAAGGAATTTGGCAACCATTAGACCAAGAAACGAACTCCGAAATCTGAAACGCATGCCATAACATTTCACGTAAACAACGCTGCCTCTGCAGCGGGAAGTAATCTTTTCTGGAAGTATCGCCGTTTTATGTAACGGGCGCGATCTACTTGGCGGTTACATCGCGAAATTTCGCTCTTCGACGCTGACGTAAAATGCAACATAACAGGCGCACATTGCGCAATAACTGACCACCTCGCGGTCCCTCTTATACCTTTCCTGTCCCTTTTAGGGCCCGAAATAACTCACTAAGATTTTGAAACGTAACGCGTTTCTGCATTGCGCTAATATAAGCGAGCTGCCGCGTTCGTTCCCGCTGAATGCTTAATCTCTGCTTCGCTTCTATCTTGCTCTTCGCAGTACTGAATCTGAGAGGTAGCAGAGGAGTGTAGATAAAAACAGAGGTAAGCGAGGACAACATTGGCTGCGGCGGAAACAATAGGTTCGCCCCGAGACGCTATACATCACGTCCGCGGAGAGATAAGCGTCGCACACATTCCGCCCTCCGCTCGGATCGTTGACGAGCGCGGGAAATTTATTGCCGTAGCGTCAGCAGCTCAGCAAAAAGTGATGACACGCGTGCGGCGGACAGGACAGGACTGCAGCGTGCTGTTTGACAGTTTTTGGGGCGAGCTTTATCGCTTGACACTGCGGACTCCAGCGCACGTGTAGGTAACTATCTGGGAACATTTGCCTCGACTTAGCACGACGACCATGGACGAGCCGGTGAGACGGGGGAAATGGGGAACGTTGCAGTCGACGCCAACACGACGCGGGACGAAGGCATAAAGATCCGCACACTTACATTGGTATTCGGCTTTGAATGAAAACGCGTGTTCCGACCTGAGGCTTTGTAATACCCTAGTTACACGGCGGAAGTAACCGCAGTTACGTTTAACCGTAGTTACTATAAACTTTAGTCGCGATGATCGCAAACTGCGGTTCCGGCTGTTACACGCGAAATTACAAGTGGGTCGACAACGGTCACTTGGTTGTGAGCGTAACCAAAATTAATTAGCAAACTTTTGACGTCACGATAAAAAACAAAAGAGAAGCAGTGTAGACAAAAGGGAATATCGTTAGGACAGTTGCCTCAGACCCAAACGCGACGCACTCGCGTGCGGCGAGAGAGGGGCTTCCCCAAGAGCTCGCAACCGGCTGTCGGCTCGGTGTTGGGAACTTCAGGCTTAGCATGGCGGCGGATATTTGACCGCCGATATCTCAACATATTGCGAATTACAATACATAGCACAATTTTTTAACCACACTAACATCCCCTTTTCGCATGTGGAAGTTTTTTTCCGTGATCAGATTGATTTCGAAGAGCGGTGACAAGCTGTTGCTGCCGTGGTCTGGGCCGGTTCGAGCCGCTTCCAGTGCCGTGCGGGAAGGAGCGTCAGCGTGTTTGCAGGCACAGTCAACATGCTTGTGCATCGTTTCCGAGTGCTGAAAACGCTTCATGATTCTTTGTTTTATCCGTTTTTTTTTCTGGTGAACGACGCGCGGAATTTACAAATTTAGCATGGCTTTGTCGTAGTTGATGGGGTGGATCAGGAAATGAGCCGTAGCTCACGGGCAGTCACGCTGACTGCGAGAGCAACGCAAAAAAACGCAAGCGCCCCTTGGGGGCAGCAGCTTTGGGGCGCCCGCTATTTGAGGGTCTTCGTCTCCTCCGAGCGCCAGGGGATTTTTTTTTTTTAACGCAGAGCTTTACTATTTTCGTCCAGCGATTTCGTGGAGGATGCGCAAGTGACCTTTTGACCAGAGACACACCCCCGGCGACACACCCCTCGAAGCGCATTGCGTGATTCGCCGGGCCCGCTGTTTGCCCCTGCGGACGCCGACCGCGTTCGCCACCGCCGCTGCGGCCGAGGCAGCCAACCACCCACGCAGCCTCCTATGCATGCGGCGCTGGGTCGTTTCGGACAGCGTGACTCGTCTCGCGCCCGGAGAAGAGGACCGGTGCGTTCCCCACGAATGAACGCCGCATTCGGCCCGGCGAACGCCGCGTTTGACCGGCCTCCTTCTGTGAGCGTTGCACGGAACCGAACGGCTTTGAGACGTGGTGGGCAGTACAGTTAAATCAAAGGTTTAACCAAACGAAACGAAGACTCAACCAGACTAAGCCAAGCTTTCACTTTGAATATCCAAGGTTATCTGAGCTAAGCCGCCGCCATTTTTTTTTTTTTTTTTTGCCTCCGCTGTTGCGCCGCCACTTGCGTTCGAACTGACTTGTGCGATTTTGAACACTGCGGCTGCGGCAACTGCGGTTAGCGTGACCGAACTGAGGTGGCCAAGCTCAGTTTGAGATAACTATGGTCAGCGGGGTCACCGCAGTTTCGTCTGTCGTATAACGCAGAAAACTGCGGTTTCGTCTAACCGCGGTTTACTAAACCGTGGTGAACTGTGCCCGTGTAACTAGAGTATAAGTATTCATCTCTCGCTTTTACAAATATAATTTTATTGGTGTAGTTTTTCTTTCGCTCAGGAGAAAGATGCAATTCTTGAAGAGGTAATGCTGGGATTGCTACTTCAGATGGTTGGTGATTATGTAATGGTTAAGTGCATAGAGATAATATACTGACTCTAGAGGGAAAGCGCGCCGCTGAGCCAATGCATTGGAACCGTACGACACACAGTGGCAGACATGATACAACGATTTGAAGGTTGCCAGCTGAGCTTTTGCTTACTAAAAACGGCGAAAGCGATGGGTTGTAATCTGGCAACGTGCTACTGTGGCGTTTCCGCGTCCGGCTAGCAAAGCATGCCGGGATTAATTGTAACATGGTGGACCGCTGGCCAGGCGGATTTTGTGTAGGCGGCGTCGACAGCATTGCGTAGTTTATCTCCTGTGGGTAGGTAACCGACGTGTTTTCGGTTTAGCGTACGTGTGACTTATATGTACTGAGACTATTTGAGCAAGATGTGGCAACGCTCACACAACAATTGCGCGCAAGCTCGAATGCGACTGATCGCATGCGCGAGGACGCCGAGGAGTCAGCTGATCCGTACTGGGCGCACAGAAAGATGAATCTCCGTATGATCTGCTTGCATTTTTGCGCTGTGCCGCTTTATTTGCCATTCTGTGACATATTGCGAGTCGCTCAATGCTTTTCAAACGCAGTGAAGTAACCTGTGGCTTTAGCTCAATGTAAAACCTTTATTGACACACACACACAAAAAAAACATCGCATGGGCCAACGCTGATATTGCCGGTGAGTTGCGGCGCTTTGAAGCACAGGAACGAAAGAGCGCGGTCGATCGCAGGCCAACGGAGTGGATGAATGCATGCCAAGGGAGTATGCGAAATACAGTCCGCGGCGTGTCCCGTTTTCCTTTCTGTCTGTATTCGTCAAGTTCTAGCTGCTTTCCACCACTTCAAAGGGAAAGCTTGCGGGACTGAAAGCGCGGTATTGAATGGGCAGTAATTTACCTCACAGAGCGCGCGAGGAGAGAACATTGACTTATTTATTTGTTGTGACTGATTAAAAAAGAAACCGCATTTCGTTACCTATTGTTTCGTTCTACCTTCCCGAACGTTTGCGCGAAAGTTCGAAGCACGAAGAGCTGTAAGAAGTTCCATGAATAAAACAACTGGAACCGAACGATTATAAGAGCTCCTTTTATTTCTCTTCCAACGGGAACGATCGCTGGCTGCCACTCCGTAGCCTGTAGTGAACTTGCGGTAGTCAAGGTCAGATGGGAATCGCTGTTCCGGCGTCAGTTCAGGGGCAATAGATAGGGTGCTTAACGTGAAGAAAGAATGACAGCCTCGCAAGCGACCGGGGAGGCACTTGCTCAGCGCGTGCATCCGAGTTGTATAACTTGTATACGTTTTGCACGCACGAAGATCTGAGCCGGAGACTGCACACACACACATACTGCGCAAGTCAGGCGCAAGGGCCTCGCCACTTTCTAGCACACTTAAAAAAAATCGAAACCAAAACTGAACTACGCACTTACTCTTTCTTCGCTAATTAGAGCTTAATTACACTAAACGTTTTTTATTAAGCCGGTTTTAATTACTGAGGCAATAATTTGTAATTATTCTGCTTCAGTTCTTTGTATTAGTTAAATAATTACGGCAGAACTTTTTAGAAGGCTGAATACAATTCATCTGGCAACCATGGGAATTGTATCATGTCAGCGCCCACGATTCGTACGGTCTCGGAGCTCGCTTTACCCCCCTGGTTAAGTGCTAAAACGAATATCCATAATACAAACGAAGGAAGCTCACACTAACGCGTAAAGGCACGTTCACACTAGCGACGAAAGCGAGCGAAAGCGATGAAAGCGACGGAAATTTCTGTCGCTTTCGCCGCCTTTCATCGTTTCCGTCGCGCGACGAAAGCGATCGGTCTCGACCAAATTTTGTCGCCTCCGTCGCGCCGTCGCTTTTGAAGCGGAAGCAGGAGGCGAGACTTCCTGACGTCATATCCTGCCAAAGTACCCGGATGCTGTGTCTCCACAAGCGGCGAAGCTCCCGTGAAGTCTCACTCCGAGCGCGAGACAATAACAAGAAAAGCAAAAAATAGTCGTCGCCCGTCGCTCGATGTCGCGTGCAAGTGTGAACAGCAAGGGTGGCGCTCGCTTTCGCCTTCGTCGCTTTGTCGCGTCGCTTCGTCGCAAGTGTGAACGGGCCTTAAGACTTGCAGGTAGCGAAGCTGTACGCAATCTTCACGATTATCACAAAGGTTGAAGTCCAGGATGTCTACCGATTTGCTTTTTCGCTGCCGAAACGACCTTTACTTCATCATTTTCCCTGTAACTCATTGTTCCTTTGAAGTTACAATCATTGGACATCACCTTGAAGGGGCGTTCGCTATGACGTGTCATTCTCGTTCTGAGCAAATGTTGCCACGATTACGGCGAACGCTGGAGTTTTCTTGCCAACCATGGCCAATCGCCATAAGTGGGTATGCTTAACTTGACAAACTTGCGCCGGGGACGCTGGGTGGTCGCCGCGAGGCACGCACGCACTAGTGCTCGGCATTTTCTTGGCTTTTTTACCTGCCGGGCGGTCGCCGCAATCTTGGCCAATAGCACTAAGTAGATATGATTCGCTTGACGAACGTGCGTAGAGGACTATGGGCGGTCGTCGGGATGCACGCACACACAAGCGCCACGCGCTTTCTTGGTTTTGTTAACTGCCGAACGGTCGCGCGAGGCCCGCGTCCAGCGCACGGCAATTTCTTGGTATTTTTAACTGTGGACACGAAAAATTACGATTTGTTAAAGAACTTCGCTGTTAAAGGAAAATAAATAAGAAAGAATGACTGCAATGATTTGTACGCTGCGTGCCAAGGAATAAAACCTTTAGTCTGCAGTCGGCGCTCTTTTGGTGCCTTCTTTCAAGTATCTACCCATCGCTTGCGCTGTGCACAACCACCAGTGTCGCAACAGAACAAGTTTGCCGCTTCTATTCTTTGTGAGGCAGTTCGAAGAATTTGGGTACTGACAGACTCTGTGTGGCATAACAACGATGTGGAAACAAAGCAAATTGGGCCTGCATGACATAATATCTCCCGGTACGAATTTAATCATGCCCTTGAAATAGGCGAAAATGCAGAAATTTCCACATCGGATCGTTAAAGGAAAGATTTAGCACGATATGGCTTTAGCATTACATATTGTTATATATTTAGCGCGAGGGAGGAGGGTGGGGGGGTTGCAGGACGGCGGGCGGTAACAAGTTTACGATAACAACTAAGCAAAGTAAAATAAAATGGGTCGCGTTTAAACAACAATCTTGTGAAGCGTGCTACTGTGAGTTACTGCCTCAATTTGTCTAAATGAATGTTGAAAGTCGCGAAATGTTGAAAAGTATAGCTAAATTTTCATCGCCGATACTAGGAGCGACAATAGCTTTCAGGTTATTTTAAATGTCAGCTAACAAGGCCCTTAAAACGTTGAAAAATCGCGTCAAGAAACCAGTTGACCATCAGCACTTTTGCGTATTACACTTGTCCTCGTTTATTGCGCTGTAGCTTAAGTTGAATAGCTCACCCAAAAGTTATAGTTATTTATTCTGATGTGTTTATTCTTCTGGAGCTATTTGTTCTGTACAAATTTCTCTTGGAATAGTAAACATGCAACCAAAACTGGACTGAATCGCCCAAATTCAACCATAAACGCTATGCACTATATGCCAATTCCTCAACGGGAAGTTCAGGGAAATGTTTTCACTTGCGGAATATCGCTCATATCATTCACACAATTTTAAAGACGATAGACTTTCTTAAGTTACTTAAACGCAGAAATTTCTGTCTGTCTGTCTGTCTGTCTGTCTGTTACGCGATTCAGCCACCCTGCCGAAAAGAAGAAAATTCTGCGCAATAGTCTTATATACCCACAGCCAAATCTAAACGTCTAAGTCCAGTGTTAGTTTTCATACTTGTCAACATTGTTGAACAAGAACAATACATTACGCGAATGTGAGGCAGAAAACCAATACATGAGTGATTTTTGCAACGTTCCTTTACTAAAAGGTTTACGTATGCTTGATTTTTGCGATAGCAAATGAAATACTACAGCAACGGCAGAAAACTGTCGCATTCTGTTGCCAGCGCTACCTCCTGGCGGCATTTAAGAAATCAAACGGCAATAGCAACGAAACGTTCCACTGGATGGGATCCACGTTCCGCTTGGAACGCTCGTGCAGTAGGGCATCGTGCTTCTATAAATGGTGTAGTAGGGGCCTCAATTCACGTGCGTCTCCACCGTACAGCAGCGCTGGCAACGAGACACCCAACTCGGAGCAGTAGAACGCGGTAAATTTAAATTCACTTGAGCAGACATCTAGCGTGTTACCTTGGGAGGAACGAGACGGGAAAGGAACAGCGTGAGAGGTGAGCGGGAAGGAGGAGGGAGGCCTTTACTTGGCAGGGGCGCCAGTCGACTATCGTCTTTCGGCGACATTTGCGACGAAAGGAGCAGATACGCGGGCATTTTCTTATCGATTTATGTGTGACCTGCTGCCTTAACGATACGACGTGTAACTAGGCAAGTAAACAAGTGCCGAATGACACAAAGGAAAATGAGAACCCATATTTTAGTCCATGATCTTCCGAACTGCGGTGGATTTCGTGACTTCAGCACTTCCCCCGGTCACCACCCACAAGGCTTGGTCCCATTAATCATTCACAAGCTCCACAGAAAACGACGTAGTAACCATTTGTGGCCAAACCTGGCAGGAAGCATCGTATCTTCGACGTGAGGCACATCTGTCGTTGTGTCCGAACTGAGCATTGTCGTCGTCGCAGCGCTGCCGTGATCAATTCCGTGTCCGATCGCATTTCGATCGTACCGCGCCGCCAGCTGTGAGAGGGGCTTACGGCGGCTGCGGGGACGGACCCCGGCCGCAAATGAAACAGTACTCGGGCGCCCCTTCGTGAAATATATAGGCAACTAGAATTTCAATCGAACATAAGGGTAGGCACGACGATGGTCGTTTCGGGTCTTGACGATGGCCAGCTTGCTAGGAGAATAAAACCAGCAGCGGTGCTGTCACTAATGACGTCTCTCTTATGGGTGGCTTGGCCGCGGGCCCCTCGTAGCACCAGTAGTTCACTCGCTGTAACTGCACCGCTGAGTCAGCGCGTGCGGGATTGCACTTCCAGACTCTTGGGAGCTGCTGGACATCGTTTGCGGCAGTGAGCGTTGTTTCGTGTTTCCATCGAAATCCCAGTCGAACTAATTGGTGAACTGTCTTTTCTACGTGGATAATCTTCTGTGACATATCTAGTTTCCTGTCCCCATTTGTGCCCTCACTCACACAATCTCTCTCTTTCTCTCTCTCTCTCTGTCTCTCTATCTCTACCTCTCTAGTATATAGGATGCCTTGAAAGAAAGACAAGTCCTTTTGTTGAAACGTTGGCAGAGGTCTGAGGCCGCTACCTTCTACAAAGTATTCTCTCTACCCCCTTCCTCCCTCCTTTTCTCCCACCCTCCCTTCCTTTCTGGTGCTGCTGCTGCTGCTGATAATGATGATGATTGATAGTGGTATCCCCTTTGTAGCAGAGTGATGACGCGTCATTTTACCAAAAAAACTAAAAAGAAACTAACATACCTATGTTTTACACTCTTCGTTTAATACTAGCGCTGCTCCTAGGACAGGCGCAAAAACTTTATTAGGCACAAAATACTTATTTTTCCTGTTACAGGTGGTAGCTGTCCTGAGCAATATTCCCCTCTCTGCTTTTCGTCCAGCAGCATTCTAATCTTCTTTTCGTCGCCTCGACAGCCTTGAAGTTGACTCCGTCTGTGCTACCCTTAAATCCTAGGGCTTCTGTAAGCCGAATATTTCTCTATAGATTTGGATGGATACCCTCGCATTCTAACACTGTGTGCCGCTTACTTTCCGTTTCTTTTCCGCAGACCACGCATACCCCATAATTTTGGGCATACTTCCCCACAAACCTCTTAGTTCGCAAGCAACCTACTCTTGCCTCAAGAAACAAAACACTGCCTTTGGGATTATCGTAGAAATTTTCCTTTCTGATGACTAATTTCTCAGCCCTGTACATCTCTAACGGAGTTTTAGCTCCCATTTTTTTCCTTTCCATTTATTCGTTTCTATCTGCCTTGCCTATTTTTTGGTTATTTTGGCTGTCTTGAATTCTCCACTGTTGTTTCCGTATTTCATCGCTAGTCTTCTAGTCTGGTTTTGCCACTGCGTGTCCACGCTTTTCATGTATAGGTATACCTAGAAACTTTGGCTGTCCACCTACATTGATTCATTGCTCTCAACCTCCTCTCAAAGTCTGCGCTATTTCTCTCTCTCTCTCTCTCTCTCTCTCTATATATATATATATATATATATATATATATATATATATATATATATATATATATATATATATATATATATATATATATATATATATATATATATATATATATATATATATATATATATATATATAAAATTCAGGGAGCAATAAAACTTGAAAGATGGAAGATGGTAGAGAACACAAAAAGAAACCGCGATTGAAAGAGAGAGAGAGGCTTTCTTCAGGGACAATGGTAGGCTGCCACTCATTATATGAGAATGTCTGCCGAATGCACTCCACCCCATTCTTACCCTTCTAATTATCTCTGCCTCATGGTTGGGATCCGGGCGAATGCCGCGTGCTTAGGCCAAGCTTCCCGTTTCGTGCGCAGCCCGCGTGGATCAAGGTGGAGGACAAGGGCATCCTGAGCATCCACCAGCAGGTGATCAGCCGCAACTACCGCATCTCGCTGAGCACCAGCGACAACCGGCACTTCGTGCTCCACATCCGAAACGTCCAGGAGTCCGACCGCGGCGGATACATGTGCCAGATCAACACGTCGCCCATGATGAGCCAGGTTGGCTACCTCGACGTGCTCGGTGAGTTCGACGCATGCACTAATGGCTCCTCTGTGACGATGTATAACCATTCGTCACACTTTCTCTGCGCGGAATAGGAAAAAAAAGTGAAGCGGCGTACACGTGTTCTTCTTTAGGTCCTACCACCCTTTAGACTTCATTTTACTGGAGGTTGCTGAACCAGGACAAGCGATTTATGTTCGAACAAAAGGAAAAATACAATTCTACATGGGTACTGCTGCTAAGTATAAAAATGCCGACAGCGCCGGAACTCTTCAAGTTTTTTCTTGTCCACAAAATCTCGGCCGCTTGACAAATTTACTACAGTCGAACCTTTTTGTAACAAACCTCTGCTTAACGAATTCCTGGATTTAACAAAGTTTTTCAATTCCCTATTGCTAGACCCACTAAACACATGTATTTGCGACCTTTATGTGACGAAGGCGTTGCGATGGTTAACCTTGATGTAATGAATTCGCTACGCTGATTAGCCATTGTTTCTTGCACTTTTTCTGAAAAATCGGCTGGATAAATGCCCTAATTTAGCGAACTTGGCCCACACCGTGCGTTTCCAGTATCAGTGCGGTGTCTCTTAGGTGCTAGGCCTGTCTGTCGGAGTGTAGTCACGCATCTACACTGCTATATGCAGTGTCGGTTCGTCGGTAATGAGTTCTCCTGTCAGAAAACGAAAAGTCTCGTCTTTTGAAGACAAGCTCGCAATTTTAAATGCCGTCTCCGATGGCGAGAAAAAAGAAGGGCGCATCCCGGAACGTTATCCGTATTGTAGCGAAGTCCAATCAATAATTTTGAGGTCGTCAAAGAGAATCAAGTTCGCGGAAAAGGTCCGTTCAGCATATACTGCGGTCCTTGAAACGGGTTAAGGCACCAAAAAGTGCCAAACGGCAACAGTGATACTTACGTTACGTTTGCGAATATGGGGGTAAGTGAGCTGTCTTCTTTGGAGTACCGTGTAGTGACTAATTTCATTAGAAAGCTGCAGGTGTAAATCACGCAGTTTTCACTGCGAAATAAATCATTTAAGGGGGAGTTCACCACCATTGATGCCTAGCATTTTGGTTTCTTTTCTGCTTCATTAACGCGAGCCTTAACTCGAAACCTGCATATAACGAAAACCTTAGTGTAACAAAAAACTTGCGAACATTTGTCAACTTCCTTATATCCAGGTTTACCTGTAGTCGAAAATGAACTGAAACATTTATAACTCACGGTAATCCCCTCCGCTGTGTAGACGCTGTAATATGCTATAGTAAAAAAATTTGGTAACAACGAAGGTGCACCGGAAACATGCGGCTTGGGCTTTAGGAAGGAAGGAAGGAAGGAATGCCTTTAATGCTGAGGAGAATTCAGCCTGGCAGCGGGCTTGGCTTGCTACTCCACAAGAACATGTGAGGTGCGAAAGTGACAGGAAACGAAGACACAAAAACTCATACAGACACTGCAAATCCAAATGAGCACACAGAAACTGACAGACGCAGGATCGCGCACACAGCACATGCACAAGGATATAGTTAAGGCAAACGTTCACAGGGTTTCGTTGAGGCCGGAGTCACGGATAAATGACACCAAGGGCCGTGTACTCCGTGTTGCCGCGGCAGTTGACTGCCATGGGCCAATGGCGTCGCAAAGTTTCAGTGGTGCATCAGCACGCAGTCCCAAGGTCGTCTTCAAGGTTATCCGTGGGGTGTCGTAACAGGGACACACACACAGTAAATGTTCTATGTCCTCATGAACACTGCATACGTGACAGTGAGTGGAGGCCACTCGGCGCATCTTGTACAAGTAATGACCGGTAGAAGCGATGTTGAGGCGGATGCGGTGAACAACTGCTTCGTTGCGCTTTCCCAGGCCACGCGGTATTCGGAAACTGCAGGCGGGATCAATTCTGTACAACGGCTGATGATTGTTTGATCCGTCCATCCATTGTAACTGCCGGGCCCCGGAGTACGCAAGTGTCGCGGCGTCACGTCGAGAGAAAGGAATCGGGATGATGACACTAGATTGGGTGTGGGCCGCGCAAGCTGCTTCGTCGGCCACCACATTCCCATTCACCCCACAATGTCCACGTAGCCATTGTAACACTACCTCGTGAAGCAAGCTGGCAGCCTGTGTATGCAGGGTGTGTATTTCGTGGGCCAGTTGTTTGCGCGGAAATGATGCCAGTTGTTGAAGCGCCGCCCGTGAATCTGTGAAAATCACCCACACAGAAGGTTCTCGCCCAATAATGTACTGCAAAGCGGAGCGCAAGGCAGCAAGTTCTGAGGTTGTCGATGTTGTTTTGTGGCTCAACCTGGCCGCAATTGTTGTCCGCGTCGATGGAACCCAGATTCCAATCGCAGATGAAGTGGCCATTACCGATGCATCGGTGTAGATGTGCTTGTGGTTACGGTAGCAATTCCACATGTGCTCTAGAGTGAAGTACTTTAGAGCTGGAATTGACAACCTTGACTTATTGCTGATGTCCGGTACTGTGGTGACAATTCGCCAGGGGGAGTACATCCAGGGCGGGAGATGAAACGGCGCAGGGTACTTCTGACACAAGGGTGGTAGTGTCTTGCACCTCTAAGGCGGAGCTAGAGCTCAGCGGATGTCCATGGGCACTAGTCGCCAACCGGAAATGTAGCGAAGTTGCTCCTGTTAGACCAGTGCACTGGTTAAGAAGTGCCTTGACTCTCGTAGGGCCCCAGCGTAGAAGTTGTCTTCGGAAGGCCAAGACAAAACCGCAGAGCTCGGGCCTGCATACTTTCAAACAGCCTTGTGTTGGCCTTGGAAAGAGGGCCGAGTGCTGCGAGGCTGTATCGGAGCAGTCCTTCGCAGAGTGCTGTGTATTCCTGAGCATGCGTAAAACCTGAGCAAAGGAGCCCAGCTTCTCCTTCAGGAGACGAACGTGAGGGGACCACGTCAGCGACTTGTCAAGTGTTACGCCTACTAATCGGTGGGAGTCCACGAAGGGTATAGCCACCCCTGCCGCTGAAAGATAATAGCGGGAGACATCACGCCTGGTGAAGGCTATTGCCGCACATTTGCTAGCCGAGATTAGAAGACGCGTCTGGTCAAAAAGTCTGCTATTGAATTGATTGCTTTTTGAAGGCGAGCTCGTAAAACTCGCCTGTTTCGACCAGGGCTCCAGATACAGATATCGGCATAAAGCGACATTTCAACAGCGTGAGGCACGCACTTCTCAATTCCAATGAGGCTGATATTAAATAGGGTTGGGCTTAAAATGCCGCCCTGTGGCACACCTCGCGTGACATTGCGAGATGCTGTTTCGCCGTCCTTCGTGGACATAAAGACAGATCTGTCAGACAGATAATCAGATATCCACGCATACATGCGACTTCCGATGCCTACCGACTCTAACGCAGATCTTATTGCCTCATGTGCCACACCGTCAAACGCTGCTTTAATGTCGATGAACCCTGCTAAGGTGATGAGACGCTGGGATTTTGCACTCTTTATGTCGCTGAGAATGGCAAGCACGTTGTCGATGCTGCTGCGAGACAGTCTGAATTCAGTCATATGTGGGGCATACACGTTCCACTTTGTCAAGTCCCAGTCTAGGCGACCAAGGGCCATTTTGTCCATCAGCTTCCCCACGCAGCTCAGGAGTGCAATGGGCCCGTAAGATTCAATTTCCCTAGGGATTTTGCCGCGTTTGAGTACAGGAACAAGGCGACCGCGTTTCCAGTGGGTTTGAGGCGGCCAGTTTCCCAGCTGTGGTTGTATGTGCCGAGAAGGAAGCGCTTAGCCCTGTCTCCAAGGTGCGACAAAGCTGCATAGCTGATGCTATCTGGACCCGGGGCAGAAGCGTTGTTTACGAAAGACAAGACAGCAAGTAGTTCTGCCATTGTGAATGGCTTGTCCGTAACGGTCAGATTTGTAGAGGGCAGAGAGTTAGTTGTCAGGCTGGCAGGTAAGATTGGAGCCGACAAGGCTGTGACCTTGGCGCATAATTCTTCAGCGACAACTAGATCACGGCGGTTCTGTCGCAAAGCGATAGAGTAGAAAGGGTGCAGAGCAGTAGGCGGTGCCCGTAGGCTACGTACTAAGTTCCAAATCCCCGTAAGAGGTTTTCACGGGTCTAGTTTTGAGGAGAAAGGTTGCCATTCCCGCTGAACCAATTTCTTCATATGTCGCCGTTCGTGCCTCTGTGCGCGTCTAGCGGCTTGTATATCTTCGGATCTTCGCATTTTGCGAGCACGCCTTTCAGCCCTGCGACGCACCGCGCGGAGCCTTTGATACTCCGCGTCGGCCACACAGAACGTCGAGGGTACAAGAAAAAACTTCATACAGGAACCTTTCGCCCGTGTCATGGCGGCTATTAGGTCGCTGTACGATTCCAAGTTCCCATCGAGCTCCTCAATAAGAGCAGAATATAGAGACCAGTCCGGGCAACGAATTTGTCGATTGAATGGCCCTCCGCATAGACCATCAAGCAAGATATCTGTAGGCAGGTGATCGTTTCCATGTGACTCGATGTCTACGTACCACTGGGCCTTACATGACAGTCCGAGGGAGACCATGGTGACATCGAGTGTGCTCGATACTGCACCTCGGCTAGACGTGGGTTCACCGGTATTAATCACAGTCAAACCGTTACGGAAAGCCGTGTCGAAGAGGCGCCTGCCTCTAACTGTGGTCTTAATGCTGCCCCAGGAGGGGTGGTGCGCGTTAAAATGTCCAGTTAACACGTGCGGTGCCGGTGTCGACCGTACAATGTGCTGGAGACGATCCACGTTAAATGCAGCATCAGGTGGGATGTATGCCGCGATAAGGGTAAACTGCTGCGAATAAATTTTAATAGTCGCTGTGACATACTCGTTTGTGTCATCTGGAGGCAAGGTATGCTCCATGTAGGTCAGGTCGTTCCTGATCGCGAGCAGAACTCTTGAAAGAGCCTCACCTATTCTAGACTAAAGAACAGTGTAGCCAGAGAGACGAATGTTTGCGCGTAACCGTGACTCTGATATTGCGATGATTGGAAAGCGGTGCTGCTATATGAACCGTGGGAAGTCCGGAAGGCGGCTCCGAAGACCGCAAGCATTCCATTGAAACACAGTGCCCTTGTTCCGCATCTCCAGAGATTTTGGCGCCACAGCTCCTATCGCCATAGAGTGGGGAGAGGCAATACAAGGTCAATGATTGTGCCTATGCCCTTGGCCACCGGAGATGAGAGCGGATCCAGGAAAACTCGATTGACCTCCACAACTGAAACGATGAGCGTACAAATGTTCCCAGAGTTTTGGTGAACACGGCACCTGGGCCTGTTCTGGTTTGCCTGCTGATCGGAAGACCCCGCTGGCGCTGTCACACTCGACGACGCAGCTGCCGGCGCTGTCACGCTTGAGGAAGCAGCTCGCCTTCGCCACCGCTTCTCTCGCTGCGAAAGTGGACTACCCCATATCCCCCTGCACCGCCTCCGTCGTACACTGCCCATGGGTGCCCAGTGCCAGTCGCCTCACCCATCGCAGGCACCGTTCCAGGAACTCGCGGGTGCCCGAGGACAGACAGAGCACGGCGTTCCCGTATGTGATGCCCGGCATGACGACCAACTTCCATAGTGCCCTGGGGCCGAATTCTCTAAAAAACGGGCGTCGTTTTGAAACTACGGGGTAGCGCCATGCAAATGCATGTGTTCTGGGGTTGGGGCCGTCGCTTTGGGGTTCTCTGCAGGTAGAATGAGCTGCAGAAAAGCGCTGTGGCAAGAGCGCGAAGCGACAAGTGAAACGACGGGGGGGCAGTGGGTGTCGCGTCGCGCCCTTTCCACAGCGCTTTTCTGCGGCTCATTCTATACCTGCAGAGAACCCCAAAGCGACGGCCCCAACCCCAGAACACATGCATTTGCATGGCGCTACCCCGTAGTTTCAAAACGACGCCCGTTTTTTAAATGCATAGCATTTTAGTAACTCACAATGTCACGCGGCGTTGGCGTGCGCTGTCGTAGTCCGCAAGCGCGCCTTGTCGTAGTCCGCGTCCGCAGCCAGGAAGAAATAACAGTTTCCGGCGCCCGGTTTCGAACCCATGACGCCGCGGGCGGAACGCAAGGTGCCCGGCGCACAACCGACCGAGCCACGAAACCGACACAGATTTCGATGCACCGAACGCGCCTTATATCCTTCACTCATTTCTCGTTTGTTTCGAAAGCGCCACAAGTTGTCCCGCGCTTCCAAAAGATGGCGACACGGGTCCCGCGATCAAGAGATACGACTTGCCGGCGCACCCCCTCGGAAATGCTGTGCATTTGATCGTGCCCCTCGCGAGGGGGATGTCTTTTTTACTCAGGGCTAATGTGACTTCATTTATGCAAAAACCAAAATGAAATTTCAAACCAATCAAAAATTATTAAACGCATAATGTAAGATACCGTGGGCTCTTATGCTATCAACTTGCCAGCTGCAGAATTGGCTTGTGGTATTTGAAGAAGCAGTTGCGTTGCGTGTTCAGGCGGAGATTGACATTGCATTTCGTGTACACAACTGTGCTAAGCGTGACAGCGCTTGGTACACACCTCCTGCATCGAAGTCGCTTGCTTGTCACAAGTGGAAGATGCCTTACCCTCGTATCTTCGAACGTCGCCTCTGGGACGACTGGGCGAGACCTTCGCCTTCTTCACGGAAAGAGAAGGACTGGTCGGCGGTCCTCTTGGCGCCTCTCCTGTGGAGAGCAATCTTTCTGATATGCTGGTAATGAATGTCTTCAGCTTGAGTGGCCACTCCTTCAACTGATGGCTCTGGCGCCTGACGACATTCGGCAAATTCACGGCTCAGATCAAGATGGCATCGTTTATGAGATAAATGTACCAGCGCCTGAAGCAAATGGTATTCTTGGGCTGCGATACCTGACAGTTACGTTGGTCAATCCCCCCCTAACTGTTGTACCTACGAAGAATTCCAGAGAAGGAGATGTCAGCGTGGATTTCGGCCACGCGTACGCTGGCCACGCGTACTTCGTGTACACTGGATAACGTTGTCTGCACTGTTTCGCGGTGGCGTACCACAAGCCCTCTCATTGTATTTGCATGTAAATAAACAACGCACACTCCTGATGTGCACCTTGTTGTACGCAGCCATAACTAAAGCCAATTTGTGAAGAATGAAATCTGTGCCATGCAACCTGAAGAAATTACCCACGTTGTGACCCTCCTAAACATCCTAATACACATTTGTGACTGTGTACAAACAAAATAAAGCGTTGGGCACAGAAACAAAAAAAACATTCATCTGATCCAAGCCAACAACAACAAAAGAAATAGAAAACAGCCGTTTTCCTGCTGTGCGCTTTTTGCGCGAATGTAATCAAAATGCGCTCACTAGCATCGCCTTGTGGAAAAGGGCGTCTTTTCTGGATCCTTTACAAACATTCACGTCAATGTGGCGACTTTTTGGGGGTATTTTCGGCGATTGTTCTGAGGAACTCGCAACCCTGCCCATGGGCTCCTCCCTCAAATGGGATTTCTACATAACGACGCCAAAAAAAAAAAAAAATCGACGTTAGAAAGGCTCCCTCGCTTCGCCAAGGTATGTGCTTCGAATCTCATACGATTGAGCTGCATAGCGAAGCAGGGCGCACACGTATACACGCTGGGTATTGGGTGGGAATTATTTCAGGCTCCGCGTTCAGCCTTCGGAATGGCAGCTTCCTTGCAGGCTTGCCAAATCAGATGATTAATTTTAAGTTTTATTCACTCCGTGACTTGATTAAAGACTACAGTTATTTTCATTTTTAATTTATGCCGAGAAGTCCAATGCACGTGCCAAACAACGTTGATCCGGCGTTAACTTTTGTGCGTTGTTGCCTGGACCCCTCCAGAGGCTGCAGTGACAATCCGAGTAGGGCGGTAATTTAAGGCTTCAGATTATTTAGGACCACCTGATGTCTTCCAAGGCACAGCGAGGGGTATTCTCGAGGCCGGTTTTGTACTTCGCGTCAATCTGAAACACCATCGTACAAAACCCCGTGATTTTGAGCTGATCAGCGTAATGCCTTATGTGCTGATGATGAACCGCTCCCACATCATCATCAGCCTTTCTACGCCCACTGCAGGGCAAAGGGCTCTCCCGTTAATCTCCAATAATCCCGGTCCTGCGCTAAGTGCGACCAATTCATCCCCGCAAAACTTTTTGATCCCATCTGCCGATCTAACTTTCTGCTGCCCCCTGCCAAGCTTGCTTTCTCTGGGGGGGTCTCACATCACTAGGCCCAAATTATACAGTTCTCTCCCACCTCCTCCCCCCCCCCCTTCCGAAAAAAAAGGCGTGCATGTATTATTATTACTGAATGAACCCAATCTCGACGTGGACGTCTGTGAATGCATTGCGGGGCGTACAAACGCGCGCGGTTACGAGCCTCGAAAGCGCTGAAGCATGAACCGGGTGGCGCCATCTCAGCGGCGCGGAGCAGAAGCAGTGCGGTGAAGCCCCTGTTGAAGTGTCGCGAATGGATGGCAGATGCCGATACGGTATTCATCGTCGCCGTTGTACAATTTGTCAATCCAAAGGAAGGGTACGCGTGTTTTAGGCGCCAAAAACAGTCAGGCATAACAACTTTTTTAGAGAATTCGGCCCCTGGTCACCTCGTACCTGTTGAAAGACCACAGGGACTGGCGGACCAGCATGCCCTTACTGCGGGATGCCCTCGCCTTGAGCTCACTCTCAGGCTCGGCGAGGTAGCAGCTGGTCCCAGTGGTCAGCCTCATGCCCAGGTATTTCGCCGTTGGGACCAAATGAATTGTGGGTCCCGGCAGGTGCCAGGTGGAGGTTGTCTGCTGTGCCTCCACACCCCACGCCATAACGACACACTTGGCTGGTTTAAAAACAAGGTGGCGCTCGGTCATGTCCATGGCACAGGTGTCCAGCAGTTGTTGCAGTTCCTGCGGGGATCCAGCAAGGACAACAAAATAGTCCGCGTACACCAGCGCCGGAATGTTGTCCACCACTGTCTGGCCACCATCCTTGTGTTCCAGCCTGAAGCCCTGGCCGGTCCCCTCGAGGCGTCCTATCCCTCCCCCAACATACAGTATGAAGAGGAGGGGCGACAGAGGACAGCCCTATCTCCGTCCCTGCGTGACCTCGACCGGCGATGCTGTGTGACCCTCACGACCACCTGTGCGTAGATGGCTCGCAGCAGGTCCACGTCCCTCTCCTCCAGGCCGTACCTATCCAAGATGTTCCACAGGAGCTCCCGGTCCACACTGTCACACGTCTTGCTTATGTCGAGGAGAGCGACATACAGGGGAAGGTGGGTACGCTGCGTGATGCGTGATCTCCACGCACTCGGTGAGCACATATAGGCAGTCATCAATGCGCCTGCCGCTCGGAAACCCATCTGCAGCTCTTTCAGCAGGCCCTTCCTCTCTGCCCAACCCTGCAGTCCCTCCCGCACCACCTGCATCGCAATCCTGTATAGCATGGGGGTCACTGCATTGGGCCTGTAATTCAGTGGGTCCGTCTTGTCCCCAGCCCCCTTCTACCGTGGCCTCAACAGACTCCGATCATTCCTCAGGAATGGTAGCCTTCTCCAGAGTCTCAGTCAGGAAGATGCCCACTTGTGTGCACATTAGGGGGCCCAACACCTTCACCAAGCTCATTGGGACGCTGTCACAGCCAGGTGCCGTTCCTGAGCTCACTTGACTGCCCGTTCCAGCTCCCTCGCTGTGGGAGGAAGACGGAATTCCACTTTACACTGGGATGACTCCTCGCTGCTGCAGTGAATCCACAGATCCGTGCACCCACTTTACTGATCCGGGGGGCCCCTGGGTGCTTGCAGTGACTGCAGCCAATTGTTCCACACCGGCAAACAGCCCTTCTCCTCTACAGTGTTGCCCTCTGGTGCCCGCAGAGATGTGCCCGTTACCGTCCGTGCATCCCTCTTGATTTTCTGCCAGAAACGCTTAGGCGCCTGACGGCCCGCCGCCTTGAGCTCCTCCATGAACTGCTTGTTGGCCCTTCTGATGCTGGTCTGCACCAGGGCTGCTGCTGAGCGTTTGCAGTCTAGGAAAGTCTCCCATGCTGTGCGAGTAGCCTCAGGGTTCTCAGCCTTGTTGAGGTGTCACTGGAGGCGGCTGGCCTTCCTTCTTTGGTGTATTGCAGCAGCCACTTCAGCCTTCCACCACGCCTTTGGGCAGTGTGACCGTGCTCTCAAAGGCACCTGCCTGCTCATCTCATCCCGTATCACCCCCATCATTCCTGCGTATGTGCTCGTCTCTTCCGCCCTCGTTTCCAGCCGATCCGCCACCTCTTGGAGCTGCCGTTCATTTAGTCGCGTCTTCGTGTGCCCCTGACGTCTTGAGTGACTGTTGCGCCCCCGGAATGTCAGCACGATACGGTTGTGGTCACTGCCCAGATTCCCCTTCCCGTCCTCGTGAATGATCATTGAGTCCAGCTCTGCATAAAGGCCCTCAGACATCAAACAGTAGTCAATGCATGACTGTAGGTCACGTACAACCCATGTCACCCTGCTGGTGCATTTGCCTGTGAGGTTGTCTATCACTAGGCCCTCGTCTTCCGCCAACCCCAACAGCAAGTTGCCACTGGCATCAGGGCGGTCACCAAGATCCTTTATGTGTGCATTGAAGTCACCCACCATGAAGATCTCGTGCCCCTCTCGTAGGCTCTGGATATCCTTTCGGTGACAGGCACTTATTTCCGCGCTGTGTTCTATCGAGCTGCCTGTCCACCAGTAAACCACTGCTAGGGCAACGGGTTTACCAGCAATGGTCCCCTTCAACCACATGTGTTCCCGGCATGTGGTGAGTGTTCTAGTCCATCGCTGGGGTTCTGTCCATAGGCATCCTAGGTTACCTCCACGGCGTTCCGAGCAGGCCCTGTTACACCCCTCCTACCCCAAGCCTGGCTCACTCGGATGGGCTTCCTCCTCCCGTAAGTGGGTCTCTATCACTGCAAATACCGCGATGTGTTCGTCTCGCATTTGCTTGGTGAGCTCCCCCCACTTCTGTTCACTCCTGGCTCCGTGCAGGTTGAGAACAGCCACCATCATCTCCTGTGCCTGCTTCCGGCGGGGCCTCCTGTGTCTGCGGTGACGCTCTTTCCAAGCCCAACTGCGGCTAGCCTCTTCCACCACCACTCGTAGCCCGGGTGCACTTCCCCAACCTCCCGTTGAAGGGCCATGGCGCCCAGTTTTCTGAGCATTTGGCCCAGCTGGCGGATGACGGCGTGGGTGCCGCTGTAGCGGGTGCCGCAGGTTTCACGGGTCCGCAAGCAGGTAGGGGCGGGAAGTCATCGTCGAAGCTTGCATCTAAAGTGTTGGAGACTGGCGCTTGCCTTTTGGCGGCCTTCTGGGTTTCTGAAGAGGACTTTTTCCACGCAGCACCTTTCCACCGCTGCTCATGCAAGGTCGCCTTCGCTGACTTGTACTCAATGTTTTTTGTCACCCTTGAGCTTCTTGATGCAGCTACGCATTGGCAAAAGTTTCAAGATGCTAGCCTAAAATGTTCTCCACGAAAGCCTTAGCAACCCTAAGCATCGTAGGACCGTGACTGTGACATGGGCGTTTTTTTTTCTCGCTTACGTGGCGTCGACACGGGGCGTGATTGCACGCTACGTGCGTGTGTTATGGCGAAGTGGCCGAAAAAAAACTATAGCTAACAACAACTAATTTCTGCGAATACTGAAACGTACATTCTCGGAAGTAAAATCACGCATAGATTGCACCTTTAATCGGCAGATTTAGGGGAAATCCACAAGGTGGAGTAAGTTTCTGTGAAGAAAAGTTTGACTGCTCCGGTTAAGCAGTGGTCCCGGGTTCGAATCCTGGACTAGGACGAATTTTTCTTCAACTGCGAAGTTTCTGAGAAAGCTGTATAGCTTTCCTTTGTAGCCGTATGGCTGCATTTAGGTGGACGTCAAACTTTCCTTCACAGATTGCACCTTTGTAAGCGAAAAATAAAAGGGAGAACGAAGAATTGCGTTGGTCTTCTTTTCATGTTGCATCACTACAACGAAGGCTTCACGACTGTTCTCATTGCGCGAGCTTCAATTAGGTCCCCCTCTATGGCCCTGTTTACAATCCGTCATGGTAACAAACTTTGCCGTCCATTGAGACTATCCCGCGTTTGTACTCAGTAGCATTTCTACCCAGAAAAACCTCGTCCTCGTATCTAGGGCGTAGTGATCAGTCGCTGCCCTTTCACAAGATTTCAAATTATCAGTTAAAAATGAGGACGTGTTTTGATACCATAATCTGCACCGTTATTTAAGATGGCCGGCAAATGTGGCTTTTTTCTACATATATCTGAACGGTGCTCTCGGCATTCCGAGGCAAAACTACTCACTGTACGCAGGATTAACCGGCTTTGATTTTTTTCCCCGGCCTTAACTAACAGACTTACTCACGTACATGTCTTTAATGCTAAGCTTTGCAAACACATAAAAAATTAAAGCAGTTCCACTCAACGCTAAATCTGTAAAGTGCGGAGCAGTGATTCGTCAAAAAGGGCTCTGGCACCCTCTCTCGACTAGTCTCGGCATCAGCCTGAAGTTGATGGCGTTGATACCGAAGTAGTTAAGAGCGGCCACCGCAGCCTTTCAAAACGCCGATAAAGAGAAACGTGACTGAGTTTTCAATAATTTGAGGTAATTAATGCGTTAGTTGATAATTTTTTCCGTATTTTATTTTATGGCGTACTTATTTGCGACCTGGCAGCGACAACTTCCGTGGCAACGGCGCAGCGCAAAGATCACCCCCAACACTTTTTATATGAGTAACGTACGTGTTCCTGTGTAGCGCAACTGGATTGACATCGGCTTCGTAACGCGAGGGGCACAGGTTCTATCCCGAACAGGGGAAACGGTCATCTTTTCGAAGCCTCTATTTAGGTGCGTGACATCGCGGGACTGCTTGTCTAGATACCGTGACCCGATATCTACGACAAGATACGACGACATCCGGGAACCTAACATGCTCCGCGCTTAAACACGCCCAGCCAACTTGCCCTTTTTAAGGCATGTATAGAACACACTTTCGACGAAACTAATTCGATACGGGCTAACGAGTGTTGATACGGGCTAACTGGAACAACGCGGGGATGTTCAATTAGGCTCTCAAACTCGATGAAATACTACCTGAAGGAAACGTTAGGTCATGCATTGAAGCCCGATCTACCAGAGTCTTTATGTACCGGCTTGTTAGCCTGTTATACTAGCTTAAGGCAATTAATGGCCAACCGGGACGTCGCCCTATAGAGCACCAGCTCAATGCTTCTGTATCTCACACTGGTCAGCCTTTTTCATCCATAATAAACTGCATAGGCCCACATATCGCCATTACCAAACACCTATTGAGCTGTCTGTCCGTTAACCAAGTGTTTCACGAAAGAGGAACTCCGCGTACTGCATGTAATGCCCGAAGTTCTATAGTTGTGTTGGTGTTTGGTTTCCGGCAGCAAGGCTCAGGTCCTAGCAGTTGAGTGTAGCCCGCACTCGAGGTTCGCCTGCATAAAGATATTACGCTGTGCTAATGGAGAATCTATGTTCTCGTAGTTAATACACAAAGTACAAATTGTTTGAAATTGATTGATTGATTGATTGATTGATTGATTGATTGATTGATTGATTGATTGATTGATTGATTGATTGATTGATTGATTGATTGATTGATTGATTGATTGATTGATTGATTGATTGATTGATTGATTGATTGATTGATTGATTGTAGGGTTTAACGCGCCGACGCAACGCAGGCGATGAGGCATACCGTAGTGGAGGGCTCCTGGTTAATCTTTATCGTGCGCCGAAATCTCGTGCACACGGGCGGTTTTGCTTTTCGCCTCCATCAGAAAAGCGGTCGCCGTGGCCGCGCATCGAACCCGCCACCTTGTGCTCAGCAGCACAACGCCTTAGCCACTGAGCCACCGCGGCGGGTAAATTGTTTGTAATTATGACACGGAGCAACTTAGTTCTCCGTGTGGTCCCATATCACTTTTGCAAGCCCTGAAGAGGACCGCGGCCTACTCATGATTGAGAACAGCTCCACTACTACATTTAAAAGAACCAAAAGTCTGGTATTCGTCACATTGTGTAAGGGAGGCCGCTAAAAATAGAGCCGATGCAATAGACTGCGAGCGACATTTAAAAGATGCTGACAATACTGCGAGATATAGGCGTACAAGGTTACGTCGCCCTTCAACCAGCTCTCGGCTCTGATGCCATGGCATTGTGGCGAGCCAGCTGAGCCTCTCGGTCCCCTCCTCATGTGATAGTCACGCGCTGTGCTTCTAATAAAGTGAAGTGCAGCTTGCTGAGCCAGTTGGTACATTTTGAAGGTTCGGAGAAAACAGCTAAGAAAGACACAAACACCAAGGAGACACGAGAGCATACACACGGTGAACTAGCAACTGACTAATTGAAAAAAGCGATACACCCTGTGAACAACCAAGCCAATGCATGCGCCAACAAGTGCACATGATTCAATGAAAACGCTGTCGTTCACTTAACTCTTCTACTTCCGCTCAGTTTTGTAAGAATGTGATCTCTTTATCGCTGAAGGAAATGGACGGTACGCTCATGCAATTTCCTTCCTGCTGTTGGCTTATGTCAAACGCTTCAAGTATTTCCCTCTCTGTTTTAGCCCTCCTTTTCCAATATTCGTCACAGTATCAAACAATGGCTAACACTTGCACTGACACCACCAGTGATAGGCAAAATGACCAGCTCCTTGAGAACTGACCTACGCGCAGTGCTCCCTCAGCCTCTTGTTGATGTATCGGCACGTTTCGTCGATATAAACCTTCCCGAACCTCAACGGAATTTTGTAAATGACCCTGTCCTCACCCCTTACGTATTTGTTGACATATTTTGTTTTGCAGGCGCGTTTCTTTTTTCCAGCATTTTCGATGCGCGCACACGGACCGGACAGTAGGAAAACCTCAATTGAACACCATGTCGCAAAGCAATTTTCTTTATGTGTTGCCTCGTCTCTTTTTTTGTGTTTGGGTCTTTTTTTATCGCTGGTTTTTCACAACACAATAAATTGCTTCCAGTATGGGGCGTTGGCATGAGGATCGCCCGGCTTCATCCCGAGTGGTCAAGCGCGAAGATGTCCAGTTGCTAACGTCGTGATGATCGAAAAAAAAAACACGAACAGTAGAGCCTAAGTACCTTCTAAGCAACATCCTCAACGGCATGTTCTCGCAGCTTTCTCTTGCAGCCTGGCAACGCCAGCCAGCCACCTGTTACAAGAAAAGAGATCGGCGCGCGGGGTGCCATCAAACGATGCATTAAAAGTGCTCGGCGGCTTGTTTCGGCCCGCGGAATGCCCGTTTGGCCACAATCTGATTATGAATCCGAGTCAATAAAAGGGCGGCAGACGCGGGCACGGCGGCGAGAATAAAAGCTCATCGCGCGTAGGGAAAGCTGCCATTAACGTGATTAAGACGCACACAGCTGACGGAAAACAGCGCTCTTCGCAAAGAGCAGGCGAGATCATCGGCGTATGTTGTGACGCGGTGGAGATGCTCCTTTTCCCCAAAGCCTCAGTATCGCCAATGGCGCTTGAGCCGACAGCGTTCGCTCTGATTCATGGGCTCGCCTCTTGGCTGTAAGCAAACGTGTAGTGAGATAGGCAAAGAACAGCGGATGCGGGAGGTGCTTTGAGGAACCTTGCGGGATAACCGCAGATTTGCGCATGACTAGCGTAGACGGAGGGCGAGAAGGTTGATTAGCACCGCGAAAACACATAAAGCGGCAGGTCCAACGGTAAAAAAACAAGCTACGATTACCGTCATAAGTCTTGTTGCATTAGGCTAACGTAGTGTGCGAACAATCCCGATCGAAGCAAAACACTTTGTGCGGGAAGGAAGGTCAGAATAACCATATGCCGTTTTAGGAAAGCATGCTAACTAATGTTTAGTGACCGCTTTTCATGCCTGAGACGTATACACTGTTGCAGACGTGCGTCTGTTTTTGTCACAGAGGGGTATGCGCATCTCTTGCGCGTCGCTTTTGGGAAAAAAAAAAATACTTCGGCCGCTGTTGCGAGTGTCCTGCTATTCAGCCAACACTTTCCCACACATGTGAGGAAGTGATTCAAATCTCGGCGCTCCTGCAAAGTAGGCTGTCCAACCAAGCAGCGAACATCCTCTGGGAAGCGCACTGCAGCAGCGTAGTTCCAACGACCGTAGGGGAGCGACTTTGAGAGGCGAAGTCGAGCGTTTGCTTCAACGGCAGCCCGACGAGCGTCACGCGGGAGTACGGCGCAAAGGTGCAACAACGATTCAAATGCTAATTTAATCGTAGAAGCTGAACGTGCGCGCGTAATTTTTATGGCCATCGCGGATCACCGTATGGGGTTTCCCTGCCAGTCCATTTCCTTCCTGAAAATATGCTGTTCCCTTCTACCTGCCCACCTTTTCATCAAGTCAAAGGCGGCAGTTTTGGTGATTGATTATGGTGTTTACCGTGCCGAAACTAAACACGTTATGAGGCGCGTCGTAGCGGAGGGCTCCGGATTAATCTTGGCCACCTTGGAATCTTTAACGTGGGCAGAAATCTTGAACACACGGGCATTTTTGCTTTTCGCCTCCATCAGAAAAGTGGCCGCCGAAACCGGGAATCGAACTCGCGTCCCTGGGCTCAGCAGCACAACACCTTAGCCACTGAGCCAACGCGGCGGGGTGGCAGTTTTGTTTCCTGCTATGTTAATGCGTTACGCACGCGCATGCGCAGTTCCTCCAGACATCGTGGTCGAAGAGAGCAGCTCGGACGTGGTGGTTCGCGAGGGCTCGAACGTGACGCTGGTGTGCAAGGCCCGCGGCTACCCGCGGCCGGCCATCACCTGGCGCCGAGAGGACAACGAGCCCATTCCCCTGGGCGCCTGGAAGAACGGGAAGAAGACGCAGACGCTGGGTGAGAGGAGCCGTACACGTGTGCATCACGAGTGGTGGTCTGCATACCGCGTAGCTTCGAGGGAACACGTGATGTTGTCAGGGGACTGTGAATTAGTTGTTGAAGTAACGCTATTGCATGGGTTTGGCAATGCACTAACTTCTGTTATGCGCATATTTGAATGGTTGTGGTGTCGGCGGCGGAGGCAGTGGGTGGCGGAGGTGGGTCATAGAGTTTCATACTAATATATACTAGGGGGAAATCTGGCGCTGCGATCGCTGGCCGCCGTGGGCGGCGTCATTGCAGCTAGCGACGTTCCTCGCATAGATTTTCATACTAATATATACTAGTGGGCAATCTGTCGCTGCAGTCGCAGGCCGCCGTGGGCGGCGCCATTGCCACTAGCGACGTTCCTCGCCTACTTGGCTTAGCTAGCCATATGGCTTCTTTTGTGTCTCGAAGCCAAAATCTACAAAAAAGGATAACATTTTTTTCTTGTTCATCGTGCATGAAGCTTCTGCATAATCACTGACAAATTAATCTTTTGGGGGGTTCAATTTTATATTAACAAAACAAATTTGATTAATATTTTAGAGTAATATTGTTTCTTTTTGCCGCCAGAGCCAATTTTTCAGCCTGTTCATGAGCCATGCTAAGGACAAGTGGAACGCGCCTGCCCGGCACGTGACGGAACGCTCGCTGAAGCGTGGCTCCCTTTGTCAGTGGCGCCAGATTACGCTCTAGTATAAATTAGTATGCAACTCTATGGGGGAAGGGGGAGGGGGGTAAGTCCACAATTTTCAAAACAGACTGTGTTCACGTTTCGGCTCGTTCAAAAAGAACTGAGAACCGATGAGCTGGCTGCTTGCTCCTGACGTTATCGAGGTCTGTCGCTGTGGAACCTGTTCATGGTTTCTTTTAGGAAGGTTTTCCTTTTTTTTCCGACCAAGGGTACCGCTTCTTCTGAACCCAGTCGGCAGCTGTAGCAGACGGCACGAGACCCCAGTGGAGTGCCGCCCAACCACCCACAAGAAGACCTGTAAATAGACGTTCCAGTCCCAAACCAAGTGCATGACCAGACTTTTAGAGACCAGAAATCAAAACTGTTCTCAGTTATTACTGCTGTATTTGATAAAGTTTGCTAAAATGACGCCAGTAATGCGCTCAGTTGTGCTTTTTAATGTCGTTTTCTCAGCACAGGCGAGATGAGAGAAAAGGGAGAAGCAAGCATAACTGCGGCGCGGTGATGAAGAAGAATCCCGCGATTAGAAACAAAAACGAAGAAGCGCGACCGATCGGGACAGCGATGAGGCTGCTTTTGTTTCAGCGAGTTCTCCGCGTGCACCCTTATCAGCGACGCTTCGGCGGGTCTTCTTCGCGCGTCCCGAAGAGGAACCAGCCGCGTAGGCGTGGGGACGCCGGCGGTAGGCGAACGGGTGTAAATAAGAAGCCGTACAAGGCGGCGCAAAGTGAAAAGGACATAATCCTTCGATCCACTTACGGGCCGACCGAAGACAGGCAAGCGCTACACGCAAGAACAAAAGGCGCTGGCCGGATCAAGTCGCAAGAAGCGAGCGGCAAAAAAAGGGAGCCACGCGTCGGGAGCTCGGAGGGGAGCCGATTTCTTGACAGAAGCTCCGGACCGGCTTAGAGAAAGGAGCCTCGCCGCCAACGCTGCCTTCCAGAAATGCGCCGGGAAACACTGACACTGGCCGAACACTGGAGTGGAGGGCGCGAGGGGGAGTTTGGGAGGAATGAAACCTGCTGAGCTTGGGCCTCCTGTAATAGATTGCTTGCTCGTCCGTCCGCCAGGAGACCTGGCGCAGGTTTCGCGCTGTTCTGACCTCGGGATCACTAAAGCTTACACGCGATCGAGTGCGCGGAAGGCATCACTTTCGCTCTCCTCCAGCTTTGCTTTGTGTTTTTTCCCCAGCTGAAAACCGCTGGACGAAAAAACAACAACGCAGCGGCAATCGCTTGTATACTGGAGCAGGTCAAGACGGGAATCGTGCCCGGCTCAAGGCGCGGCTGCCGACGCTTTTTTTTATTGTTGTTGGGAGAAGAGGCCAGTGAGCGAGGGCTGTTGACAAATTGTCATTAGGTCGCTCTGCTCACGGATGAGAACTTCTTAAAACGCGACGATAGCCTCCAGAGGGGGAAGCGGAAGCCCACTACCTTGTCACGTTCACTGTTGGGCGGCCGGGATCGTGAAGTGCTGGTTTTTTTTTATTTGTATGCGAAATTTTTAAACGAGTTAACACCTCATTTTAGTACTTTTTACTAGCTCTTTTGCCAGCAGGAATGGTCAGTTTAAAGGCATCCAGTGCAACTGCAAAGGTGGCTACCTGAACAATGACGTCAACATATTCCATGAAAGAGCCAGCGACAGAGTGTGATGGCAGTTGTGATATATGCTTGAATTCGTCATTTTGCCCGAACGATATTTAATCTATTCTACGAAAATGCGGTTTACTTTAATTTAAGGGCGAAACTTAAAGCTTACAAAAAAAAATATGGCTAAGTGTTTGCCTATAACTGTGGTATTCCGTGCGAAAATGGACAGTTTGTATGGCCAGTGTACCGATTTCCCTCAAGTTTATCGATATCATTCAAAATAAATAATTTCCTTCAGACCCAAGCTGCGAGTTTTCAATGCCGCATGGATCTGCCATTCACAAAATTAAAGCCATTTTACTCAATGTAAAAGCTGTCGGAAGTGCAGAGCAGTGATTCACCATAATGCGCTGTAGCGCCGTTATCCGCTCACAGCTACCAACCAATGCAATTCAAATTTCCCGTCTTCTCAGTGCTCGCGCTCCCCCTGCCTAAAACTGCGCCAGCGGGAGTTCTGTTCTTTCTGTGCTTGCTTTTCCTCCCGCACGTTCCGGCGTTGCACTGCCACTTTTTTGGCTTACTACCGTAAAAACCAACCCCACGAGTGTTCCTAACTAATTGAACGCGGGCGCTGCCGGTTAATTGCGTATATTTTGCCTCAAATGTACCTGCAGTTTTCTTTGCGCTAAGCAACGGGGAGATGTATGACAAGCGCCAGCGGTTCCCGAGTTTCGAACGCTTATGACTGTATAAACCGCTTGGCTTTCGAAGCCTCTGGGCTACGCCCCGACGACAACCGCAGCGACGGAACGCCGTGTGGCTCTACTTGGGTCTAGCGAGCGAGCTGCGGTGACGAGGCGAGCCCCTAAAGTGCTCTGCACTTAAAATATGCCAGCGCTGAACAATTGTACAATACACGCACGCCTGGCTATAATAACACCGTTTTTTGTGTCCCTCTCCCTGTGCGCTCGCAGTGCAAACGTACGAGGGCGAGTTCCTGACCGTCACCAGGGTCAGTCGTGTCCACATGGGGGCCTACCTGTGCATTGCCAACAACAACGTACCTTCACCCGTCAGCCGCAGGATCATGCTGCACGTGCACTGTGAGAGCGCCTCTTCCCCTCCTTTCTCTCGGTGCCATCAGTGTGCGCATGCGCATTTAAAGGTCGATAAAGACAGCATTCAACTTTGTTCAGTTTGAAAGAACTAGCCTTTAGTAATTCACTCAGCTCCGCTCCAGCCACAAAAAAACGTTATGTAACCAAAAGCACGCAAAAAAACTAGTGAGAACTTTCAAATTTCCCGCTGCAGTGACCTAATATGGGCAGTAGTAACGTAATATAGGCGAGCACTAGAAACAGTTATCAGTGTGCGAACTTCGCGTTAGCATTAGAGTGAAACGATAAAACAGAACTAATGGCCACACTGCAATGGCCTGGTCATGTTTCTTGGCGGTGGCTTAGGACGCCGGCCGCCAATAGCGCGAACGAGATTCCGTGACGTCATTGAAAAATCGCCCTAAACTGGCAAAGAGATTTAATTGATCGTAGGGTTTAACGCGCCGACGCAACGCAGGCGATGAGGCGCGCCGTAGTGGAGGGCTCCGGATTAATTTTGATTACCTGGGGATCCTTAACGAGCGCCCAAATCTCACACACGTGGGTGTTTTTGCTTTTCGCTTCCATCAGAACAGCGACCGTCGCGGCCTGGAATCGAACCCGTGCCCACGGGCTGAGTAGCACAACGCCTTAGGCACTGAGCCGCCGCGATGGGTAACTGGCAAAGAGGGGTGGCTTCATATGTTGTATTTAATATGTCCGTTGTTTGTTTGAACTTCGCAATAAAATTGGCGTTACTGTTATAGGAAAAAGCAGTCTTTTCAATGAACCAAACATGTATTATCTCTTCATGGCCCCTTTAACGTTCAAACAGTGATAACAGAAAAAATATTCACTCCTAAAGTTGCGATAAACACATGTGTAAAATCAAGCTTCTTCTTTAGTAGGCCACATTTGTCGTACGTGATAAATTGCCGAGAGATTTCTGTCGACGCATACGGTGCCCACGTGAAGGCACATTCGCCAGCGAACTGATGCGTTTCATGGGGTCAAATTTAAACCCGAATGACTCTACCCAGCCTTCCACAATTTCCGGCGTCTGAAATTTATCAAACTGATAACTATCGGAAAGAAAATTACGTAACAACATTCCTCTATAAAACTCGGGTGCTTGGTTACCTCCGTTAACAGATGTATGTAAAGCTTACCGTGGGCAAAGTGCACGTCAGGCCACAATATAACGAACACCGCCCGCATTGGCACGGTTCTAACGCGCGCCTTTTTTCGATAAAATAAGCCTCAGAATTTGTGTGCGTGGTACAATCTGGCGCAAATACATAATAGGCTTCAAAGTGCCCCGCGGCATCGCCATGGACAAAAACTCCTCCCAAAATCTAACGCAATTCAATCCACAACAATCAGCCAACGTCACGCGAGTAAATTTTTTCGTATGGAGAAATGGGCATAGTTTAGTCAGCTGTTGCACATCTTTATGTATAATTTTTTTTTCATTATGAATTATTTTTTCACATTTTTATGGGTAAACTTACGTGCGCGTTACAATCGTGGGCGCGCTAGAATCTCGCAAATACGGTATGTCACACATTGCGAAACAAGCTAGGAAGCTGCCCTCCAAATGTTTAATTTTATTTATTGTTTAATGTGTAATGTTTAATTAATGTAAATTTAGCAGAGTATACTCTACTAAATTTAATTTAATGTAAAGGCGCGTTGCAGGTTCTCCTTACATTAATGTTCCTCGAAAGCGCCATTATCACCATCGATACGTCATAAATTAGTTATCGTTAACACAAAACGATGTACATAGTCCGTAAACAGGGCAAGCTTCTTTCAAATATCGTTTGGAGTAATCTGAAGTATCTTCATGTATACCGAACTATTTTTCTTTGTGATGCTTTGCAGAGAAGCGGAAAAAAGTACCGTGAGGCCGTCATATTGCAACACAATGTTTTTTTTTATTGTCCTTTATTTGTCATTTTACACTCCACAGAACAGCTCCTGAGAAGCTCCGTATTTTTAACGCGTAGCATTCTTTGCCGAGTACTCCTACAGCCAGGACCATGCAACACCGTGCAAATGATAATGCAGATGTCTAGAAGTTCCACCTTTAATCGTTATAACAGCGTAAATGGAGATAATTGGTAGAACAGAATTTTGAAAAACTGAAAAATAGAAAAAATATAAAAAATACTGAAAATGACGAACCGTGTAAAGCCCTGCATTTCCTCAAAAATGCAGGTTTAGCGGAAGTAACACCTGTAATAGTTATAGTTGTTGGCGGATGCGACGTAAGGAGGGAGCCAGACAGCCGGAAGCCCTTTCGCTGCGCTGATGAGGAACCAACTGCCCCGAGCACGAGGCGCGAGCTAGGCCCGCACCCCCGTGCCCGTGCAGCCCTGCTTCTTTTATTCCTTATCATCCTCAACAATAATAGCGCGAATTGGGATAATTGGTCGGAGGGGATTTATAAAGAAAAAACTGGCGGTAAGGAACTCACACTCAATACAAGCAGCTTAAAATGCTGGCATTAGGAGACAATTCTCTGAATTTCTGCAGATTTGTTTTACCATAAAGTTTCTATTTCTAGGGCAGTTTGCGACTTCCCACGAGCTGCTCAAAACTGTTCTAGGCATGCAAATAAGAGAGACCACATGTGCACCTGCCTCCCCAACCCCCACCACCACCACCAAAAAACAAAAACGTCCCCTCGTACGTTCGCGTCAGGAGCAATCGTGATACCAGAGTCCTTCAATGCTAAAAAGCATTGAACGACTGTGGTAATACTCACGACACACTCTTTAGTAAGCGGGGCACAACTGTCCTCACGAGCGGGAAGCGATTATGATGAGTGGGGTCATGGGACAGAGGATAGGGCGGCATCCATTTCTTGAAAAGGGGATTTAACCGTGCGTGTTTCGCCATGTGCTTGCCCGCGAGGATATTTTAAAAGATTCGCGTAACATCAGCTGGGCCTGTCTCGCTGCCCCTTCCTTCCACCGGCCCAACACGGCGCAGTCCCCCCGGTGATCTGGATCCCGCTGCAGCTGGTGGGCGCCCCGCAGCGGGCCAACGTGACCCTGGACTGCCACAGCGAGGCGTACCCCCCGGCCGTCAACTACTGGGCCAAGGACAGCCACAAGATCTTCCTGGACAACGACAAGTTCTCGCTCAGCGTGCGCAAGGGCGGCTACAAGGCGCACATGCAGCTCACCGTGCGCCAGCTGCGCGAGCGGGACTTCGGCGCCTACCGCTGCCTCTCCGAGAACCTGCTCGGATCCACCGAGGGCTCCGTCAAGCTCTACGGTGCGCGGCACAGGCGGCTTGCCACTCTTGCTCGATTCTGCCACTCTGAAACACTTCTGGGGCGGTGTTCTCGTGTTTGTCCGTTTTGAAAACGTCCGTTTTGCGTCCGTGCAACACTTCTGGGGCGGTATTCTCGTGTTTGTCCGTTTTGAAAACATCCGTTTTGCTTCCGTTTTGTTGTGACGTATTTTCAGTTGTAGGCGGGCTTCGGGTTGACTTTTGCGCAACGGTTCTTGTAAACACATTTCAGACGACTAAACCTATTTCAAACTATCGTTTATGTGTTTATTGCTCCGCCAGCGAACCAATAACAAGGCGACGAAAAATCGTCTGCTCCAAATCGTCTGTTACGAGAAGCCGCGGCTCATAGCTCCGCCGTGCTTGCATGGCGTCACATCCGGGTGTTCGCTTTTGGCCACTCAGGGCTTGCTCAAAACGGGCACTTTTGATACGGACACAAAACGGAGAAGACACGAGAATACCGCCCCCGATAAACGCTTTCGCTCCTGCTTTCCCGTCTGGAAGCACTGCGAAAGCTACAGTTATCGCCAGCACGGAGCGGCACTGCGTGATTTGCTCGTCGCGACAGATATTCCTTCCGTTTCTGCTTTGCTTTTGTGGCTTTCTTTTTAAAGTGGCTACCGAACGCGTTCATTGCTGCAACTGAAGGAAAGCCCGCCAATTATCGCTACACCGCTGTAATGGCGTAATTCCAGAGGCCGAAGAATGCCAAGATCTGGATTCAGAGAAGTATCTTTTGAGCAAGTTTCCAAGTTATCTGACGGGCGTAGAGCAGTAATTTTTGTCTTAGGTACTTCGCGACCCCTAATCTACGTACTGAATGCGTTGGTTGGCTACGTTCTACAGGCATTTAAGATATCAAAAAAAAGTTGAATGAAGTGTTGCAGAATCCCTTTAACGGGCACCCGAAACGGGTTTCAGAGAAGCGTTTCAATCACACAAAAGGGGCTTTTTCATTTGGGCAATTTTTTGACTGCGTTTTGAATAACAACGTTTGTAAACAACTGAGTGTCGCCTGTGCGCCTTCCGGTGTCGTCGTGTTGCTACAGTGAAGAAAGTTAAGCGGCACCGGCCCATAGCAAGCAGCGAGAGGCATATATGGTTCCGCAGAAAAACTCCACCCGGGTATTTCCCCACAATTCGCTCTCGCGGAGTATCTGCTCTCCGTGCCGTCAGTCAGTACAACCATAACGCGGCAGTTTCAAAAAGGCGGCAACAAAGCGTGATCACTCCGCGAGCAAATTGTGGCTAACCGAATTGCGGAAAAATCAGCGATACCTCGTTCAGGTGTCCAGGTGCCCATGAACACGCACTTTAAGGATTGTAGGGCCCAACCAGTCATGTAACAAAAATGTATGATGCCCTATTCTGAGGTGGAGCATTTGCAAATTGTATTTAATAGAATAAATCGACTACCTTTGCGGTGGTATATGATCGCTCGGCCTGTCTGTGTATCCGTGACCGACGTACCAATCTTATGCAGTCCGCAACGTGCTATGAGGAATGGACTGCGTCATTCTCCTATACTCAGAACGTCCTCCCGCATGGATTTCTCTTGGCAACATCCGTGAGCGCGTACCAGACAAACGCACAAAAATCTCGGGCACCAGATTATATATATAACTGCTAATGACCTCTTCTAATTTCTTTCCGGCATAAGTTTCGAAGCGACTGGCCTTGCTATTGCGCTAGCACGTTCGATAATTATGAGTTTCATAGCAATATGCACGGGTGGGAGCAGTAGAACCAAAGCCTTGCTCATACTCGCCACATGAATGGTAGGATACAAAAAGTCGTGCACCCATCCGTTTAACGACGACGATGGTTGAACGTGAAGCATTCTCGTGAACGATTCCTTGATCGCCGTGTCAGTTTGGACTTCGACTCGCAGACGGTTTAGACTTTGACTCCTTGAGCTTCGAATTTTACTGGCACGGAGTTCGTGTTTATGATTGAAGCGGCTTTGACTCTCACCCCCTCCCATTTGATTTCGCACGCAGAAATCTTCCGGTTCAACCATAGTCGTTAGACGGAGGTGTGCATGATCTTTTCTGTGTAATTTTGCGCGTCCATGCACCCATCTCAAATACAAACTGTCTCAAGGGTGTCGTAATGGTGCAATCGGATAGACACCGGCTTCATAACGCGATGGACCGAGGTTCGATTCCGACAACAGGAAGCGTTCTTTTTTGTCACCACCCATGATAATCACCATGGTCAGATACAGCTGGCTTTCCTGCAGTACGCTTTCGACGCGACATACGCCATCAGTGAGACATGGAGAGCTTCGCTTTAAAACTAGACTAAAACACGTTTGCGCGTTATAGTTTGGCAGGCAAGCATCACGCATGGCTGTAAAACTAAGGCCAGCACTGGGTTTTCAAACGTGCCCAACTTTTTCGCCTGCGCTTCCTTCGTTTCCTATTCCATGTGTCGCTATTTTAACTTTGCTCTGCTCCTCTTACCCCCGCAGAGCTCTCACCACATTCTCGACAGCAACAAAGCTTGGATCCGCATCAAGCTGACAGGCACCCTTACGGCCGAAGTTCCTATCACGGTAAGCCTGTCCCTCAATGTATTTCAAGCAGAGTTGTTGGTTGCGAAGTACAGTCGTCAAAACTGTTAACAACAACAAAGAACGAGGTACCAGCGTATGCACAGAGCAGCAGCTTACGATAGCGCTCGGGCTGCTAAGCCAGGCTGTGCGCATGCGCTGAAGCACCCCAGTGCAGCAGGGCAGCATCGTGAGTGCGGATAACCAGGCGCCAAAGATGCGGCTGTAGCGATCGTGAGCTGCCACTCTGTGCGTAGGCAGCCACCTCGTGTTTTGTTGTTGTTAACAGTTTTGACGACTGTACAAGTGCCGCCAACATTTATTACAATCTTAATTAACAACCACAACTGTTCGTACTACCTCCACAAAAGAAATCGTAAATGTAGGAATACAAGACAGGACAAGACGTGAAAGCCCTTGTGTAATAAGAATTGAAGGTGGGCCTGTTGGCACATCACTTGGCGTGAAAGAGAGCGAAAACACGGGACAAGAGAACTAACATTGACGAAGCGCTGTGTCTGCGTTAGTACTGTCGTCCCGTTTTTTCGCGCTGTTTCACGCCAAGCCATTGTATCACATGTCTATCATGTGGGCCACAACTTAACTGTGCACCATAGAGTGCACCTTACTTGGGAAGGACAGAAATGCGCCCAGCAGGTCAACATCCATCGGGGACTGAAACAGGGATGCCCTTTGAGCCCAATACTGTTCATGCTTTACATGGCAGGGTTAGAAAAGAAACTGGAAGAAAGTCAATTGGGGTTTAGCCTAACCCATATGCTGCAATGCGAAGTGGTACAACAGCATATTCCGGGAATGTTATACGCAGACGACATTGTTCTTTTAGCTGATAACCAAACCGATATGCAGCGGCTAATAAATATTTGCGGCCAGGAAGCCACTGACCTCGGGTCAAATTTCAGTGCAGAAAAATCAGGAATAATGGTTTTCAATGACACTACCACCGACGTAGTGTCTATCCAGCAAGGCGAATTACCTAGAGTGAAGGAATATAAATATTTGGGAGTGTGGATAAACGAAGGGGATAACTACTTAAGTACTCACGAGGAGCAACTTAAGGTTAAGGGAAAGCGAAACGCAGCTATAATGAAGCATAGAGCTCTGTGGGGGTATAACAAATATGAAGTAGTAAGAGGAATGTGGAAAGGAGTAATGGTTCCGGGTCTCACGTTTGCGAATTCTGTACTCTGCTTAAAATCAGACGTTCTATCAGGCCTTGAAGTAAACCAGAGAACGGTGGGACGTTTGGCCTTAGGCGCGCATGGAAAAACAACTAACGAAGCAGTTCAGGGAGATATGGGCTGGGCGTCGTTTGAAGTTAGAGAAGCTCAGAGTAAAATATGCTTTGAGATGAGGTTGAGGGCAATGGATCAACGAAGGTGGGCAGCTAAGGTTTTTAGGTACCTATACTTGAAAAGCGTGGACACGCAGTGGTTAACTCTTTCGCTACCGCGCCTATCAAAATCGATCAATTTGATCGATATTTTTGGGAGCGCCTTTTCATAGCGTTCCAGGCGTTTCTCGAACAAGTAAAGCTGTTCGGAGTTAGATCAGAAAATGGCCTTTCAAAATCAGTTTTGTTTTCATTTTTGCAACGGAAACGTGATTTTTGACACGCTTTTCAATCACCTGGTTGTGGAAAAGGGGCGTGGTCATCGCGCCTGAAGGCTACCAACGAAGAATGCGTGCAACTCGTAATTACTCTGCACCAGCGCTTGTTTTTTGCTATCAGGGCGTGAATGGGGAACTAGCAAACGATTTTCAATCGTCAGGTTCACGCTCTGACAGTAATAATCCCAGAAATCGGCTGAAAATGTCAAGCAGTGCCTGGTTGCAAAGCTACTTTATGATTTTAGGTAGTTTTATTGCCTTTGCGCAAGTTTTCCTAAGTACTCTGGTAGTTCTACTTACCCCAGGACGTTTCCCAACAAGTTTACAACAGTTTCGGTTTCGTTTCTGCATCGCGAAATTCATATTTAGCGCAACTACGCAGTTACCCAACTTCAAGGCTAACTGTCATGGCGCCTGAAGCGTCCGCGACTGATCCTCGAACAAAGCACGCCGCTCCTCATTTCCCCCCACCCTAACCCGATTTCTGCGATAAGAACTTCAGATGCAAGTCAAAAGGTCACACCCAGTCGCCAGATATCTGTTCCGCCGAGGACAGCGCTTCAAACCGGCCTTACACTGCCAGCTGTTCGCCTTCCAGTTTCGTTTTCATGCGAGGGTATATCCGGGTGTCTAATGTTGCTGCTTAGTTGAACTGTCTATTCGGACGGAGTCTCTGATAAGTTTTTGTACTGTTTCATTTGAAAAATGTTAAGTGGCGCTGCAATAGAGGAGGCTCGTTGTGCTGATCTTTTTTAGCGCGCGACTGCTACTCGGCCAAAGATCGCAGGGGACGATTTTAGCTCATCGTACCTCATTTTTGCGAGCAAGGCTACAATTGCGAGTAAGAAGATGATAATAAAGCTCAGCTTTATGTTTTGAGAGATAACTGACCGTGAACGACAACAAACATCAGCCACGGCGTTCCGTTTTCAACTTCATGCATGTTTTTTTCTGCATCGCGTGCTTGTCACAAATATTGTGCTCGCTGTAAATGCAAAGTCAGCCATTGACAAGATGTTTTTACGTTATGTGGGGGCAAATTCGTGCCTCTGATAACGTCAAACCACCAGATTTATTCCAAGGAACCACCCAAAATTGAACAGTTTGAATTAGAGGTTGGGCTTCACCGCATGACACGAGCACCGTGCGTGCTAACATTTTTTTTTATATCTGAAAAACTGTTCCGCGCAAGTCGACATTTTTTTTAGGGTGTGTTTTTGAAATGTTTCCCTGCAAAATGTATATTCTAATTTTTTTCTACTACCGATGGTTTGATATACACAACTCCTTTTTTATCATTTTTTTCGACAACTTGACAAAACTTTTGATTTTGATATTTTTTTTCACAACTATGATATATGAAAACCTTTAAAAAACTGGTGTTATTGGAAAGGCCGTTAAATAATCTGCATTTTGTGCTCCTGCAATTAGGGCCTAAATAATTTTTTAGCAGAAAAAAAAATGTTTTCTTGGACCCCCCAAAATTGGTCAATTTTCTGTGGTAGCGAAAGAGTTAAGGAAGACTAGACGGCTAACGATGAAATACGGAAAGAACAGTGGGGAATCCAAAACAGCCAAGGTAACCAAAAAAGAGGCAAGGCAGATTGAAACGAATAAATGGAGGGAAAAAATGGAAGCTAAAACGTCGTTAGAGATGTACAGGGCTGAGAAGATGAACATCAGAAAGGAAAATTTCTACGATAATTCCCAGGGCAGTGCTTTACTTTTTGAGGCTAGAGCAGGTTGCCTGCGAACTAAGAGTTTTGTGGGGAAGTATTCACAAAATGATGGGGTATGTGTGGTCTGCGGAAAAGAAACAGAAACTATGCGGCACATAGTGTTAGAATGTGAGGGTATCCATCCAAATCTACATGAAGGGAATATTGGGCTTTCAGAAGCCCTAGGATTTAAGGGTATCAGAGAGGAAGTTAACTTCAAGGCTGTCGAGGGGACGAAAAGAAGATTAGAATGCTGGTGGACGAAAAGCAGAGAGGGGAATATTGCCTAGGACAGTTACCACCTGTAACAGGGAAAAGAAAGTATTTCGGGCCTAATAAGCTTTAGTGCCTGCCATAAGCAGCGCTAGTATTAAACCAAGAGTGTAAAACATGGTTATATTAGTCCTTTTTGGTAAGATGACATGTCATCACCCCGCTTCAAAGGGGAAACCAATAGGAATCATCATCATCATCATCATCATCATCATCATCATCAGAGAGAGAGAGAGAGAGAGAGAGAGAGAGAGAGAGAGAGAGAGAGAGAGAGAGAGAGAGAGAGAGAGAGAGAGAGAGAGAGAGAGAGAGAGAGAGAGAGAGAGAGAGAGAGAGAGAGAGAGAGAGAGAGAGAGAGAGATGGTCTTTAATGGTGCTGGTTAGGTTATCCTGGAAAAGGCGCCTAGCGTGCTACACTAGCTGTACTACATGCGGAGCAGCAAGCTAGGCGCCAAGGTAGGCGCCTTAGTAAGAAAAAAATGGATTTGACGAAGGTCATGATGATGACTATGGTGACGATGATGGGCAATCTTGTGAAACCTTGTTTAGAGACTGATCAAATCCTGTATTTCGCAGGAAAGTCAATAGCTCATTTGTTACTCGGGACGGATTAGACCAGAGGCCTAACACGTCACTTAGTTTCAGTCCTCGAGAGAGGCAAAGGCCGCAGCAAGTGGCAAGAAAAATAAAAGGAATCTTGGCCTCTCAGCAGAGCTTAGTCCCAGGGCGTGCGTGGAAATAGTTCGTTAGAGCTGCGATTGAAAATATATCGCGGCGGGAGAGTTTTGGGGCTGATTTCTTAGAGCTCGGCATAAACGGAGGACATAAGCGGGAGTTACGTACTTTGAGCGGAAACAACGGGGTTGTCGTGAAGGTGAGATAGCCACGAATTTGAATTTTGAGGCGAGTAAAACAACCTTTTCCCTTTGTATACAATTGGACGTGCGGATGCACATTTTTTATTATTATTTCAGCCCAAGAGTGTGAGTTCTTCGTGCTCAAGTACATGTACCCATCACATGATATCATATTCCATGTTCTGATCAGATCCATCGGATGAGAAGTTAACATATTTTTTCTATTCTTTCTACACAAATACACCGTAAAAGAGTTCTAACTTTGATAGCCAAGACGATCAGTTCACTCAAATGTACTTGGAAAACGCTAAGAGGGCTTGAGTTGCAATTCGAAGAGCTATTTCCCGACTTTTGAAGTTGCCGCTACTTGTGTCGAAATGCTGCCCATACGAAATTTCTCTGTCCTGATGGTTTCGCTAAAACATTAGCTCAGCTACTAATAAAAGTGATTGTTCCTGAAACAGTTACGTGATCTTCGCCTGACGTACGCTATTTTTACAGATAATTTGTAATATGGTAGAAAAGGTAAATGACTACATAAAAGAAGAATGAGGAAGAATTCGACTTTTCTTCGATGAATTTTCGTAAAGATCTATCTGTATTGATGGGTCTTCATCTAACTGAAATAAGGTAACTATTCACTCATGAGACCGATTCGAAGTGACCGATGTTTTTGCCGTCTACCAAGCTTGTTATCACGTGATTAGAGCGTGGTGCCATAGGAGCCCCTGGGAAGCACGAACGATTTTTGCAGGCAAAATGCGTTTTCTCTCTTATATTTGTTCCGAAGCATGTGCTGAACTTCGAATCGTCAAAAATGTCGGGAATTGCACAATCCTAGTTCTATAAAAAAACTGCGGGGTATTCCTGTCATAGGAATCGGTAAAACACGAAAGTGAAAAGTGCAGCGAAATCTGCAGCTGAGCATGATTTGCAAGAAGGCGGCTGTCTTGTAGGTGTACTTGGCGAGCAACGTCGTGCTGGCGGGTTGCTTCTGCAAAGGCGTACTGGCGTCATTTCTATGACAGATATGACGTCAGTGAAATCTCGGTTTATACCGGCATAAAACACTTTCGTGTTAAAACATAAAACCCGAAAACGAACAACCTTAAGTTTAGTGCTAAAGATTGCTTCCCCGCAAGAAGACCCTCTGCGCAGGGGTGCACCCTTTGCAGGCCGTTTGTTTCGTTGTACTGGCGTAATTTCCGTGATAAATATCACGTCGTTGAAATCCTCATGCATCCTGAAATAAAACACTTTCGTGTTAAAATGAGCGATTTGTTTAGCGCCGTAATTAACGTCGCCAGATGTTCGGTGAAGAGAAGTATACGGCTTACAGCTGTGAACGAAGGAGTGGCGCTAGAGGTGATTACTGTCCCAGAATTGGATTTGAGCCCAGTATAGGCCCTTAATGGTTATTAGGCTTGTGAATAATCTGGCCATCAACTGTAGACATGACATCAGAGTTCCCCTTCCATCAGATGCTATTCGCCGGCGGTGTTCACATCAAATAGCGCTACTGAAGGCTTCTGTTTTTGCGAACATCTATCAACGTACGTATCGCATCTTCAGCGCAGTAGGAAGCAAAAGCGGCGTTAGTTTCTCCCCAGTGATCTTGATCAATAATCGGCGCGCATTCATAACGAAGTCTTGTCTGTCCAAAAGTGACGACGCAGGTAGCACGATACTGTGAATGCGCAAAATTTACTGCTTACCATATTGCTATTTATTTCACCGTATACCATTGTCCACTTTTCAGATGGGAAATATTTCGCATCCGAAGACACGTTTTCAGAAGAGGAGGAATCTCAAGACAGGATACCAAGGCTCGGTAGGTTCAAAAGCAGCATCTGCTCCATAGTTCCGTCTCTGAGCAAATAAGTTTTTGTTCTGACGATGTTGTAATTTTCGTTAAATTATTTCAGGCAGAATCGTCGTCCGGTGTTTTATCGACAAACTACTCACGAAATCTTTCGAGCAAAAAGAGGCAAACTGCGCTTCGGTATTAAATTTAGTCGGTTAAATAAATGTCACGTTTTAACCCGCTGCAGCCAGTGAATGTCCTCAACTAAACGTTTAGATGGTAGGCAATAAAATACAAATTGCAGGTAGTCGTGCCCACCGAAGGGGTTCAGGCAACACCCTCGCCAAAACATTACAGCAGAGAACGTTGCAATGCGAACGCAGGCTTTACTTAAGCAGCGTGAAAGGAGCACAAAGTGGGGCAGTCGAGCGAAAACAAGAGCCAAGGGCACAGAAGCGGCAAGCGGTCATCTCACATCACGGCGGAAGAAGGGGTCGTGCGCATGCTGCCGTAATCCGAGGATGCTGGCAGCGCCTGGGCCTTGGCTGGATGGATACTCCCTCGGCTGACGACTGCCCCACTGACGATCGCTCCGCTGACCACTCCCCGGAGCGGAACCACCCCTGCGCTGTTTTCTGCCACATCCTTTAGACCGCAGACCTTTAACGGCCGTCTCTGGGCTGAGTGACGTTGTCGGCGTAACTGACTGAACGATGGCAGGACCGGCGACTGAAAGAAAAAGCGAGTGGTGAAAAAAAGCAAAGGAGGGGAGTGTCGTGAAATTGGGAGGGGTTTGCCGTGGCGGCGCGAGCCAGCGCTCTCCGAAAATATGCGGTGGGGGAGGGGAGGGGGCAGTATGCTGTGTCCACACGAGGCGCTCAACGGCGTGACGCTGGGGTGAACACGTGAGGGGGCATGCACCTGACTATAGTCCGTTCTACATAGTGCGATTTTCCACGCGAATTCGCCGATTCGGCGCCGCTCGTGCGGTGAAACGGCCTTTTCTCGTTGGTGAGGCAAAGTGCCAAATGTTTTGAACGGTCGAGCGTCCCCCGCGAACGCCGGTCGTGCGGCGTAGAGGGGCCGGACCTGCGGCCAATAGGAACACAGCTAGGGGAACGTCACGGCATCACCATTTGCACACTTAGCAAACAGATGGCGTCGCTTGTACGAGTGCAGCATAAGCGCGGGCGCACCAAAACAAACGTACGTGCGTTCACGACACGATGTCGCACGCCGTTTTCAACGGATGCTTAATCGGTGTCCGCGCGAGTGGCGGTCATCACAGCAGGGAAGTAGTGCAGAAGAACCCATCAAGAACCGTCCGTGGTACACCAAAATGTGCTAGGCAGTAGGCACACAAAACAAGCGAACCCAGGGTTGCTTGCTGTGTTTGTCTTCTCTGGTATGTGCGCGTACATTGACAAATAATTGGTGATTTTTATATGAAATCGCAAATAAAATCATATTTACTGCAAAACAGTCTAAAACAACTAGCCCAGAAAGTACAATAAAACCTTTTTTTTTTAATCACAACAAGCTTTGCTTGCGGCAGACTTAATTCAGTCTTCAAACAATATGCCTCTGAAATGCAAAAATCGTGCCATTCGCAGGCCATGTAGACGACATTTCCAGGCATTGCAAACTTCGCGAATGCGAATGTTCGTTCCAGCGAATTCGCAGGCGAAAAACGCACTATGTACATAGAACGGCTTATGATGTGCGTTCGCTTAAGACGCAGTTCGCAGTACTTCCTGAGACGCACTTCGTGACGCCGACGCAGGGGCTCATCATCGCTGCCGTCGAGAAAACCCACGAGTGAGTGCTGCCTCAGCGCACTGCTGCCGTGCCCAAATATCGCATTAGGGAGTATCGTAATCGCCAGCCAATTTTTAACACGAACATTTTTTATGCCGGGGTACTCAAACCTCACCGACGTCATATAAATCATGGATATGACATCACCAGAAAAAGTTCTATTGACGCGGCGGCGCGAGGATTCGAGCCCACGATGAGTCGGGCCGCAATGGGAGGTGTGAAGCGCTCTCCCAACTGAGCCATGAAGTCATGCCCCGATATGTGTACGAACGCGCCTTTAGGCCTTCCCTCTAAGTTCTCCATTCAGATGGTGCTGCTTTCTAGGAGAGCCGAAGCGAAGTAGTGCGTCATGACAATAATGAGCGCCGATAGTTGGCGCCTTTATCCGTCCGCCGCTAGGGTGCCTTGATGCTCGCGCGCGCGCGCATCGAGGCACTCTTTCCGCCGCTTATGTGAAACGCCGCTCAGCATGTGCAACGCCGCCGCCGCGTTCCACAAGTTTCGCAACGCAAGCGTCTGGCGTACACGCCACGGATCAGCACTAATGTGGTCGCACTTTTGAGGAAGCGACCCGCCGGCAGGACGTCACTCGCCAAGCACACCCACAAGACTGCTGCCGACCCGCAAATCATGCTCCTGTCGCTGTAGCGGATCGTGACTTCACCAAACGATTCGCTGACAACCCGTTCGGTTTCGTTCGCACGGTTTGCGAGTGCCTAGGGTTTCAATTGGATTTGCGCAATGCTCCGGCGCGTGCAATCCAGTGTCTAATGTTGATGCGTCTAACGGTGCCATACCGACGAAATACAAATAACGATGTGCGAGTTCATATCGATGCAGAATTAACATTCAAGTGCTCCTGTGAAGGCACATTTCCCTCTCGTGTTTTACCGATCCTATGAAAGAAGGATCAACCAATATTTTTACAGACAGTCCATTTCGGACGACCGGCGATAGCTGGCGCTGGTCGCCCGCGCGGGGTGGCCTAAATGGTTGGGCGGCGCGACACGAGAGTTCACAAGGGAAAATCCCTACAAAATTTAGCTTGTTGGGTGCAGCTGCTGTAATGGTTTTCAACGAAGCTTCAAGTTCGTCGATTTGAAAAACTTTTTTTCGGGACTGGTGAGCCAAGCTAAGATGTGTAACTCGACTTCTCTACTCTGACCTTCAGCACCTTCCTTTCTTTTCCAGACACAAGCGATGGCTCCCTGGCGTCTGCCGGCCTTCCCGTGACAATGGGGGCCATCCTGGTTTCCGTGACACTTCGGTGTTCGAACTGATGCCAGTGACGAACTGTGTGTGTGCAGCAGCATGAAAGAGGTTATAGCAGCCCTGTGCTCTAGTCGTTGGTGCGCGGACACTGGACACAGCGACGATGACTACGGGCTCTTTTGTTTTAGTGTTTATTAAAAAAATCCTAGATGTTCGTTTTCCTCCTGTCTCCATGAGCGACGGGCAGTTGCCAGTTGCACGCGAATTTTGTGGCTTTTTCTTGATTAGCAGCTGAACCAGAGCTGGAGCTTACTCTGAAAACAAAACTTCATTTGCAGGCAAAGTATGTAGAATCGCGCAGAAAATCAGAGCGCGAGCCGGGCATCGCGCGGCGTGGAAGGATATTAGCAGTGAGGAAGAAGCGCCGCAGGAGGGCTCTGAGGAAAGATGGGGCAACGCCCCCTGTCCGGGAAAGAAAAACAGCGCTAATGCAGGGCAGGCGTGAAAGTGCAAGACGAGATGCCTTGATAGGTGAAGTAACGAACAAGGGCGAATAGGAGGCTCCTGGCGACGTCCAGCGAGCGGAACGAGCTTCTTGTGGCGCTGTCCGGGGAGCTGGTTGAGTGGCGGCGGGCGCAGCCGCGAAGTTCAACAGATGGATAAACAGCAGAAGAGCAGAAGGTCTAACTAGGTTTCTAAGCTTCTGAGCAGCCCGCGTAATCTTTCTAACGCGAAAGCATTAGCTAACTATTGTCACGTAGCCAAGGACGACGCAGCTTTCTTCAAAGAAGAAAGTTTATTTGATCGAACTTGTGCTTCTTCAAGAACTCAAAGGTTACACAAGCGGCGCCAAGAAAGTGGCGTGCACAGGGAAGTGTCGGAGAATCGGATGCTGCGGCGTCTGCCCTGCGAGCATTTATCTTTCGGCGTGATTATTGCTCGAACAGTGAAATTACATAGACAACACTGAAGATCAAAGAAGATTATTCGAGTCTAGTGACGGCACAGCGAAACACTCTCCCTATCAAACGAGGTATCCCGTGCAGCATAAATGAAACAGGAGGACACACGGGCTTCACTTGGAACAAAAACAGCCGGGCGCAGCAGGGCGGCAGAACAAAACAAATGAGCAAACAAACACAATGCAGGGTCCGCGGCACAATGTAGGTCGAAAGTCCGATAATCACGGCACACTTAATCGCCGGCAAATGGTACATAAAATAACCAATTCCTTCAAGGCTGAAAAACAGGCCAATGAGAGCTGGGATTGAAGCCGCATTTCTCAAGGAAGCACCAATAAACGAAGTCGAAACGAAATTTGAGTACATAGGGCTTTGGAGAGCTTCGAATCAGGATCCTCGGGAATCCGAGAGGAGCGCGGGACCCCTGGAACACCACAGTTCCATGATTCTGGGTGAATAAAAGTGCACAAAGTGAACGGGCTATGGCCTCCGACTTAAAAACGTGGGTGTAGAGACATGCACTGCGGCCTACAGAAGCAATTTCGGACTGTAATTTAGAAGTAACATGTAGGCGACTATAGCAAAGCCCGCCTGCACTAGCAATGCTAACAAGGCCATTTGCCAAGGCTTTCATTCGTAGCAACGAAGAGAGCAAGAAACAGAGTAAAAACAGTAATGGCACAAATAAGAAGACGCAATTGCACCAAAGTCCCGTGCTGTCCAAGCCGATATAAAGAAGGTCACGTCACCTAACCTTTATTGTCAATTTCTGCGTAAAAAGGGTTGATTCCTAGGAGAGTGGTGTCAACCGCTTCCCGCCAGACACCAGCCAATGCTACGCGGCGTCGGCCCTGACGGCGCCTACGGTGACGCCACTGTATAGGCACCACCTCACGACTGTACATGAAATGAGCGCGGTTTCTTCCACTCGACGCTTAATTGTTATTGAATTTAATCAACGTGATGTGTACGCATACCTCGGCAAAGTTGGCACGGCTCATTCAAGCTCACTCACAAATTCATTTTTGAATCCCCACTCACTCAAACTCAGACTCATTGCTGAGCAACACATCTGCGCTCACTCAAGCTCAAACTCAGAGTGAGCGCAAGACTCCGAATTCACTCCGACGCAAAACTCAAAATGTACTCAGAACTCTAAATGTACTTCCACTCAAAATGTACTCAGAGCTCAAAATGAATGTGCTCAGAACTCAAAATGTACTCAAGCTCAAAATGTGCTCAGGACTCAAAATGTACTGAACTCAAAATTTACTCAAAACTCAAAATGTACTGAGAACTCAAAATGTACTCAAACTTAAAATGGACTCAGAACTCACTCGGTATCAGGCGTACTCAAACTCAGTCGGGCTCAAACTCACTCAAGCTCAAACTCGCCATGCCACACTAGCCTCGCGCTCACTCACTCTCAAGCTCACGTGTGAGTCGGAGTCCAAATGAGTCTGAGTGAGTGGACTCATGAGTGAGTCCGCCGACCTCTGTGTGTACGGCGATAGTCTCTCAACCGTCTGCACACGCAGCAGCCGTGAAACGGGGTCGCCCACGGCAATGTGGTGCTGGAGGTGAGGTGTAGCGGCGGAACTGGGAGAGCAGATCCAAACCATGCAGAGGTGAGCCCAAACGCAAAGGGACTTGAAATAGCCCACCATAGCGAAAACACAGAGCGGAGCAGTGCTGATGCCGGGAGGTCCGACAGCCAAGAAGCTGAAGCTACTGCGATGGTCTACGAGACGCCTACCTCACCAGCAGCTGTAAAACAACTGCGATCATGTGGCTCTGCGCCCCCCCCCCCCCCCACAACAGATGGCGTGCAAGGAGTGTGATGTAGAAAATTCGGCAAAAATTCAGAGAATTACCTACTAATACGTAGCATTCTTATGCCGCCTGTCTTGATTATGCGTTTTCTCCATCCAAATTTCTTGTTTTTTTTTTTCTAAATATTGTCCAACCAATTATCTCCAATTAGTCTATTATAACGATTGCAGGTGAAACTTCTGCGAGATCTTCATTATTGTGAAATTCCAGAGTGTTACACTGTTCGCCATTTTGCGTAATTATTTTATATTTTTTTATATTTTTTTTGTTTTTCAAAATTTCGCAATTATCTCCGTTTACGCCATTATAGCGATTACAAGTGGAACTTCCGCGATATCTGCATTTTTGTGGAAATGCAAGGCGTTACACGATCCTGGCTGTGGGGGTACTCGGCAAAAAATGATACGCAGTAAAAGTCACTGGAAGAAGTGTCATGCATAAGGTAACGCACCGCTACGTCATTCCCAACACAACATGATGCCGCACACGATACAGCGTATCCATTGGATAATTCAGCAGGAATGCTGTCGCATTCATTACATCATAAGGAGCGCTTAAGTGCCCTAGATTTTTTTTTGTTTTACAGTTGACGAAAGCTAATAAAATTGGGCCCATCATTCTTCACGCCTAAAAACAGAATGGGTAAACATGCATGCCGCAGTATTTCTTTCAGTGCTAGTTTCACAAAAAGTGAGTTCAATATGTTGCACTGTTACATTTACGCTATCGAGCGGAACCGAATTCCTTTCCGTAAGATGTTGCGAGCTGAATACCAATGACGGTCATTGGTATTCTAAATGCACGTTTCATGAAGTGAACTGCCAGAAATAGAATAAGAATTCCTTCATTATTCTTTGCGAACGCGGAAAGCAGTTTTTCGCGGCATGTACTTCCCTCTGGCGTGTAAAAAAAGCAAGTGTAAACAACTGTGAAGTGACAGTTTTGCCTAGTGCTTGTTTTGTTAAGCTAGTGAGTGTAGTCGTTGTACCACTGGTTGGGCTGTAGTTTGCTGCTTGGCACATTTTACAAACTTTTGTTTATACCTGTATAGTCTATAAAATATTACAGTTGAACCCTCGGCCGAGTGCATTTATGAGCTTGAAAATTTACTTGAATTTCATATATATATACTGAAGCAAATGAAAGAAATAGGATATGCCTGTAAACAAACAAATAAAAAAGCAACCAAACAAACAAACATAACTGGAAGAAGCTCACGCCCGAAATCGAACGCGGGGACAGTCGCAACAAAGCGACCCTTCGTAATGTCAAGAACCACCCCGAAGGTAATGAAAACTAACATCGTTCGTGCGTTGACAAGTTAAAGTCAAGTAAACAAATGAAGGAAGCTCACACTAACGCTAAAACTTTAAGGTAGTGACTTGAGCTGCACGCAACCTTTACGCACACCATGAAGTTTAAGTCCCCGATTACAGCCGATTTGTTTCTTCTTTGCTGACGCAACGACCTTTACTCCATTATTTTTGCATTGTTGCTATAGCTTGTCTTCGCTGGCGAGGCACGCATGCAGGCAACCATGTGAGCGCGCCATCACTGGTTGCGTATGGCCCCGCGGGATGGCGGTACTTGTCCGTGCTAAGCATATATGGTGTGTGTTGGACGTTCCAAACTCTACCCCGCCGAACGCAAAGTAATGCTTCGAGTCCAATGTGAGTGCGTTTAATAACATCTCTGTTGAACCACCGTTTAGAATCGGGTTGAAACGGAGCAGACGACGCACGCCGGTGTTTTTTTTTGTTTTTTTTTGCCCAGCAGCGCAAGGGCGCAAAGGCACAAGCCGCGCCACGTCCGTTGCGCTTCGGCCATGCCCGTGGCCGTTTCTAGTGTTCACGAGAAGAAACTGATGGCTAAACGTTTCAGTGAATACTACCTATAATTGTGAGCTTTTTTCTTTCTTTTTTTGAAGTGGATTGCCTTGTACATTGGACATCACCTAGGAGGGACGTGCACTATGACGTATCTTTCTCACTCCGACCTAGTGTTTCCACGATTACGGCGAGCGCTGGAGTCTCTCTCGTTCCGAGCAAGTGTCGCCACGATTACGGCGAACGCTGGAGTATTGTTTTGCCCTTATATTGGCCAATCTCCCTAGGTGTGTATGCTTGGCTTGACAAACAGGCGCCAGGGACGCTGGGCGGTAGTCGCGAGGCACGCACACATGAGCGCTCGATATTTTTAGGAGCGAAGCCCCGTAGGGGTTCGGGATGTCGGCGTCTCATGTTGTCGTCTCATGTAGTCCCGGTACTAAGACACCGGGACAGTCGTTTAAGCCATGCGCTAGAACATAACGCGCACTAAAAGAACAAACCGGGACACTCGTTTTCCGACGCCTAGCGCAAGAACTCTTCCTGCTTCAAGCAAAGCTGTATACTTCTAACCCCCAACGGTTTCATCTCCGCGGGCAAAAATGCCGAGGCGTTAAGAATACACTTATACTACCCAGGTTTCACGTTTTTTGGCCAGGGTTTTTTCTTTTTTTTACTGCCACGTGGTCACCGAAGTCTTGTCACCGAATCTCCCTGAGATATTTCGTTCACTACGTGTGCGCAGCGACCGTTCTAAGATTAGAACAAGGCATCACGTTTAAATTCCGATTATGTAATAGTTGCACTGTTATGTTAGTTGCGTACACAATTAGCGAAATACTTAGAAAGCGCGTCATAACGACTTAAAGGCATCCTTTCGTTAAGGCAGCTGTCATCGTGCTCTATCGCGTTGTCTCCATTGGCTGAGGTCACAACGTCGCCTCGGTAGATATTATTATGTGGCCATCAGGCTGCTCTCTTGTGTCCTCTGCAATAAAATAACATGGGAGAGCGCGCTCGCAGGCGAAGACACAAATATACTGGTACCACAAAGGCAGGATATACGATATGTTAGCAGGCGCGATAACCCAGCAACAAATCGATGACGTCACACAAAGGGGGTGCTATGGTACATCCTCGAGGTGAATACTCTTGGCGGCTGGTGCTTGAATAAGACAAATAGCGTCATTTTTTGCCACCGTTACGTGTCATTCTTTTAATCTCAGAAAAATAACCTTTGATTCCGTTCTCTGCTTAGAAAGATAAGTGGCCAGGAATGATTCTTCGCTATTCCATGTGGGGGAGCCCCTTGTTGAAAAGAAGACGCACGCAAAACAAGCACGCTCCACGAGCTGAAAAACAGGAAAGAAGAAGCGAGGTCCGTTGATTTCCTTCACTGGTATTGTCCTGGTTAAACTAACAATGAACATTTTCAAGAAAAAGCGGCACTCCAAGGGCAAAAGAGGTCGTAAGTCAACCAGAGGCCAAGATCCACAGATCGTCAAAATTCCGACGCGCTCGGTGGAGAGCGACGCGGCGCCTGCGTCCAGCTCCATGTTCACGCGGAACGAGACCGTCAATTTGGACCAGAACTTCACGTCCACCGTGGAAGAAGGCCCAACGCATATGACGTCTACACTGCGGCGGCCAAGGAGCAAGATCAGGCTGAATTTGCGGCGGAAGAGGAGCCGCACGCAACGAGAAGACCCGCCCGGTCTCGCACCAAGTATCCAAGACTACAGAGATGCCAGCACAGGCCCGTCTGCCGCCGCACATCTGAGTGACCGGCGTGACTCGAGATCCTTGACCGCAAGCTTGGCTCGTCCCATTCGCAAACATTTACTTGGCCTATCAAGGGGCGGTAAGCGCAAACGCCAAGACATACTCCCGGATGGAAACCGCGACTCCGCACAGAGCCAGCTGCAGGCCACTGGCCCAGACCAGGACAGGTCACAAGAGCTTAGCCAGCCCGAGACGAACCGATCAAGTTCCCGCCCAACCAATCGTGCTCAGAGTAGCGCCGCCACACTTGCTCGCGAGTCCACGGACAGCAGTGCACGGGTTCCGGCAAAGAAGCTGGGAGACCATTCCTCGCGACGAGATGAGCAAGTGATGGTCAAGCCCCGCATTCCGTCTATCAACGCTGTGCAGCAAGCGATGCGTTGTTCCGCATCTGAGGTTTCAACCGCAGCTGCCGCAGAGGCCAATAACCACGCCGAAATAGAAGATGTCACACTTGCGAAGGAAGACGTCTCCAATGTTTCGAACACCGGCGTCTCAGCCAGTGCTGCGAGAAAGACATGCCCGACGCTGTCCCCAGATAGTACGCCATCCGTTCAATCCAAAGCAAGGTCCCTAGGCCAGTCCTGGATCTCTCAGGTGTCCAGGGAGATGGCTTGCGTCAGGAGTCCCCAGAAGAGCAGCTTCCTTATGATGTTCAAGGAGGAATTGGCTGGGAATTCCCTGGAGAAAACTGCCAAGGAACCTGCGTCGGGTGGTTGCCCCGATGTCGAGAAGGGCCCCGAGGTTACTTCGGAGATAACCTGGGCTTGCGAAGACTCGGAGGAGCTGACGGCGGCGTGCCAGAGTAGCGTCCAACCGACCCCGACTCGGCAATCATCGCAGCATCTAAAAGGACCACGTCAAACGAATAAAAAAACGCGGGTCACGGTCGCGAAACTCATGGATAATATCACCGAAATTTCGGATGTGCCACTGCTCGCCTGCTCGCCTTTTCAACGAGCTCGTAAGTGACCATACCTTCTCCCACTATACTGTGTCAGTCATCGTTGCCGCGTGGCACGAAAATTAAAGGTGGACAGGTTATATCTTATAAATACACATACGTAATAGGGGCTTAATTTTATACCTGAATTGGCAGCTGCATGTTCCTAGTTTTTTTTTTCTGCGGTAAATTCTGTAAAGAAATTGTATGACCCATTTACATCATTTTTTCTTGTAAGTTCTTGGTTTACCACATCGAAAATACGTTTACAACATCTAAAGCACGCGCGAATAAACGTTATAGACAAACTAATTCTTTAAAAAACAGGGTTTCTTTTTGCAATTTCAACATTCTGATGAGCATAAGGTTTCATATGATGATGGGGGAATCTCCGCCTCAGATGTATTAAACGCTCTACAGTTCCAATACCCAGTGTGTAGAGCGCCGTTCGACGGCGCTGCAGCTCAGCGTTTCATCATTGGCTGTAGTCATTGAGACAAGAAACTGGATAGAGTGCCGTCCCACGACATTTCAATATCTAAAGGGGCCCTAAACAGGGTGCCAAAGGTTGTGATTTTACGCGAGCAATCGCTGGAGTACTATCCAAGATACGTCCTGCCGCAAAACTGATTTAAAAGCGTTGGGTATTAGCCGAGTTATCGTTCAATTAAAAGGGACAGCAGTAAAAGGCCTGGAGCTTTTTCCCTCTCGTCGCGCCTCCAAAGCACTGCGGGAGCTGTGACGTCACCGACCAGGCGCAAGACCACCTAGAGAAACAGGGGCAAGGCCCTTGGTGGTTCGAGATGCGCGCAGCCATTGTCTCAGCTCGGCGGTACGTCACGCTTTCTTTTTTAGCTGTCTACGGGCATGCTCCGCTTACTACTGCCGATAGTGGTGAGCGGGGCCAGTCTGCCGTCGTCCTGCATCGAATTACCGTGTTGCCGAGCTCCTGGTGTACGCCGTGCTCGCGTCGGAACGTCAATTTTAGAATAGGAGAAATTAGCCTTTGAAGACCAGATATGGAGATCCCAATACCCACATGCTCCCTCACGACAATAATTGAAGATTTCTACGGACGACTAGTGGCATTCTAGCGTTTTTGCATTCGGCGCGGCAGCGGCGAATATGTCCTTCCGATGTCGGCAGAAAGGGCTTAGCATCGCCACAGTTATTCCTTCGCCGCTTTACGAAGCCGCGCCGACGACGATCACAATCTTTCACTGCACAATCCCCCCCTTTCACGCATTCATAAACTGATTTTCAGAAATAGCCCCGCTCTGGCGGGCGGTGACAAGATTTAGCTGCTGCGGTGTATGCCGCATCGTGCATACACCGCACAGTGGGCTCCTTGTCGATCATGATGGCAAAAGCTTGCCGCGATCGCGCGTGTAGCGGCGCTTCCGCCTGCAGAGACGCTCCGTGTTTTTCAGCGTTACTCATACCGTGTAAACGACCCGCTATACCTTTCGCAGATCCCCCTTCGCGTACAAGGATTTCCGCGCCCAGGGACTCCGGCGGTGGCGGTCGGTGCGGCGAAAGCGTGCTCCTGCTCGTGCTACCCGTGCTGGTCATCCCCGTGCTGATCCTCCTCTCTTTCCTCATCGCCTTCCTGCTGCCGCGGAAGCCCGCCCGCAACAAGACGCGCCTTCCCGACCAGCTCGCTGCGGCCTGCAGCGGAAACGTGGCCTGCGTCCGAGCCGTGCACGCCATGGCGGACTCGATGGACCTGACGGCCGACCCCTGCTCCGAGTTCGAACGCTTCACCTGCGGCAACTGGCGCGCCAGGAACCCGCGCAGAAGCAGCTACCGTCGCGAGATGATGCGCACCTACACGCGTCGCATCCACGAGGCCCTGCTCCTCCGCATTTCAGCCCCCTCCGGCAGTCTGGCACGACGCAGTCACCACGAGGCGAATGGCGGCACGAGTAACATGGCCGCCTTCTACGGCAGCTGCCTCGCCTTCCTGGAGGCAAGCGCGCAGCAGAACGCCACGGTCACTGACGTCATAAACGCCATGCGCCTGCACCCGTGTCGGGAAGCGCCTGGGAATGAGAGTGCGGAGCAAACGGCTTTTCAAGGCTTGCTAGAGTTTATCGTCACCACCAGCTTTAGGAGTGGCCTGGCGTCCGTGGCCTCGGTGTCTTCGAGGGGCGGCAGTACCTATCTGGACATGGGAGAGACTCTGAACTCAACGTTTGGCAGCGTCGCTGTAGTCGAAGAGTTCCTGAACGCAACGTACGGAGACTTTACTGACGACAATTACGCGACCTGCGCACTGCAGAGCTTGGACCATCGGGCCCACAAGTGGCGGTCGCAGGTCAACAAGTCGAGCCCTTTCGTTCCCACTACCCTCGGAGAGTTGCGGCCAACGTTTCCCAATATCACCTGGGAGCACGCCCTGAACTCGATGGGTGATGGCCGCGCATACCAATCGTTCAGTGTCGTGTACACGAGGGGCATGCGAGAGGTTTCGGAGGTCATGGCCTTGCTTTCCAAAGACAGCTTGCAGCGGGCCTGCGTCTACGCGTCGACGGTGCTGCTAGCGCAGGTGATGAAGTACGCCTACATCTTCTGGGAAGACTGGGCCAACAACCGGACCTTTGTCGAACGCGTCGAGACGTGCCTCGGCGTGGCTGGAAGCTTCTTCAAGGACCTGCTGCCACGCTGGATCGCAACGGCCTTGATACCGAATGGCACCGCGGACGCCTTAAGGGACACGGTCGAGAAGCTGAAGCACGGCGCTCTGCACAGCCCAGTCTATGAAGACATGGCGTGGATCAACGGCAGTGACTTCATGGCCCTAAACGTTACTGTCGTTGGTAAGCATTGATAAGCGAATTTTCACAGCCGGGGTTTTGAGAATAGTGCTCATTTTTTATTACATTGTGCGACGCAATCCAGTTTTTAGGCACACTTCATCGGCCTTTAACCGACCGTAGGCAAAACAGCCTACATACAGCCCCTACTAACAGCTTCTGCACACGCTTGCTCCGATTAAGAACACAGCTGCACGCTCACATACCGCAAATGTGCGCGCATTCATTTATATACACACATCATCGCCGCGTGGTCACACTTGTGGATAAACTGCAGCAGTGACCGATATGCGGCGCTGGAGGCTTTTGAGTACTCATAGATGTCTACGGGTGAATGCCTTTGCTTGTATACGCGGTCACAGACAAATACCCGTGGTGTCCCATTAATGGTGGTACAGCATAAGGAACTGTCCCTTTCCTCTCGACATGTTTAAAGGAGTCCGCGCGAGGAGGCTTTCGACATGGCAGAACTAGTGCAGGAGTTGAGGGAACATACGTAGATCTGCTGAACTTCTTTCGTGGTAGAGGAACGTAGCGCAAACGTTTATTCAAGCGGAAAAAAAGCTACGTATTTTTAATGCGACCTTCAGGCATTTTTTTGCGTTCGCCTAGAAGCTTATTATTGTGCTATTTGTCGAAACGCATTGTCAATGTTCACCTGTCTACAACGTTTCAGGTGAGAGCCGGCTCACGGACATCGGAGGGAGACAGCGGACAGCACCGGCTCCGACAGACTACAGCGAGCAATTCCTGTTGAACGTGGTCCGCGCTAGTCGAGACCACGTTGGCGTCGACTACGACGAGGGTGCCGCCGAGCGACAGCTAAAAGGCGAAATATCCTTCTTCCAACTGGACGGCCAGCCGTTCGTTGCAGTGCCGGCGAATTACCTCATCGCGGACGCGTTCATTGGCGATGAATCTGCGGCAAGCCTCGACTACGCCTCTATCGGAGTCCGACTGCTCCTGGACTGGGTTGTCGACAAGACCGGCCCCGAAGCTGGGACAGCGAGCCAGTCGACTCCGCTGGGACGCCGAGTTCGCTGCGTACGCGACTCGGCGTCGGCGCTGTTCGGTAGGCAGGTCGGAGACGAGGAGGGCCAGCTCCTGGTCTTCGCAGACTGGGCTCTGCACGTGGCATCCATGTCCGCTGAGGCGCACCGACAGAATCGCATCGGCGACGCCTCCGCAGTGGGCTCGGCGGAAGAAGTCGTCGAAGACACGGCTCTTCGCACAATCAGCCGCAAGCTTTTCTACCTGCGCTCCTGCCACACTCTGTGCGGCGAGGAAGGTGCGCTAGCGGGCGCTTGCCGATTCAGCACTGCGCACTCTCGTGACTTCGCCGAGGCATTCGGCTGTCGTCTGCAGCGGGTGACGAAGTGCTGAGGAAATGTCACGCTTTTTTTATTATTCGTATATGATCCTTCGTGTTCTATTGAAAGTGAACGCTGGTTCTTTGAAATACTTCCAAGCTAAACCTTGATACAGCGGTATTGAACGCAGGAACTCTGCATGTAAGCACTCAACGCCATTATACTCGAACTTTTTTCCCTTATTTATATGATATGCTTTTTGGGTCGTTTGCGTTTTGTTTCTATATATAGTAATTTTGATAATACCACCACTGATAAATGCACCCAAGATGCGTCAAGCTCATTGCAATGGCGCAATTCACGTGATATTTTAGCTAAATTTTGTGCATTGCCTCACAAAACAAACACTGCGCAGAAGCGCCCACGATCACACATTGACACTGAAAAGCTCCGATTGGTAGTCACTAGTGTCACTAGATAAGGTCGGCACTCTTTTCTCCTATTGTTGCGCGTCACCGCCGTGATCATTGGCCAGTTCGCATCACGTGCCCTTTGTTTACACTGCGACGGTTCATGGGCACCGCCATTTTTGTTGTTCATGCGTTCTCTGTCGGTCAGCTGTGATAGTCTCAGATTGTCCTCCCTGTTCGGCGGCTGCGGGCGATGGCGCCGTTCCAAACGCGAATCAAGGATAACGCGGCTCGCAGCACTTCAGCTGCAGAAGTGTGTCCGAAGATGCCGTGTTTGCTGCGTCTTCGGCAGTGTTGACAAATGACCCCGTCAGAGTTAACGGTGAGGCCTAAGCGGCAATCTGGCAACATTGATAAACACCAAAATGGCCGCCGTTGCTCACTTGCCTGCCTCGGTGATGGTACTTTGCATCTTATCTAGTGACACTAGCAGTCACCGTTGGTACTAATCGCTTCGCAGCGGCCTCCAACACGGCTTATATGTATATGCTCCATGAATACAATGTGAGGGCGAGGTGCCTTCTCCTTGAGATAATCATGTTTCAATTAAGGCTCAAGTTTGTTGACAACGTAGTCCGCAACCTTATGCTTCGACAAGTATACCTTTCGGTTATGGCGTTTAAATGTTAAACACACATTTTTAGGCGACGCAATAAAAAAGGCTTACCAGGTAAACTCCGCTAGTTGGTATCAGATCAGAGGGCGTTTTTTGTCGTAGATACCAATGCGCACAAGGTTTCGTCTGCGCTAAATGTTCGCATGTATGAACTATGCAACAAGTGTTAATACTATCATTTCATCTTCACGCATATGCAAGGATGCAAAAAGTTTTAGAGAAAAAGCACTATAGTTATTCACCCACCCCTGCCGCTTTCGCGGGATATTCTAGAAGCCTGTCTTGTGATGCCACTTTCGTGAAGCCTCATTTGTGAAGCCCATTCGTGGAGCTTCACGTATTTTCCACTTTATAACTAGCTTGCCCGGACGTTAATGTGCAGCAAAGGGAGGGGTAGGCACGTACACGCGACGGCTCGACATTAGGGCTATAATATTGCGCTTTGAGGTCCGACGGTGTCAACCAGTACTTTCAATTCGACGTAAAATGGGTAACGCTGCTTGGCATGAAGTTAGACCCACCGTTAATGCTGCCTAACGTTAAGCCTGACAAGTGTACGTTAGCCGTAACGCCACACATTAAGTTCTGACACCGTCCACTGGTACCCAATGGGAAAAAACTCGGTGTACTCCAAGCTACGGGTACCGGTTGACCTCGTAAGACGTCTACGCTTTACGTTAGGACTAAGCTCCTAACCCGAGAAAGCCCAAACATATTTCCCAGCAAATACAAATTCCAACTTTTACAACTTTTACTCAGGGCTAATGTGACTTATTTATGCAAAAACCAAAATGAAATTTCAAAGCAATCAAAAATTATTAAACGCATGATGTAAGATACCATTAAACGCATGATGTAAGATACCGTGGGCTCTTATGTTATCAACTTGCCAGCTGCAGAATTGGCTTGTGGTATTTGAAGAAGCAGTTGCGTTGCGTGTTCGGGCGGAGATTGACATTGCATTTCGTGTACACAACTGTGCTAAGCGTGACAGCGCTTGGTACACACCTCCTGCATCGAAGTCGCTTGCTTGTCACAAGTGGAAGATGCCTTACCCTCGTATCTTCGAACGTCGCCTCTGGGACGACTGGGCGAGACCTTCGCCTTCTTCACGGAAAGAGAAGGACTGGTCGGCGGTCCTCTTGGCGCCTCTCCTGTGGAGAGCAATCTTTCTGATATGCTGGTAATGAATGTCTTCAGCTTGAGTGGCCACTCCTTCAACTGATGGCTCTGGCGCCTGAAGACCTTCCGCAAATTCACGGCTCAGATGAAGATGGCATCGTTTATGAGATACATGTACCAGCGCCTGAAGCAAATGGTATTCTTGGGCTGCGATACCTGACAGTTACGTTGGTCAATCCCCCCCTAACTGTTGTACCCAATAAGAATTCCAGAGAAAAAGATGTCAGCGTGGATTTTGGCCACGCGTACGCTGGCCACGCGTACTTCGTGTACACTGGACAACGTTGTCTGCACTGTTTCGCGGTGGCGTACCACAAGCCCTCTCATTGTATTTGCATGTAAATAAACAACGCACACTCCTGATGTGCACCTTGTTGTACGCAGCCATAACTAAAGCCAATTTGTGAAAAATGGAATCTGTGCCATGCAACCTGAAGAAATTATCCACGTTGTGGCCCTCCTAAACATTCCTAAACATCCTAATACACATTTGTGACTGTGCACAAACAAAATAAAGCGTTGGCCACATAAACAAAAAAACATTCATCTGATACAAGCCAACAACAACAAAAGAAATAGAAAACAGCCGTTTTCCTGCTGTGCGCTTTTTGCGCGAATGTAATCAAAATCCACACACTAGCATCGCCTTGCTGAAAAGGGCGTCTTTTCTGGATCCTTTACAAACATTCACGTCAATGTGGCGACTTTTGGGGGGTATTTTCGGCGATTGCCTGGCGACCCCCCTTTTTTTTTTTCTGAGGAACTCGCAACCCTGCCCATGGGCTCCTCCCTCAAATGGGATTTCTACATAACGACGCCAAAAAAATCGACGTTAGAAAGGCTCCCTCGCTTCGCCAAGGTATGTGCTTCGAATCTCATACGATTGAGCTGCATTGCGAAGCAGGGCGCACACGTATACACGCTGGGTATTGGGTGGGAAATAATTAAGGCTGCTACGAGTCGGGAAAGCCGATCTTCAGGGTTTATTCGCGCCTCGAAGAGGGCGACGCAAAGCCGTGCACGGTCGTTCAAGCGCAGCGTTCCGAACTCGTGCGTGTGCCTGCTGCATTCCGCGTGCGTGCAAACCCGCCACTTCTTTCTCATCGTCTCTAAAATCCTCATCATCGTCCATGTTGGCGGCAGATTAGAAATCCGCAACATCCTGCGCGCCCACCAAATGCTCACTCGCATAGTTACCAAAGGCACAGGCACAACATTTGCACTAGTCAAGCAAATTCTCTACTGCATGCTAGCTGCAGTGGCTCGGTCCATGTTCCCGTTCTTTCCTATACACTTCGCCGATTGTCCAAGTTTCCAAAGCGTAGCACGCAGGCATATCGATGACTCCGTCAGTCGGTAATGGTGAAACTGGAGCAGTTTGCAGCTTGAAAAGTGCGCCCACTTCGCAACGTCCGAGTTGTGTCTTCACGGATTTTCGGCCGCGAACTACCTTGGAAACATTGCGGCCTTCAACGAGAGTATCGCTGACCCCACGGTGAAGTCGCTGATGACCGCTGTAAATGGGGTGGTTATAGTGATGATCTTCGGACAGTTGTACCGGACATCTTTCTTTGTCCGATGTGGAGCTGAGATTCGGTTCTATTTTATGGTTACTATTAAAGGATGATGCTCCTTCGAGGACGTCGTTCAAGGACGACGTTCTCACAGTGTCTGAAAATGCGTCAAAAGCGTCACGAAGGATAGTGGTTCTTGACGCCTCTAGGAGGGCCTCACGATGCGGCGAGTAGAAGGCATGATCCGGAACACACGTTCCCTCCACAATATTTTCTGCGAGGTCACCCCACTGGCATTGCCTCACAGCACCTTCGTGCAGTCTTATCACGTCTTCGTTTGAAGAAAGTTGTCGAGGTACTCTGTGAGCTCTCGAAAGGGCATTCTTGCCATCGTCGTCCATGGAGACCGGTGTGGACTTCGGCGGGAGTTGTGCCTCATAACGTTCATTTTCAAACACAGCTGAGTCGGTGGATCTGCGTCCGAATCGTTCACTGGGATGCAAGTTCGGCGTGTTCATAAGGCCAACTGCGTATACCTCCGGAAACCGCCAAAGAGAAGAAGAGAAGTCTTCATTCGCGTGCGCGTCCGTGCGGAGAACGCACACGAGGCTAGTACCTTTGCATCTATTGCTATCTTCCCGAGATAACGGTCCTTGTAAGGTCCATCTCAGGCTTGTGCTGACGGCGACCAAAGCAGGATTCGTTTCTTCCCACTGTACTTTGCTCGTTTTTGGTGTGAACTTCCAGATCTGGTCGGATCCAATGAGAAGGCTTGCTCCTTGCTTGCACTCCATACCTGGGAAAGCAATGGTGTCAGCCAGTGGCTTCCCCTCGGCGACCAGGCGTTGCAGAAGCGTGTTGCCCTTCGGTGCTTCAGTTACGTCTTCACAAATGAAAGGCACGACGATGGCTTCCACCTCAGCAGACGTACTGTCATGTTGACTGCGGAGGGTCGCTCTGACAACTTTAAACTTCTTCTTGGCACCTCCAGATCGGCCGAAAGCACTGATCGCCAGATCGACTTCGCCAATTGCAGCTAACTTGAGCTCAGAGGCGACGTCTTGTCGGATGAAAGTCCGCTGGCTGCCATTGTCAAAAATTCCACGGATGTAGCAGCAATGCGCCGAAGTCATAATCCACGCCCTGAACGTCTGTAGTAGGACGTCACTGGAAAGTCGCGGGATGGCTGATTTGCGCGTGTTGACGTGCATCGCTCCATGTCGTGTTTCTACAGTCGATTCCGACGGTTTCCGAACGGGGTCAGTGGTGCACATCGTGGTGGCGTGGCGGCGCTTACATGTCCGACACCGGACCTTCTTTCGGCAACTCCGTACCAGATGTCCCTTAGCCGTGCATCTAAAGCATCGGCCGTCACTTGCTAGGCGGGTTCGCTTGTCGGCCAAAGGGATATCGCTCGGACATTCTTCTGTGCTGTGATCTTTGGCGGATCAGAAGAAGCAAGACGAAGTCTGTGCCCTGTTGTGCAGGACGGCAGCGGTCGGAAAAGACAGCTGCTTCTTGGGCCCTCGGTCAGCCTCCTCACTTCGTTGAGGCTTGCTGATCTGTAAGCTTCTTTCCCTGCACTCGACTTCCACTCGCAGGAAAGACAGCAGATGTTCTACGTCCTGGGCAGAAGAACTCTGACTGCTCGTGGATGAGGTGCTGGCAGCAAGGCTCTGCTGTTTGAAGTAATCGACGATAATGTCGCCAGGTATCACCTTTAAAAGCACTTCATTCAGCATAGCCGCGTAAGAAGAAATTCCAACGCCCAAGCTTTCCAGTCCTCACCGGTTCATTTGCACGTGGTCGTACAGCTTCCTCAAAGCGGCCACGTTGCTAGATAAATCGACAGGCCTGAGCATCCGCAGGTTTTCTAAGTGCTTTTGCTCAATCAGCTTTACGTTTCCAAAACGATTTTTTAGGACATCTAGGGCGTCTGAGTACGAGGACTCGGTAATTTGAATGCCCGCAACGGCTTCCGCAGCAGCTCCGTCGAGAAGCGAAACTAAGTAGTGGAAGCGGTCGGTGTTGGACAGCCTGGGGTTCTCATGGACGGAATGTGAAAACATATTCCAAAAAGGCTGCCACCGCGTTACTGCTCCATCGAAGCGCAACAGTTCTAGTTTCGGGAGACGTGCTCCAAACTCACGGGTAGCAGGCGAAGCTTGTGCGCCCGAATTCGCAGCTCTTCGGTCCCCGCTGGCGCCATCCAATGAAGAAGAAGTCTGGGACGTAGAAGAAGATTTCAGGACGTCCATATGATGCTCAAGTAACGCCAGGGCGCTGTTCGCTGAGACTTCGTACTCCATGACAGAAGCGTAGTCCTCGGATGCTTGGTCGTCGGTCAGGTGGGCTTCGAGCTCGGCGTTGAGTGCAGACAATGCTGAACTGCTTGCTCGGAGACGTCCGTGAATGACACGAAGGGCGGAAAGGTCCAACTGCTGAGACTGCAGCAGCTGGTCCACCTCGCTGATAATCTTCGTGTTCATGGCCCGCCGTGACGCGCGCTTGTTCTTGATACGTTCCATGCCGGTCGTAGCTGAAGAAAGTCGTACCCAGCTCGTCAGGAGAAGGCTCGCCGCAACGCTGGCTTGCTTCCCGAGTTTTCGGCACCAATGCTACGAGGCGGGAAAGCCGATCTTCAGGGTTTATTCGCGCCTCGAAGAGGGCGACGCAAAGCCGTGCACGGTCGTTCAAGCGCAGCGTTCCGAACTCGTGGTGGTGGTGGTGGTGGTGGTGGTGGCCCATAAAGTGGCGCATACCCACTCAGGGGGATTGGCCAAGAAGAGTGTATTTTTTTAACTAAAAAACCAAATAGGCAAAAAGGTGCAGTCGAAGAAAGAATTTAGACTATAGGTTGAAGACAGAAATAGAAGGAGAAAGAGGAGTGAGAGAGCCTGATCAGAATCATTTTAACAAGGCAGACGAGCTGTCTCTGAAATGAAGGAATGAATGGCTTGACAGACATCCCCATGGCAGTGACCTAGCTGTGTGCCTCCAAACGACAAAAGCACTGCAAGGTTAGTGGCATTCCAAGCAGGGTGTCGAACCGGTATTTTTTCTGGTTCGGTTCGGGTTCGGGTTCAGGCCTTTCGGGTTCGGTTCGGGTTCAGTTCCAGCGCACCATTCTGTTCCGGTTCGAACCGGTTCGAACCGGTTCAAACGGGTTCGAACGGGTTCGGAGAAAAAAAAAAGCAAGCGTGTTTTTTTCTGTTCATTTTTTGTGCTAGTGTTTTGTTTCCTTGTCAGGTTTCCTTGTCAAAAACGAAGCCATAATGTAGGTTTTTTTGTGCAAGTGTTTTGTTTTGGCCAAAAATAAGTAACCCTGCAACATTTTTTCAGCTTTGTTCGAAATCTTGAATGCTTTCAGAAAGTAGTCAACCAACACATCCAGTACTTAGATCAGGGAGTCGGGAAGTCCCTCAGACAAAAAGTACTGCTCTGTCCCCGTCAGATAACTTACAAACTTGCTTGAAATACTTTTCTTTCTTCCCCAGTCTTGGCGTTCTTCTACCGCTGGAATGACGTCATTACAGCGATGTAGCGGCTATTTGCCGGCTTTCCTTAAGTTGCGACATTAAAATGAAACCACAACAGCGAAGCAGAAACGGAAGGCGTATCTGCTGGGACGAGCAAATCCCGCACTGCTCCTCTGTGCTGGCAATAGCTATAACTTTTGCAGTGTTTCCAGATGCGAAGATAAGAGTGAGAGCGTTGATCTAAAGTGTTGAAGAGTTCCTTTAACTGTAAAATGTACTGCAAAATGTTTTCTATAGTAGGTCTACGATTACAACATTAACTGAAGCGAAATGAAAAATTCGCTCGGACCCATAAGACTGCGTATTTGTATGAATTTGAAAGCCGTGCTTTTTATGGCCGCAAGTTTATTTTTGTTGATTTAGTTTCTCTCATTTTTATAATTTAATTTAATTTATTCTTGGATCATAATACTGCAGTTTTATACCCCGCAGTTGTTTTCTTGAGGAAGAAAATGACGGGCGATTACGACACTCGCTAATGCGAAATTTGAGTGCAGCGCGAACTGTAGTCTTCTCGACGACGGCGCATAGATGCTGTGCCTCAGGAAGTGGTCGCGTTATCAGCTAATGCACGACGGCGCGCGGCATACTCTGTCGTTATCTCGTAAGGGGTCGCCACTGGGAAGCACGTCTCGCACGGTCACGGAATTACGCCCTCCCCCTTACACTTTCGTCATACTTGCAACCTCCGTTTTCCTGCCAGCTCTATCTTCGGTGGCGTCTTCCTTCTCTCGGTTACAACGAGTCCAACGCTGAGGGACTACGCGAAACCACAGGAGCGGGTGCTTAAGGGCTGCGCTCTAACGCATGGCTCTACGTAGCCGCTGTGCAGCCATGTGATCCACTCCCTTCGCCGACAAGTGACGGGCCGCACATCGTCTCCAAATAATGCGTTCTCGCCACAGTCTTCTGGAAGGCAAACAGGTAGCCTCCTGACCAGTGGGCAGCACACTGGTGCCTCCGACGCCTCCCCCTCAATGCATCTTCGCCAGAATCTTCTGGTAATGGGCAGCCTCCCTGCAGACTGCCTATTGCCCCGTCCTACTAAGCAGACGACCCGTCCGTCCACAATCGTTTTAACGCGTACCATTCTTTGCCCACAGCAAGGACCGTGTAACCCCCTTCATTTCCACAAAAATACCGATTTCGCGGGAGTTCCACCTGTAATCGCTATAATAGCGTAAATGGAGATAACTGGTCGCACAAAATTTCTGAAAAACTAAAAAATAAAAAAAGTAATAACCGAAACTGGCAAACTGTGTGACACCCTGCATTTACACAATAATGACGATTATTGGAAATTTCCACCTGTAATCGTTATATAGGGTAAACGGAGATAATTAGTCGAACAAAATTTATAAATGTAAAAAATAAAAAAATGTAAAATAATTGCGGAAACTGGCGAACCGTGTAACACCCTGCATTTCCACAATAAGGCAGATTTCGCGAGTTACAAATGTAATCGTTATAATGGCGCAAATAGAAATAATTGGTCGAACAAAATTTTGAAAAACTATAAAATAAGAAAAATATTAAGCAATTAAGGAAAATGGGAAACCGTTTACATCCTGCATTTCCACAATAATGGATATTTCGCGAATATTATATTTGTAATTATAGCAGCGTCAATTGAGAGAATTGGTCGGACAGGATTTATAAAAACCAAAAAATTGGCTGTAGAAACTCACACTGAGGACAAGCGGCGTAGGAATGCTACGCATTAGTAGATAATTGTTTGAATTTCTGCAGAAATTTTTTTGTACCCTGGAGTGTCGCCATGGTACAGTATTTTGCGTCTCCGCCGCCTCCCCCCTCCGCCCGGGCGTCTCGTGGCGGGCCGCCCCTCGTCCCGAAATCACGGATCCTCGCAGAAATCGCCTGCATGGCAGGCAGCCAGGCAGGCAGGTAGTTTACTGGCGAGCGGGAAGCCTTTTTGGCGCGCAGGAGAGCCTGAGTGCCCAACATCTTTTTTGGTTCTACCAAATGTCTAGGCACGCACGCGCGCATGCACCCCTGTTTCCGCACAATGAGGCAAATAATTTTGCCTTTAAATAAATTGATTGGTCTGCTACGCTTCTCATGTACCCCTTGTTTCAACGGCGCTTTAGCTTTAACACGAAATCATTAGCACTGCTAGAAATCGAAAACAGTCCCGCGTCGGCGTCAACATCCGACTGTCCAGCGTGGCTGGTGGCGTTTAAAGCGATTTCCTTCTGCTCATCTTTCGTATGCTAACGTACCAGTTAGAAAGAAAGAACGGCTTTAATGACTCATTGGACGCCGTGTACAGGATGGCATTAGATAGGGAACCACCGGAGATAGGAACTTACTACATGGCACTTCAGCGACAGGTGAGAGCGGTTGGGCTCTACGAAAGATAATAGCTGAGTGAAGTCACAAGCAGCAGTAAATATCCCTCGCAGAGAGAGGGAAAATGAACTTTAAATAAATCGAGGAAAAGTTTCAGAGAGGCGTCCTCATTCGAGGGGTAGAGTCGACAGTCGTTTTCATCAAGAGAAACTGATCTTCCAGTCCGGAGCTGGCCAAGGCTTTCTCCCAAATCTTTATGGAAACGTGTAGGTTGGATGGATCTAGGGTGGACTTGTCGCAGCCGCCTACTGTGTGTGTGAGGTTCCCAGGCTCCCCACGGAAGCGACGAAATGGAGAGAATTGTGTCCCGTCAAAGAGGTGAAGACTGGTGATGTGTGGGAAGGTGTTAATCCGCAGTGCACGAAATAATCTTTCCTGGTTATTCGCTAGCGGTTTGTGCGGGAAGGAATACGTTCTACGGGAGAGCCTATAGTGCTAATTAATTTCCTGGTGGATACATGCGCTCGGGCTCGGCTACATCAGCGCTGGCTAAGCGGGTCAAATGTCCAGCCACGAGGTTGGTGATCTTGTCTGCCGGCGATGCCAGTATGAGCTGGTGCCCATACAATCCTGGCTGGTCTCGTTGGTGGTCTCTGCTTGTTCATTCGAAGTGTTGTACCATGCAATAGACTGTTGGCAAAGTTGCGCCACGCCTGATAAGAGTCTGTTATTAGACTTTTGGTGGCCCTTTGGCTAAGCGCACGTGCTATCGCCTCTTCCTCAGCTTGGAAGGAGCTGTGTTCGTGGGTTGAGATGCTACACCTGCGGAAGGCTGCAGAACGGTAGCACGAAGAAAGAGAAGGTATCGGAGTATGCTATCGGGCGTCTTTCGCATCAAACCAGTTGATCGTTCCATTTTTTTTTCTTTCAGTTTAGTTGCTTCTTAGTCTTACCTCCTATATATACACATTTTGAGAACCTTTTGGTGAATATAAGACATGCATTAGGCAATTAGTTTTTAACTTCATTGCGAGATGTAAATCTTACGCGAGAAATAACATAAGAGCGTAATACGTGCATAAAAAGGCCTTTTATAGCATTCAGGAGGTCGACACATAACTTTCCGGCTATTTTGTGCGTAACTAAATTTCCTGATTGGGCGAGAAAGAGAACGCTGCAAAATTTGCAAATGCCAAGGACCCCAAATCTATCATGTTAGGTCCAACCCTCTAATCCGCCTAACTGACCCGCTAATTCCTCTAATCCATATTAATCAACACCGCAGTCCCACTAATTCACATTAGTTCATTCAGTCATCTCACTAAACCACCCTAGTCTACCCGCGAATCCGCGTTAATCGACTTAAATCCATGCATCGAAATGCTATCGCATTTACTTTAAAAGTGAAAATGAGAAAGCCCCAATTTTTTTTCAATTCTCATGTTCTCCTAGGGCAGTAACCAAAGGACACAACGGCACTGTACAAGAAAAAGTGATGGTGACGTAGAGAACTGTGAGTGTTTGTGTCTCAGTGCTGTTTTTATATAAGTGCCCACTCAAACTAAAATAAGTGGAAGATACGGATTTATTGTTGATGGTGTCCCTGAAGGCTTTCACAAGCGCACACGGATGCATTCGAATTAACAACATGAAAACGTCACACGATTTTAAACACACTGCACATAGAAACCATAAAGAATACCCCATGATATGTTGCCACGGAATATGCGTCCTAACTTAAGTTATTGTAAATGCAAAAAGATAATTTGGGGAGATGGGCAATACCTAAAGAAAACTAATAGTGTATACGGACTTTACATTAAATTTAGGGTAATAAGATGAGAACCTTATGGGCCTTGGGAACTGCAGACTATGCAAAATATTGCGTGGTGCCGTCTGGCGAATGGTAAAAGTATCTTCGGATGCAAGGTAGGGTACCGGGATGGAAAACTATAAATCACAGCTTTGAGGCCCCGGAACCGGTTCGGAACGGTTCCTTCAATTCGTTCCGGTTCGGGTTCAGTTCCAAAATGGCGGAAAAAATACGGTTCCGGTTCAGTTCCGGTTCCGGGCAAAAATTCGGGTTTGGTTCCGGTTTTCGATTCGGTTCCGGTTCCGGTTCGACACCCTGATTCCAAGACGCCGCAGGAGAGCCTCCAGCAGTCTTCTCCGGTGATGCGAGAATCGGCGGCAAAAAAGGAAGAAATGCTCATCCGATTCAATATCATGTGCGTGTGCCTGCTGCATTCCGCGTGCGTGCAAACCCGCCACTTCTTTCTCATCGTCTCTAAAATCCTCATCATCGTCCATGTTGGCGGCAGATTAGAAATCCGCAACAAAGGCTCCGCGTTCAGCCTTCGGAATGGCAGCTTCCTTGCAGGCTTGCCAAATCAGATGATTAATTTTAAGTTTTATTCACTCCGTGACTTGATTAAAGACTACAGTTATTTTCATTTTTAATTTATGCCGAGAAGTCCACTGCACGTGCCAAAAAACGTTGATCCGGCGTTAACTGTTGTGCGTTGTTGCCTGGACCCCTCCAGAGGCTGCAGTGACAATCCGAGTAGGGCGGTAATTTAAGGCTTCAGATTATTTAGAACCACCTGACGTCTTCCAAGGCACAGCGAGGGCGGTTTCGTACTTTGCGTCAATCTGAAACACCATCGTACAAAACCCCGTGATTTTGAGCTGATCAGCGTAATGCCTTATGTGCTGATGAGGAACCGCTCCCACATCATCATCAGCCTTTCTACGCCCACTGCAGGGCAAAGGGCTCTCCCGTTAATCTCCAATAATCCCGGTCCTGCGCTAAGTGCGACCAATTCATCCCCGCAAAACTTTTTGATCCCACCTGCCGATCTAACTTTCTGCTGCCCCCTGCCACGCTTGCTTTCTCTGGGGGTCTCACATCACTAGGCCCAAATTATACAGTTCTTCCCCCCCCCCCCCCGAAAAAAAAAGCATGCATGTATTCCCATTACTGAATGGACCCAATCTCGACGTGGACGTCTGTGAATGCATTGCGGGGCGTACAAACGCGCGCGGTTACGACCGTCGAAAGCGCTGAAGCATGAACCGGGTGGCGCCATCTGAGCGGCGCCGAGCAGAAGCTCTGCGGTGAAGCCCCTGTTGAAGTGTCGCGAATGGATGGTAGATGCCGATACTCGTATTCATCGTCGCCGTTGTACAATTTGTCAATCCAAAGGAAGGGTAAGCGTGTTTTAGGCGCCAAAAACAGTCAGGAATAACAACTTTTCAGGCCTCCAACGTCATAAACATAGGGACCATTATTTTTGCATAAATGCAATTTATTTAAAACGAAGATGTTAGTGTTTATAAAGGCACAAAGATTGCGCCAGCAACTGAACATAGCCGTTCAATTGTCCTATAAAACTGCGGGACTAATGGTGATCCATTGGCTTAATTCAACATGCGCAGTGCTCGCATTCATGTTAAATGGCCACTTTCGCTTGCTGGAGCGTCGCATTAATGAAACAGGCATTCAAAAGAATACTGGGGATGTGGGGATACTGATTTAGAAATCACTACTTTATGTCTACCTGGCGCAATTTAACTGCGACACAACAAGGACAGATATAATAAACGCAAGAGATAGACGATTTATCAGGAAAATAACATGCTCTTACATGAGGACTGTTCAGTACAACACTAGCAATTTTCTCATGTACGATTATATTACCCGAATTGTTCAGGGATGACGTCCCAACACTGCCAAATACACTTCCACGCATTTGAAAAGCGTTCATGGAAATGTGCTCAGCTGCTGAACACATTTTCCATGGAAAAGTATGTTTCAGAGCTTGTCGGCAGTGTGAACTTTAAGGCGAAAGGAAATGCAGCTGTGCAGTGATGTTTCGCCATTCGCTGTTCAATACAGGACTTATC